>NC_135506.1:74537555-74868388 GCF_052857255.1 Amblyomma americanum
CCAGAGATATCTAGGCAATCTTTTCGGACTTTTTAGAATGATAAACACACTGACCAACCGGACTCGGCACCGTTTTCTTCTATGACCCGTAACATACTAAGCAGTTCCACAGCCAAGCTACCCGATATTTTTTCATTTCCTGGATCAGTCGAATTTTTTGTTTTGCTGGATAATCTATTCGCCTTCCAATAATGCCTGTTGGATGGACAAGTGAATTGTTTAGACTTGCAGAGCGTCAGCTTAAGGTTTTGTGATTGTAGGCCAGACCGAAAAAAGCTTGCCACATTGTCAGTAGCTGTTCTGGGTGGCAGGAAGGACTACGACGCTGAGGTTTGCAAGACGTTATAATAAAATTAATAATAATAATAATAATAATAATAATTGGTTTTTGGGGAAAGGAAATGGCGCAGTATCTGTCTCATATATCGTTGGACACCTGAACCGCGCTGTAAGGGAAGGGATAAAGGAGGGAGTCAAGAAGACGTTATATGCAGTTCCTATTTTTTGTATTCTTTCATTTTCTCCACACCTCTGTAGAGCTCGCCTTTGGGAACACCGAGACTGTTGATGGAATCAGCGTGGGTAGCTTCTCCACAGAACATTTCAATGCGAAAGCCTTTAATGGCAGATGCTCCGTCCGTCCGTGTGTGCGTCCGTCCATCCGTTACTCTCTTGCGCCCATGGCTTCCGAGATCACCCGCCCGGCGCTAGTGCCTGCGAATAATCTTGGAGGCAATGTTGCACCATTGGTAGTTCACCACGCATGCCCGAGGTGGCGCCACTGGCACACGCGCCGCGCCCGCGCCGGACGCCTCGAAGCTGTCGACCACGTCGGGTGCAGCACAACCTCCCTCCTAGCGCTCGCTTCAATGGAGTCTCAGAACGAGGGCAAACGCAAGTACTTAACATCTTAAGCACACATCAGTGACACAACCAGCAACACCGCTCTAAAGGCTTTCGCCTCACAGCACTTTAGGTCAACATAGTGCCCCCTTGAATTTCTTCACCTATTCTGCGTGCAAGTCGGCATTCATTGTTTTACTTTAGTGCCTTAGACTATCCTCATTAAGTACCGAGTCGATCACACTTGTCTAGAGTTCTCGAGCCCTGCATTCATGTGGAAACAAAGTGAAATTATAAAGTAGGTATTGACTTTCATTAATAATACTTGCGCTGGACCGCAGCCTAATATTCACGTGAAAACAAACGCACCAGCGCCTTGCCCTCAGCAAAGCAGCTGCGCTAAGATTTAACTTCATTTGCTCTTCAGCACACCGCTCAAGCGTTGTAGACCAGTGTGATCGACTCTGTACTCAACGTTTTATCAAGTCCGCCCCGCACGTGTAAAATTAGCAGCCGTCACCACATTAATACGCCCTCCTGAACACTGCCCCCAACACGAGCACACGGGACTGCTACGTGGAATTTCAGACTTCAACGGCCATGGAGAGGAGGGCACGGGGGGGGGGGGGGTGACGCTGAGAAAATCCTGATGCGCAAGCTCGCGATGACATCCGCAAAGGCGACGCCGAAAGCGCCAGACGCAAGAGACGGACGGAGCATGATTGTACCACTCAAGAGTTGGCACCCCACTACGACGACAACCAGCTCGGCTCCGACCCGCCTTGGTTCGCACGGGGAGTCAGGCGTGCTGGTCGTCGGCTTCGGCGATTTTCAGCCGGAGCAGCGGAAGTTTCCGCCTGACCCTAGCAAGATCATCCCCAACGTGCACCGAAAGCTGTCGGGAACATCTGGACACCAGTTTTTTCCAAGGTGGGCCCGGTTAAACGCCCTTTTCGGGCAACACATGGCACGATCGGGCCGGTGGCGCGGCTAGGCCTAACGGCCGAACCGGTACCCGGCACATCGGGGCCTCTGGCCACTGACGCCAGTATGGCTGCTACGCAAGTCTCCTGCCGAGGCTACGACCCCGAGAACATGCACTGGACAACGGTTCACCCAGCGGAAACCGCAGGCCCAGTTTCGGCAACGGTTACCCCAGCGGCAACCGGAGGCCCAGATTCGGCAAGATTTCGCAGCGCCGCGTTGAACGCCGCAGTGCTGCGCCGAGCGCAAGACCAAGCCTTAAAGCCGGCGTCCGTAGACGCGGCCGGCGTTCACGCCGGAAACCAGCAGTCACCCGCCCCGCGCGCGGCGGGCCGCAGTCGGCGACTGCTCACGAAGTGGAAACCACCTGTTATTCCCAAGCCTGCTCCAGACGACTACGTCGTCGTCATCAAGCCCCGGACCCGCGTCTCGTTGTACGAGACTTTTCAGGAGACCGGCTACGGCCGGGCGTTCACGGCTCTCCTGGGCGCGCAACCCGCAACAGATCTTACCGGTAAGAGAACAAAACCTCATTATTGTTCACACTGCGAAACCTGAGCTAGCCGACTGTATCATCGGCGAATTTGAACTTAATGGACCCGACGGGAAGGTCCCCCTTGTGGGGCACCTGCGCCAAGACGACAAGGACGTCTGCTACGGCGTCATTACCGTCCGTAACTCTGAAACTACGGACTCGCTCCGTACTAGGCTCCAATGGCGCTTCGGCACCATCGTGGAAGTGCGAAAATTTGGGACATCCAACAAAGCGAGACTGACTTTCGCCGAAACAGAGAAGCCACGTTTCGTGCACTACGACTCGGAGCTTGTACAAGTTAGGCCTTACCAGCGAACCATTCCAGCCTGCCGACATTGCGGTGTGGTCGGCCACCGCGTGGACGCCTGCCCCGGCCAGAGGCTGGACCGGTGCGGCCTGTGCGGACAGCAGGCTCTACTCGTTGAGGGGGAGCGGGCCCCTCACCAGTGCAACCCAAAGTGTTCAGTGTGCGGCGCGGCCCATGCCACGGGGGGCCCAGCGTGTACTGCTAAATATCGCGCTATCCAGCCCACGCAGGCCGAGCGCGGGCGTAAATCGAAGCGAAACCGACGCAAGCGTGGCAAGCGTCGCCCGGACAAGCTGAAGGCCAAGGCTGCCGACCAAGCCATGGACCAGCCTGTGAATTCCTCTACTGGGAGCCAAGGGAAACCTCCAGCTGCGCCACCGCCGCCTCAAGCCGGTGCAGCGAAGCCCCTCGGACCTCCACAAAACGGCGGCTCCAAGACGTGGGCAACCGTTGTCAAGCAACACTCCTAGGTGAGCGGCGCCGGCAGGGCAGCTTCTCCCTTCGCTCCCCCTTCCCAATCCCAACAACGGCCAATCTCTGCCGAACAAAAAGAAATATCTGCTCTCCGCGAGCAGGTTGCAAATTTTCAAAAGCGCCTCGCAATAGCGGAGGCCCGCCAAAATTCCCCCAACCACACCTCTGCCTCACCCGCAGCAGAGGCAATGGAAAGCGACGCAACCCCTTCAGGACAGGCTACGCATGCCCTCACGGCACTCGAGGCGAGAGTGAGCGCGCTCGAAACTCAAGTTAACAACAGAATATCCGCATTGGAAACGCAAATCAATGCCACACTTACGGCGGCACTCAACAAAATTAGCCACCTTGCGGCATCTATCCCGAACCTCATAACCACTCAGTTCGCTCAACTCACCCGCGCTCCCAAGCGCGCTGGCCCGCTCAAAACCTCCGCAGGCCGGCAGCTCAAAGCGTCTAGGCGTCGAATCGCCGGAGAAGAAGAAGAGGTCCCCTGTGCCATCCTCAGTATAGAGAACGCTCCTCTCCTTGGAGCCACTGGCTCTCAAGCCTCCTCTCTCCAAACTCACAACTCTACCCTTGATCATGGCGGGCGCCCCTAGAAATAGGAAGCATCCGCGAAGCAATTCGATCCCTATTCAAATTGTACAGTGAAACTGTCGCGGATTCAAGGCACGCACAAAGCGAGCCGATCTACGCCTTTTCCTTACAACGTTCCCAGAATTACCTGCTGTGGTGGCCCTTCAGGAGCCAGGAAATGGCGCCACCCTTGCCAGATACACGGTGTACCAGCAGGATGCGCATAGCTGCCTCTGCGTACATAAAAATTACACGGCCTCCCAGGTTGACCTGGATCTTAGCGCTACTTTCTCCTATGTAATGGTGACGATCCTTCCGCTACGCAAACAGGACCCCCCATTGCACATACTCAACATTTACTGTCCCCCAAAGCTACCAAATGTTACATTCGCAGATATCTTCAGCCGGGCTTTGAAGGTCGCGAATCGGGTTCCCCTCATAATCGTTGGTGACTTTAATGCTCCCAGCACCTTATGGGGGTACACACGTGAAGAGAAACGCGGACGCAAGTTGGCGGAGCTTGTTTCCACACTGGGCCTTACTCTTCACACGGATCCCGCGCAACCCACTCGTATAGGTAACTCCGTTTCACGCGATACGTGTCCGGACCTCACCTTTACGAAAAATATTCGCTATGCAGATTGGAGGAACACCGAGGAATCCCTCGGTAGTGACCACAGCATAATTACCACTACAATCCATACCAAGCCACTCACAAGACCACAGGCCAAAGCAAAACTACCCGACTGGACCAAATTTAGGAACAGTTACACCAATCCTCAATCGATAATGGACCAAGGATACTCAACGTGGTCCCAACACCTAGTATCCCACTTGAAATCAGTCGAGCAAAATGTTCAACTCTCAGAGGCGAGCCCGGCGGTGGATAACCACCTCCTCCACCTCTCGGAGGCACGACACAGCCTAGTCCGCCGCTGGCGTCGTCAAAAACACAATCGGAAACTCAAAATTCGAATTGCGGATATCACCCAACAGGCGGCACAATACGCGGCCCAACTCGCCGACTCCAATTGGGTGCACCGATGCAACACTGCAGCTCGGCAAATGTCGAGTCGGAGTACGTGGCGCCTCTTCCGCGCTCTTATTGATCCGGCACAAACCCGTACTGAGACACAAAAACAGCTTCAAAGGGCTATACATAACTTCACTGGAGACACGGCCAAACTGGCCGATGCGCTCCGCGACCAATATTTGAGTATACACCAGGATCCCCGTGGTCAGGCGTACTCGTATGCAGGTTCCGAGAACGCGGATTTGGATCAACCGTTCCAGCTCCATGACCTAAAAGCGGCCCTGGCTAAAATGAAGCGAGGTACAGCACCAGGCCGGGACAAGGTGACGGTAAAGCTTATTGCCAACCTCCCAGATCCCGCCTACGAAACTCTCCTCGATTACTTCAACACTATCTGGATTGGAGGCACACCACTCCCCATAGATTGGAAAACGGCACTAGTAACTTTCATTCCCAAGCCAGGTAAAGCCATTAACACCGACAACCTCCGGCCCATCTCCCTCACTTCGTGTGTGGGGAAGCTGATGGAGACTATGGTCCGCGACAGATTGTCTGCTTTCCTGGAACAACAAAACATTTTCGCAGACACCATGTACGGTTTCCGCCCACACCGGTCCGCACAAGATGTCCTGTTGCAACTTCACAAGGAGATTCTCGGCCCCGTCGAGCACCCCAGCAATGATAAAGTAGTCGTCGCACTTGACCTGCGGGGGGCTTTCGACAATGTGACCCACGAGATCATCCTATCCCACTTGTCGCAAACACATTGTGGGCGCAATACTTTCAATTATATCAAACAATTCCTTACAGATCGCCAATCCTATATCCGGCTAAAAGACACAGAATATGGCCCATATCAACTTGGTACACGAGGGACCCCACAGGGAGCTGTCCTCTCGCCATTACTATTTAATCTGGCCATGATGAAGCTCCCTACCCAGCTGGCGGAGGTCGCCGGTGTGCAGCACGCTCTGTATGCGGACGACATCACCCTCTGGGCAACACAACAATCGGTTGGAGACATCGAGACCAACCTGCAACAAGCGGCAGCTATAGTGGACGAATACGCTCGTCGCTGTGGTCTTGAATGCTCCCCGAGCAAATCTGAATTTGTGCACATACGCCCCAACTCAAAGTGCACAACCAAAATTGCCCTTTCCCTACTTAGCGGACCGATACCTGAACACGCGGAGATCCGGGTACTGGGGCTTTTCATTCATCATAGGCGCAAGATAGACACTACCCTAAACAAGTTACGTAAGGTGGGGGACCAGGTGGGTCGGATGCTCCGCCGGGTGTCCAATAAAAGGGGGGGACAACGATGCAAAGATGCCCTGCGGCTGGCCAATGCATTCGTGACCAGCCGGATTTTATATTCGGCTCCCTACCTCCACCTACGCAAATGCGATGAGAATGCCTTAGAGGTAGTTCTCCGCAAGATTTATAAGAGAGCGCTCGACCTCCCCATAACGACGTCCAACAAGCGTCTCCTCGGTCTGGGGATGACCAACACCTTTGGGGAGTTACGGGAAGCTCATCTTAACAATCAATACTTGCGCCTAAGCAAAACACCTGCGGGGAGCCGCCTTCTAACCCGCTTACACATTTCCTACGCAACACATACAGAAGAACGGGTCCGCATCCCTGAAGCCTGGCGCTTTGCACTCCAGGTGCGACCCCTTCCGAAGAACATGACTGCAGACACCCATGATGGTCGCCGTCTCGCGCGGGCGGAGGCTATTTCTCAACAATATGGCCACAAGCCAGGTGTCTTCTGTGTGGATGCGGCCGGCCCGCACCATGGGGGTTGGTACACGGCGGCCGTCATCCACCAAAACACAACAGTTCAGGGCCTTACTTTCCGTGCCCCAAACATTACATTTGCGGAAGAGATCGCCATTGCACTGGCCGCCGCAGATCCAGAGTCCCGAGTCATTATTACGGACTCCAGGGGCGCCTGCCGCAATATTGAGCAAGGGTACATTCCAGACCGTGCTTTCAAAATTCTCCACGCATGCGATCACACAGGGTTTCCGACCCATCGTACCATCGTGTGGGCTCCGGCTCATGCGGGTCTTGAGGGGAACGAGGCAGCCGACGCTGCCGCCCGCGCGCTTACTCACCGGGCGTCGCCTCATCCGCAGCCTGATCCGGAATTCAATTTCAATCCGGCCATCACCTTTAAAGAGATCACCTCTCTTTATCAAAATTTTCATGGTCTCTATCCCCCTCCCTGTAAAGGCCTCACCAGGGTGGATGAGCGCTGGCTTCTCCGCCTCTATACCAATACTGTACTGTGCCCGGCAGTACTTAAGCACTTCAATTCTTCTTTCTCGGGCGCGTGCCCACACTGTGAGGAGGAGTTTTCGGACACCTACCACATGGTGTGGGCATGCCTTTCCAATCCTGCCTACCCACCCCACCTCCACCCTACTCGAGAGGCCTCGGAAGCTGCCCTGTGCGGCTGCTCCGAACTCCATGCCCAACAGGCATTGGTAGCTAGAGCCCGAGCCGCTGCGGAAGCTACAGGGATCCCGGACTAGGGCTCCCTCCTAGTGTTTGTAAGGGACGGGCCCTTCCGGATCGCCCCATCGACCTCTCACTGTAAATAGAAATAAAAGTTTTCCTCCTCCTCCTCCTCCGACCCGCCTTCGTGGCTACGTAGTAAGTGCGCTCGACTACTGAGCAGGAGGACCCAGAAAACCAGCCGCAGCGGCGGTATTTCGATGGATGCAAAACTGCAAAGACAACCGCGTGCCGTGCCGCTGTTAAAATTATTCCAGAGCTATTCTCAACGGCTCCTCTTCCGCACTCTGTAATGGTGGCCAACGAGAAGTGAACGCTCCAGCGCCAGGCAACGCCTAGGTAATGAACGGCGTTGAATATTCATTGCTAATGCACTCAACCACCGCTGTGGGCTGAATACACAAAGTGTAGGTAATTGACTCCATACGGTCAGGATGATAACACAAAGAGAACTTATAGAGGATGGTACGAACACGCCAAAAATCATGAAGACGCAGAAAATACTCGATCCAGGCGATCGGGAGGAAAGTGCAAAAACGGAGCCAGCCTACTCTTGCTGAAAGTTTTGCGTTCTGATACAGGACGGACTGTAGCGCATTAGTTGCTTTAAAAAACCCACTGCTATTTCTGCATCGCAGCTCAAGTAACAATTGTGCTCAACATGACAGGAATTTTGTACTCCTCTTATTCCACAAGTGTTTACATCAAATGTCACAAAAAAAACACTTTAAAGCATAAATGCTCCGTATTTAAGGACATCACTGCTGATGGGTACAAAGAAACAACAGCAACAAAAAAAATTTAGAGGAGACAAGAGCTTTACCTTATGGACAAGAAAAAAACGAAAAATTGAAAATTGGTTTTGAGGAAAGGAAAGGACGCAGCAACTGCCTCAAATATATCTGTGGATACCTGAGCCGCGCCGTAAATGAAGGGATAAAGAAGTAGTAGGGAGTTGTTTTATTAAAATAATAGTAAAAAGGAAGAAAAAAGTTTTGTTAGCCCCGGCATCTGCCATTGATACTGAACCACCTGAGACACATCTCATCGCCCCGGGAAATCAAGGTGCGCTATATACGTGCGGCAGGACGCCCAGAACACCCTCGTCGGCTCGGCGGCGGCGACATCTGACGCCCAGGAGTGCGTGGTTGTGACAGAGCGCGTCGGTGGTGTTGACACGACGGTGGGCAGTGTTTATGTGCGTCCAGCTGTCGCGTGGAACGCGCTTTGTTTTCGGGCTGTGTCTTCGTGCTGTGCCCCGCGCCAAATCATCTATGGTGATTTTACCGCAAACCACAGTGCGTGGGGCAGTGCGTGCCACTCCGCGCGTGCAGACGACCTGCACGACGGAGCAACGCAGCTGGGACTCACCCCCTTGAACACCGGCGATCCCACGTTTCGACAACGAGGAACAACCGGCTCCTGCATGGACGTTGCCTTCGCATCCAGAGGCATCGAGGCGACATGGCGCCAATCACCATCTCTCTGGGACTCAGATCATAACTCCATACTAATCGAACCCACTGATATGGTGGCGCGCCAAAAAGGTGCCTACTCCATTACCAAATGGAGTGCGTTCAGGCGGGCGGCCACTGGCGCAGATTTCTTTTCAAGTCTAGTCCGAAGCGCTCTCGCAGCCACCCAACGAGCAGAGGAAAGCGCAGGGCAGCACAAACCTGATATGAAGCTGCTCAATCTGCGCGAGAAGAGAGATCGCGCAGAGCGACGGGCGCGACGGACTGACAGAGCCGCCGACTGGACTGTCTACAACCGCTTGTACACGGCAGCGCGCCACCACGCCAACAAGCTATACCACCGGCAATGGGCTTCACTGTGCCAAAGGATGGAGGAAGATGTCAGCTCGCGGAGGCTGTTTGACAGCCCGCGGCGCATCACCGAACCACATGCAAAGCGTAAACCGCCGGCCTACCGCGCGCAATCTCCAGCGGGCTCAGCTTTGAAGAGCTGGCAGAGCGGTTTGCCGATCGGTTCGCGCCGCCCAGCCCCGCAAACGCAGCTAACACAGTTCCTGAGAGCACCAGAAGCCACGCCAGTCCCTCGCCCGTCACCTCGGAAAGTCCAAGGTACGTTTACCGCGGCGGAACTGAACTATGCGCAGCAGCGCTGTCGCCGCCGCTCGGTACCCGGACCGGACGGGGTGACATACCAGATGCTGCGGAGCCTGAATGCGCAGACATGACAGATCCTCCTGCAGCAGATAAAACTAGTGTGGGAACACAGGGAGCTACCGGAGGATTGGCAAACCGCGGTGGTTTGTCCAATCCGAAAGGCAGGGCGCCCACCTACGGAGCCGAGCGGATACCGGCCAGTGATATTAACATCGGCGGCAGGTAAGCTCATGGAGCATATTACGTTGCAGCGCCTGAACGAGCGGGATGCGGAGGCTGATTTGTTTGACGAGCTTCAGATGGGTTTCCGTGGGATGCGGTGCACGGCTGATTCTTTATCGGACGTTGTTACAGCACTGGAGCATGCCAGGGCGGCAGGCAAGGTTGCGCTGCTGATACTACTGGACGTCTCGGGCGCTTTTGACAACGTTCACCGCGCACCAATTCTCGCGGTGCTTGAGGGGGTCGGTGTGAGTGGGTGCCTTTTGCGATACGTTCAAGGCTTCCTGAGCGGGCGTACCATGCGCGTACGAGTAGGGGGTAAGCTCTCCAAGCCTCGCCCGGTAGACGTGGGTGTGCCGCAGGGCTCTGTCCTATCACCTTTATGTTTAATGTGGCCATGTCGGTGGTGCCGGCCTGCCTCCCCACGAGCGGCCGACACTATGTGTTCATGTCCATATATGCAGACGACATACCTCTGTGTTGCCGGGGACCACCGGGCGAGGAGTTCCGCTTGCGGGGGTGCCTTCAGGGAGCCCTGGCCGCAATCGATGCCAGCTTGCGCGGCCTTGGTCTGTCGCTGAGCGCGGACAAATCGGTGGCCATGGCCTGCGTTTCGCACTCGCCCGTGCACCTTGCGCCACTGTCACTGGACGGGACTCCGATTCCTTGGCGTAAATCGGTGCGGTACCTTGGCCTTGACATCGAGTGGCGCCTTTCCTTCCGCCCCGCGGCGACCAAGGCCTGTCTGCAGAATGAAGAGGATCACCGCCGCTGTGCACAAGCTCACCGCTCGAGGCCAGGGCATCTCCCAGCAAGCCGCGCGTCGGCTATACAATGCTGCAGCTTTGAGGGCGGTGCTCTATGCGCTGCCGCTCGTCACAGTGCGCAAGCCGTGGTGGAATAAACTCGAGCTCCAGCACAGCAAGTCCCTGCGCGTGTGCCTAGGCCTGCCCAAAACCTCGCGGTGCGCCGCAACGTTGGCCGAAGCAGGAGCGTGGCCACTTGAGCTCCAAGCAGCGCGCCGGGCACTGAATCATATCGACCGGCTTCACCGCGCACCGGACTGCGGCTCGCTGCTGCAGCGTATGCGCTCGCACCCGCACTCACGAATGGGCGCGGGGCAGCTCGAGTATGAACGATTCACACAAGGCCCACCCCCTAGGGCTCCTGCGCGCCCTGGCCTTCTGCCTAGGAGGTACAGCAAGAGATCGTCGGCATCGCAGGAAAGCGGAGAACACGCCTCTGTGCTGTGCAGCAGATGGCCAGAGCCGTCATACACGAGGAGCTCCAGGACCATCTCCTTGTGTACACCGACGGCTGAGTGGCCCGCGACAGCTGGTCCCTTGCAGCGGCGGCTACCAATCCCGCCATGCGACTGCACAGACAGGAACACACAACCTTCCTGGGCTCCTCCACCACGGCTGCGCTGATGGGGATCCCACTCGGGCTGGACCTGCTGCTTACCCTCGGCCCTCCGCCGCCCAGGAGTGCTCTGCTTTGCGACTCCCGCGCCGCCCTCAGCCACCTACCATCTAAAGGCCGCGGTACCCCACTAGGGCGGGAAATTCGCTCGCGCATCGAGCGCCTCGCGCGGAGAGGATGTGCCGTGCGTGCACAGTGGGTGCCCGGAGGAGGAGGAAAAACATTTATTCAGAGCACAAAAACTGGATGGGTTCAGTACGAGAACCCATTGGTCGTCATCATAATCCGGCTCCTCTCAACCAGCAATTTCTGGTCGAGTGGGCTGTGGCTATGAAGGGTTGCCTCCCAGCGCTGATGAGTCGGATCGGGATTGCTGTCCAAGTCTGCGTTTTCTTGACATTCCCAAACCGCGTGAAAGAGTGTGCAACTGCTCCACAGAAGGGGCAGGACGAATTGTAGGTTTCTGGGTACCATTTACTTATTAGGTAAGGATTGGGCAGAGTATTAGTTGGTAGTCGCCTGATCATGTGCTCTTCATATTTACTTAGTGTTTTCTGAGGAAGAGGATATTCCCTTCTTGTGATCTTATAGTACTCCGTAATTTATGCGTAGCTTAGTAAGGGTGAGGGGTTGTCAACTATGTCAGAGAGAGGCTGCGTGCCAGATGCTCGGAGGAGGAGAGCTCGAGCAGTTGTGTTGGCCGCCTCATTGCCCGTCGTTGAGAGGTGCCCTGGCGTCCAGAAGATCTGGATGTTGGAAGGATTAGACCTTTCCAAAATTTCCCAACACGGAGCGCCAACGCGGCCTCTGAGGTAATTGCGTACCGCTGCTTGTGAGTCGGACATAACCGTTGCCTCGCTGTTCTTTGATATCGCTAGTGCGATAGCTGCTTCTTCAGCCGATGTGGTATCCACCGCTTGGATAAGGCTGCTTGCAATGATATCCCCCCGGGGTGAAACTGCTGCAATTGCCGCGACTCCGTTAACGGGTTCAGCCGCATCGACGTAGATCGTGTCCTTGTTTCCATCCCAGCGCTTAGAGAGGTGTCTAGCTCTGGCTAGTCTCCGTCCTCTGTTATATTCCTCATCCATGCGTTTTGGTATAGGGTGAATCGTAATGTGTGATCTCATCTGCATGGGCATGTCGATCTTGTCAGTGACTTCGCGTGGTGGACTGATTCTCAGCTTCTGTAATATTTTCCTGCCAGGCTTAGATGTTGAGAGCCTGACAATTTGATTTACACGGTGGGCCTCTATTGGTTCGTCGATGGTGTTATGGATCCCCGGCTGTAATAAGCGCTAAGTGGATGTGCATAAAGGGAGTCCCAGCGCCGTCTTAACTGCCTTTCGAATAATAACATCTAGTTGGTCTTTCTCCTTTTTGCTAAGCCGTAAGTACGGGGTGGCGTATGTTAGTTTAGAGAAAATGAAAGCCTGAACTAATCTTAGGGCCTCCTTCTCTCTTAGCCCATTTCTTTTCTTGATTACCCGGCGTAGCATACTAGAGACTTGTTCGGAAAAGGCTTGGAGCTGTCTGATTGTAGTGGTGTTAGTGTTGCCGCTGGGTATGATGGCTCCCAGGATCTTGATCTCTTTCTTGATCGGAATGCTCATACCGTGACCGTAATGGCGACAGAGGGAGTGGACGGCAAAAGCCCCGTATTCTGCCTCTTGCCACGGTCGATCAGGAGTAACTCTGATTTCTCGGGAGAGCACGTTAACCCATGCCTCGCCGCATGCTGGCACACGACATTCGCTGCTTCCTGAAGCCGGCCTTGAATTTCCCCTTCATTACCGCTGCAACACCAGATCGTAATGTCGTCGGTGTATATTGCGTGCTCAATGCCTTGGATGCGGTCTAGCTTCTCTGGTAGCCCACGCTTGGCCAGTTTGAAGAGAAGCGGAGACAAGACCGCTCCCTGCGGGGTGCCCTTGGAACCTAGACTGAACGGAGAGAAGGTCCGATCACCAATACTTATTGACGCTTTTCTATTGGAGAGAAAGTCCCTCACGTATTTATATGTGCGGTCACCACAGTTGATGCTGTTAAGCACATCCAGTATTCCCTGGTGGTTGACATTGTCAAATGCCCCTTATCAGTCATTCTCCTTAAATCGCCCAAATCGTCGTGGCGGAGGCGTAATGATGCTACTAAAGGAAGGGATGCAATGTGAACTGCTTTCTCGTTTCTCTGTTTCTTGCAGTGATTACGAGGTTTTGACTGCGAAAGTGAACAATTCTGTTTTCTCTGTATGTTATCGCCCGCCCGATGGAAATGTTGAAAACCTTTTTGCGTTCTACGAAGAGTGCTTATCGTTTATTTCTGAGGCTGGTTACTTTGCTCTATCTGCTGGCGACTTTAATATTGATTTGTTAGGAGATTCAGCAGCCAAAAGCACTATGAATATGCTCATTACTTCAAACGGGTGCTCAAACCAAATTAGTTTGCCTACTAGGATCACAGAACATAGCGAAACTTTGTTAGACCTAATTATTACTAACTCGGTCAGTGAAAATAACATTGCGGGTGTGATGACCTGCGACTTGAGTGACCACCTTCCCACCTTCATAATATTAGATAGACACAATCATCATAGTAAAAAACAATTTATAAATGTTCAAATAATAAATCCTACTCGCATAGATGCCTTCAGGAATGAGGTGCTAAATTCTGATTTCGAATATCTTCTTGCGATTAATTGCGCTGACAAGGCGTATAACATGTTCGTTGATCACATCGTTGAAATATATAAACGGCATTTTCCGCTTAAGCAACTGAAACTTGGTAGGAAAATACGCAAGCCTTGGATCACGCCAGAGCTCATTAAAAAGATCAATGAGAAGAATACTATGTACCATCAGTTTATAAAAACTAAAAATCCACAAAAACTTAAGGAGTTTAAGATATACCAAAGTCAGCTAAATAAAGAAATAAAGTTAAGCAGACAAAACTATTTTCATGCGGAACTTGACGCCTGCTCTCGTAAGCCTTATCTTTTGTGGAAAAAGTTGAACACTGTTTTAAATTCGACCGCTTAAACATATTATGGATCTTATCGCACCGACTCTTACCCATATATTTAATCTTTGTTTTTCAAGTGCCATTTTCCCACAAAGAATGCAGGTGGCTAAGGGTACGGTATTGTTCAAGAAAGGTGATCGAAATGACATCAAGAATTATCGCCCTATCTCAGTGTTGCCAGTATTTTCAAAGGGTTTAGAAAAGATTATTCATGAGCGCCTTTCAATTTTTTTTCAGAAATATGACCTTTTAACCCCAGCTCAATTTGGATTTAGAAAGCATAGGTCCACGGAACTAGCCTTGATAGAACAAAAAGAGTTTATTTTATCACTGTTTTCAAGTAAGATGGTTGTACTGGGCCTGTACATTGATTTCACCAAAGCATTTGACTGCATTGTTCGTTCCATTTTACTCAAAGAACTTGAATTGTATGGAGTGCGTGGCCATTGCTGGAATCTTTTAAAATCTTACCTTGGCTATCGGCGGCAGTATGTTCAAATAGGTGAGCACTGTTCCGACCAAAAACCGATTGCAAGAGGAGTGCCTCAAGGCAGCATTCTTGGACCTTTTCTTTTTAATATCTACATAAATGATCTGGTAAATACATGCGCTGAAGCCAAATATATATTGTACGCCGACGATGCCAGCATATTTTTTTCCGCTACAGACTGTGAGCAAATCAGCTATATAGCAAACTCCGCCCTTGTAAAACTTCTGGAATGGTCTGTAGCAAATCAGTTAGAAGTTAACACCAACAAAACTAAGGCTGTGCTATTTAGACCGAAATCAAAGCAGGTAAATATGAACGTAGATCTTATCTATGGCACCAGAAAAATAGAAATAGTAAGTAGTATTAAAATTCTTGGGGTCACGTTTTCGCAAAATATGCTGTGGGATATTCATGTAGATTCTGTTTGCACTAAATTATCAAGTGTCGTTGGTATTTTATCCAGATGTAGGTCTATATTACCTTTCAGCGTAAAAAAGCTGATATATAATTCTCTTTTTTACTCTCACCTCTCTTACTGCTTTTTGGTATGGGGATCTACCACAATAACAAACTTAACAAAGGTACGTCCTACAAAAAAAGATAATTAGGCTTATTTTTGATGTCCCCTACAATTCTCATACACATGCTCTGTTCATTAAAGCAGATATAATGCCTGTCTGGAAATTGTTTAGCTATAGACTAATTGTTGCCTTCAAGTACGAATTGAGAGAAAATCGAAATTTCTTTCGCAACCTAGCCAAGCTAGAAATAAAGCCTACATCCTACACTATACGTCAGTCTGAATACTGGAAGGTGGTCACTCCCCGTGCTAACTATTCTATGGGTACACTATCGTACATTTTGCCTAAACTTCTTAATGATCTGAATAAATGTGGAATTGATTTAGGTCGCACTACAGTTCGTGAACTGCGCCACGTGATATGTCATGTTTTTGAACAATTCTAATATTGATTTCCTTGTGATACATTAAATCGAATTAATTTTGCGTTTCTGTATGTTTGTATTCCTGTATGTTTCATGTATGCTCCTGTACTGCCTTGTAGAGAGGACCGTGGGCTCTAGTCAAGCTGTTCAGCAGCTTTTACCCACGGCCCCTCCATCGTTTTGATGGAAATAAAGCTATTATTATTATTATTATTATTATTATTATTATTATTATTATTATTATTATTATTATTATTATTATTATTATTATTATTAAATCGAGCGCAAGGATGGCCTTGACCTGACATCTGCCGGGGTTGTCCAGATTATCCTCTCTGATACGGAGGAGAATATCCTGTGTAGACAGCTTTTCTCTAAACCCGTACAGCGTGTCAGGGAGGATGTCAGTCTTCCTCAGGAGTCGTTTCAGTCGGGCGTTCACGACCTTCTCGAACAGTTTACCCAGACACGACGTCAGGGAGATCGGTCGTAAATGATCAATATCGCATGGCTTATTGGGCTTGGGAATAAATCGCACTAAAGCCAATTTCCAGGAGTCGGGGATCTAGCCCTTGTGCCAGCACTGCGTGTTGAAGTATTTCACTAATTTTCTTAAAGAGATGTCATCCATATTAAAGAGCATCTTGGTGTTTATCTGGTCCGGTCCAGGAGCGGTGTTCTTGCGCATGACGTCAAGCTCCGCCCTCAGTTCCTCAACCGTTACGTCTTGGTCCATCTCTTCATTGGGTGCACCGGTGTACGCAGGGAGAGGGTACGAGGATCCCAGATCGAGGAATTTCCTTGCAAGTTCTGCAATGAGGGCTTCGTTGTCCCCTTTATAGATGTGCAAGGCGTTACAGAGCGTGTCTGTTTGCTCTTTCCGGTTTGAGTTCGGCTCGATAAGGGATCTGAGGAGTCCCCATGCTTTAGCCGTGCCCATTCTACCGTTGAGCTCATCACACAGCTTGAGCCAGTTTTGGTTAGCGAGGTTATGTGCGTAGTCATCCGCTTCTTTGGTGAGTTCTGCAATCTTGGTCTTCAGCTTGCGATTTAACTTTTGCCTTTTCCACCTCCTTGTCAGAGATCTCCTGGCTTCCCACAGATGTAACAGGTGCGGGTCAACTGCCGGAGTTTCCTCCGTGGTGTTCACTGTCGCAGAATGCCTGGCGACAGTTTTCATCTGCAGCGCTGTCCATGCCTCAATATCTGTGATATCTTCGTCCGGGAGACGTGCGAGTTCCTCTCTCCCCTTTTCCCAGTTCACAATCTTAACCTTGCCAAATGGTTTCCGACATTCAACTCCCTGAACAGTGCAGGAGATGATGAAGTGATCACTGCCCAGGGACTCGCCAGTGTTAGACCAGGTGGACTGCAGGCGGTTTTTCACAAGCGTGAGATCTGGACAGGTGTCTCTGCTGACGCTATTACCCTCTCTGGTGGGTTGCAGGGGATCCGTTAAGATTTTGAGCCCTTCTCTGTTAGCGATCTCAAGGATCCTCCTACCTTTCGGGCTGTTAAAGTGATATCCCCATGCTTGATGGGGCGCATTGAAATCACCGGCTATGACGAGGGGGTCATTACCTGCCCTCTTGATAAAATTATTAAATAGCGTGGCTATCTGACGGCATGAGTCCCTGGGGCGGCTGTACACGTTCAGTATGTGCAAACTGCGTTTTCCCCTGTGTTGGGGAAGAATTTCAATGTAAGCATGCTCGATATTTTCGGCTAGCAGTTCTTGCAGCGTTGCGGTAAACTCCTTGTGAACAAGTATTTTTAGACTATGCTCGTCTTGGAAGGTGTTGTACCCCTTCATGCTGATGACCGTATTTGCTTCTTGAAGTACTATTACAGCAGGTGGCGCCTCCGACGTGTCGATGAAAAATTGAAGGCTTGCTTTTTTCTTTTTAAATCCCCGACAATTCCATTGCCAAATAATTGTTTCATGTCCCCTATGTGCCATGGTCCTTATTCGTCCTCTTCTGGAAGGGGGTGCCTGTCGGCATATTTGGATTTCCTATTTCTGAAGTTGCACTCGTTGAGTTTCGATTTGAATTCGTCTCGGACTGTGGCAATGGCAGAGTTATTTATTTCCTAGTGTTGGCGGACTCGTTTGCGAGCTCGTTTTTGACCATCTGAATAACTTGTAGGAACTTTTTATCCTGCTCTTCTCTATCAGCGCTCAGCTCTGCAATTACGCGCTCATAAACTGACTGTGAGTTTGGCCGGGCTTCGGGTGTCTTGTAGTGAGTTGTTTGTGACTGCAGCCTGACCAATTTAAGTTCAGCTCTCAACGCCTCGTTCTGTATTTTTAGCTGAATAATTTCTGCTTTCAGGTCGTTAAACTCCTTAGATATCGCGTTTCCGGCGAGGGATGGAGGCAACCCAGCATAGCCCACCTTTACGATGTGTTGAGTCTTCTTGCTTCTCCGAAGACGGTCCGCGTTCTCGGGTGCGTGGCGTCTCCTGTGCCGGTGGATCCGCCTCAGGTGCAAAGGAGACCGACCTGGTGGTCCCCTGCTCTTTATGATGTCTTGACTCTTCCGTTACGGATCGGCCTGATGAGTTGCGACGTTGACTAGACTTAGATTTTGACCTGGACGTAGAATTGGAGGCCGCTCTTCTGGATTCCTTCTTGGCGAACTGCTCTTTTCGGCTGGTGCGTACAGCTGACGCGTAGCTCTTGCTGGTGCCACTGGTTGTCGGTTTCTCTTCCTGATCATCGAAATGTTGATGTTTCCTAGGCTTATTGATGGGATCCAGAAACTTTGCTTTGCAATCTCTTGAGTAGGTGTGGTGATTCCCCTGGCATGCCGCACAAGTTGGGGTGCAATTGTGAGCTTCCCCGGGATTCAGCTTGCCGCACGAGTAACATTTCGATTCAGCTGGGCTGGGGCAGACGTCCGGTCTATGTCCTTCCCTGCCGCACAGTACGCAAAACGGTCTAGTTTTCCTATAAAGAAAACATTTGCGCTCGATCCACCCGTACGTAACAAAGAAAGGGACTTTGTATCCACTGAACAGTATTACCGCCGAGTTGGATCTGCCGAGCCTTCGGACGCCTAATATTTCGTGGGTTTCTGAGGAAAAGTATTTCTCTAGGTCTCTGTCTGATGCGTTGGGGTCAATCCCGTGCGCCACCCCTTTGCATGAGTCTTGCGGTGTTCTCACGTAGGCATTGATGTGGTACTTTTTCCCGTCTAGGTTGATGTGATCGATCTTCGCAAGTACTGTCGCGTCTTCGACATGGGAAGTTGCCGCGATGATGATGTTTTGCTCTTCAATAACTCTGATGTAAGGTTTGGCGCGTAGCGTCTTGCCACGTAACGCGTTTTCGAACGCGACGTTAAGTGGGTGTACACTCCCACCCCACATTTTTAGGTCCAAACGGTCTTTCGGCTTGATAATCACTTTAAATTCATACTTGTCGAGGTCAGGCAGTCTCGGGGGCCTTTTGCGGCTCGTGGGATCCGCTGCTGGTGACTTCTGGTCGTCATCGTATGCTTTCGGAGCCCAGTGCTCTTGTGCACGCTGTTCTGCCCTGAGGTATATCGTCTTCCATCCAGGTTCTGGCTGTGAATTATCAAAGGTCCCCTCGTCTTGTTTGCTGCTGCTCGGAACACTTCCGAATCCTGCAGACTCGGGGTCGTAGCCATGGGTGTGGTCCACATCCATCGCCGAAGCCGTAGCGGAGTAGCTGCTCGCTGGTCAGGCCGAACGCGGCAACGGACGCCGGGCCCGGTGCCGAAGTGCTTGCGAGGCTTAGCGATCCCACGTTTTGGCTTGGGCTTTAAAGTCCCGCATAATGCCAAGAAAGTCATTCCTTGGGATCAAAGCGTATCTACGAGTAATCCTCGACGTTATACGTCTGATCCGGACAAAAATGTGAAACTGCGAATGGATCTTGCGCGCACAGGACGAGAAATCCACGGAGCGCAGGCAAGCTGCGTCCGCACAATCCTATCACCAGCATTCGCTCCTCTGGGTGCCCGGTCATTGCGGCATCCCCGGCAACGAGGATGCTGACGATCTCGCGACCGCTGCACACCAACTGTCTGTCAGCGATCTGCCCCTTGGGCTGGAGGACGTGCGTGCGGCCATCCGCGACCATCTCTGAAAGCAGCACCCCGACCCACGCATGTGAGCGCATGAGCAGGTGAGCGCATCGACAGTGTCACCGGCTGTCGCGCACTTACACGGTCACAACGTGCAATTATCCTCCGCGCGCGCATTGGCTGCGTGTGGCCCGGGGAATGACGGGTGCGTAAAAGAATCGCGACGAGTGATGTGTGTGGCGGATCCAGTGCAGTGGAAACACTATGACACCTGCTCCTTCACTGTGCCACGTTCTCTGATGTTCGTCGCGATATGCTCGCGGCCTATAGACCGCCTGCATGTTTGTAAACAAACGAGATGGCGCTGCAGTCGCTAGCGAGCTTGTGGTAGGCAAAAGGTCGGGGAGTGGCGTCGCGGATAGGTGTTGAGCGCGGGTTTTCAAGGCTTGTAGGTGGTGGTGGTAGTGGTTTTATTAAAAAAATAATAGTAAAAAGGAAGGAAAAGATTTTTGCTAGCCCCGGCATCTGCCATCGGTACTGAAGCACCTGAGCTGGGGCAGCGGAAATAAAGGACAGCAGGCAGAATGGAGAAATGAAATGAAAGAGGTGAGGGGACAGGAGTAGAGGACAGGGGGAAAAGTAATATATACAAACTATTTACACAATAAGTAATGTGTCCAGGTTGTGCGCGTGGTTAGTTCAGTTTAGAGAAATTAAATCACACACGCGCACAGCACTGTGTAGGTTAAGACTGGAGTGGGGCGTCCAGTTATTAATCGTTCAAGGTAGAACTCGCGGAGCGTGCGGTCACTGCGTGTAACTACCTGACGGAGAACAGACGGGACGTCAAGCCCGTGTGTTCGAGGAATGCACAGAGGCTCACCAAAGTTCGCTCACGAGTGCGCGCACTGCCCTGCGGCCACAATAGCGTCTTGATGGAGTCTGGTAGTATGCCCTGCGCCCTATAGGCCGCGAGCATATCGCGACGAGCATCGGCGAACGCGGAGCAGCGAAGGAGCAGATGTTCTAGTGTTTCCACAGCACCGCATCCGTCCCACACATCACTCGTCGCGATTCCGTGACGCACCCGTCGTTCCCCGGGCCACACGCAGCCGATGCGCGCGCGGAGGCTTGTAGGCGCGTTTCCAGTTTCTGCGATTCATAGCAATTGTCGATGCTTCCAACTTAGTAATTTGTTGAAGTACACGAGCTCGCGTTGGCCACGTGCGGCCTATAAAGAGAAATAGTTTGCCACTGTATTGTATATATGGTTAGTAGTAAACATGTAGAAAGCGTTCCTGCCGTTTATTTATGCGCTAGGAATTGAATAAAACAAGTTTTGACACTTTGCACTAGCCGGAATGATTTTACTTCGGGACAATAGTGAGGGGAAGTGCTGGCCTTGTTTCGTCGGAGCAGACATGCGCTCATCGTCTGCTTACATACGTACGTGTCGCGCTGTGCGAAAAGTGGAGACAGCGTCGTGTCCCTGATCTCCTGTCTCGCTTAGCGCTGTTTTTAGCCGCATGACCACGCACCAGCCAGGCCGACTTGCCCTCTTGTTAAGCTGGTCGATTTGGTGAAAATTTTTGATTTCTAGAATTATTTTCTTTCCTAGCCCTGCAGTCTAGTTTCTTGACGAAAAATTATAGCAAAATATTGAGTACAAATGCATAAATTACGCTTTTTAGAAGTGTGGTCGTCAAAAATTGTGAGGTAATTTCTTTGATTTCAGTGCGGCATTTCTTTGACCAAAGCGAAAGCGAAGATGCCATAAACGAGGGAATAAACTTTAAGGTTCGTTTTGTGACCTCCCACATTTTCTGCGACTGGATCACTCACCTTCGTAATTCGCATGAAAATCAAATGACTCCATTTGTCGCAAACTATTCCTGAGACATTGAGGAGCGTAATAAATCTCGATTTTTTTCCCTACACGTGCAGTCCTGTGTTAGTTATTTCTAGTAAGAAACGTTTTCATGTAACTATGCATGCATAAGTACTGATCATATAAAAAAAGAACTAATCGCGTCATCGTACAGAACAGGGCTTTATGTACCTGCTGGCATAAAAAAACTGCGCACTATCTACTCAATTATTTGAGACCTTGGGGGGACTTGACGACGGCGTTAATTATATTTACCCAGAACTGCACCAGGTATAACTATAAATAAAAGGCATTACTGAAACTAGCGTAGGAATTTTATATTTGCACCAAGTTTAGTTACATAACGCATGCATGAATAACGAAACAACTTTTCATTGCCGCGTCCCCTCTCAATCTCGCCACTTGTCTGTTAGTAGCACGCCTGCGGCTGCTTCTTTCCAAACAAGCTTCGCGATCATGTACTACCTCATGAAACATGGCACATGCATGATGCAATGAAAAAGCATATGGCGTTTAGCACACTTAAGGTACGCTATATATTCTAAGTACACCAACGCGACCGCGCAAGATTGACACAACTTACCAGACTTCTTTCTACTCGAATGAAATAATTACGTCCTCATATCAAGAAACAGTTTCAAGTAAATATTAAATGTCATAAAACGCGCCATTAAAACATGGTGTGCTATTAACAAAAAACGCATTCCTTGAAGGCGAGTGAACCTGTCGGCGCCCCGTGCACTCCGGCTCAAGGTGATAAGTACGTGGCAGCTGCAATTATCAGCCTACTATCCTGAAGTTCAGGTGAATGAACACAGTAACTTGCATGCTATTAAGTGCATTGAGTGGTAGTTCCTATCGACTCCCAGACTTCGCGCTTTACTACTGTGGCCCAATGCCTGTTAGCCAGTTTCCGAATGCGGCATTTATGCGCTAGAAACCTATCGAGGCTAATGTAATATTTTTTATGCTACTACGCGGATCCAGCATTGACGCAGCTGGTCAATACAAGCTGCTTCTGCAGTGCACAGGCTTGAAGCAGCCGCCGGTAGCTGCGGCAGCTGCGGTAGGCACGGGCAAGCGGAACCTGTTTTGCCTACCATGCTAAACTCGCTGCTAACATCAGCGCCACCGCATCTTCGTGACGTCGTCGCGGGGTGAAGGAGGTCCATAGGGCGCAGGGCATACTACCAGACTCCATTAAGAAACTATTGTGGCCGCAGGGCAGTGCGCGCACTCGTGAGCGAACTTCAGTGAACCTCTGTGCATTCCTCGAACACACGGGCTTGACGTCCCGTCTTTTCTCCGTCAGGTGGATACACGCAGTGACCTAACGCTCCGCGAGTTCTACATTGAAAGATAAAACTGGACACCCCACTCCAGTTGTAGCCAACACAGTGCTGTGCGCTTGTGTTTTTTTCCTCTAAAATGAACCAAGCGCACAACCTGGACACATTTCTTATTGTGTAAAAAGTTTGTACATATTATTCTCCCCCATCCCCTCTTCCTGTCCCCTCACCTCATTCATTTCATTTCTTCATTCTGCCTGGTATCCTTTATTTCCGCTGCCCCAGCTCAGGTGCCTCAGTATCGATGGCAGATGCCGGGGCTAGCAAGAATATTATCCTTTCTATTTATTATTATTTTAATAAAAAAGCACCGCCACCACCTGAGCTGGGGCAGCGAAAATAAATAATAGCAGGCAAAGGGAAAAATTAAATGAAAAGGGTGAGGGCAGAGGAAGAGAGGTAAGGAGGAAAAGTAATATACTCAAACTATTTACAGAGTGGGATAAAGGAGGGAGTGAAAGAAGAAAGGGACTAAGAGTTGCCGCATTGAAAGACTCCGAAAAAATTAAAGAAAACTTCTTTGCTTACATGGAGGAATGCGAAAGCATGTAACACTTTCTAGAACGCATTTTTTCTCCACGACACCAGTACACTAGCTGTTTATATTTAAGGGAAGACTTCAAGGGAGACGTTTATTCCAGCCCGCTGGCAAAGACGTGCTCCCAGCGAACAGCACCAAGCGATGACGATGGGAATGTACAGTGAATGAAAAGAGGATGAAGTCGCAGCCAGAGAGGCGACAACGACGAAAGCGCACAATGTGCTCATCATATTTTTATTTCATTTTTATTTTTATCTTTTGTCTTTCATTATTTCTTTTTGTTTTATTTTAATATTGATTATCTCCTGTGTATTTTCATTTATTTTCTGTTTTATTGTTTGTATTGTTTTATTTTTTATTTTAATTAATTAACTTTTTAACGTCCAGGTGCTCTGTCGACGTCCGTGGCTATTCCAATTGATCAACCTAATGTTCCCCACAGTAAGATCTCCTCACACACTAACACAATCAAGCTTTTGCATATTTATTTTAAGAGAACGGCGTAATCATGCAGAGAAAGTTTTACTGACACAAAAGAAGGGACATAACCATTTATTCTTTTCCATAAATATGTTCACCGCTTGGGCGCCTTTCCGTTTCGCCTCCCTCGAAACGAGGCCACCGCGGTCGGGTTCTAACCCGGGTACTCCTGCTCGGTAGCCGAGCGCCTTACCCACTGATGCACCGCGGTGGGTTACGGGCATGACGCGATAGCATTACTATGTCCCTTGCGTATTAGTTTGCCGACAGGGTGATTCCCCACTTTACAGTACTATATGGCGGGGAGAGGTTATAAGAGCCCTGGCGCTATGGTGCAGTGGTTAAGTCCTGCGTCACTGCTCTCGTTTGTGGCTGTTTCAAGCACAGGCACTGGTGGGGCTTGTGAGTCTCCAATTGCTCTACGAAAATTTTGTCGCGAACAGTCATTGATTTAACCGCCAGCTTGCAACGGTGGGTAGTTTGCTCCAAATCTGATAGGCAGATTGCACAGGCCACAATGGCCGCGTTTCGATGTCACCGACTGGGTGGCAACCGGGCCATTTCTTTTAAAGAGAAAGCTTTTTACGGGCCGCCAATTTGCGATTTCGCCGTAGCAGTGCTCCGAGGAGGCACATGACGTCATAATGCGTGCCTCGCCGCGGATATTTCTCTTTTTCTCTCGCTTCCTCGTGACTACGGCCCATGCGCCACTAGTAGCACCGAGCCACAGGTGTTCGGCTGCTGGGCAGCGCTGCGCATTTCCTCAAAATCCAACTTTCAATTTTAATAACAATTAATGATTGGTTTTCGGGGAAGAAAAATGGCGCAATATCTGTCTCACCTGAACCACGCCGTAAGCGAAGGAATAAAGGAGGGATTCAAATGAGAAAGGAAGAAAGAGGTTCAAGTTTAAGTTTCCTCTTCTTTCCCTCCCTCCTTTATCCCTTCCTTTACGGTGCGGTTCGGGTGTCCACCGAGATATGTGGACTCATTTCCTTTCCTCAAAAACCAAACAAAACAAGTGAGTAGACGGCGTTCATAGAGTCCACTGGCGTCGACTTGTTTTTAAAGGCCATTCATTTTCACGAAAGAAAACGCGCACAAACCGCTCCCTCGGTCAGTGGAGAGCTCAATCTCGCTTTCATGTGCGTGGCGTTGGTGTCCAATTGCAAAAGCCTGCTTTGATTGAGTTCCGCACACTGGATAGGCAGCGCACCTTCCCTCCCACCTTAGGAGGTGGCATGCAGCTAATGGTTGATTCCGAGAGATTGATCACCAAATGAACGCTGCGGCCTAGCTATTGCTGCAGCACCGCATGTCAGCCACAACGCTGTCAGCGCTAATGGATTCAGGCCACATCTCTCTCACCCCCGCCACTTGAGCCAGAGCAGGAATGAGGCGTCAGCTTATCCAGGGAGTCATGCGCCCTTCCTTTGCCCAAAGCCGTCCCCGCCTAGAACATTGTCAACGCCAAAAAACCCAGTGAACGCCGACATCTTTCGCTTTGTGTATGCTGGATTAACTGAGCTAATCCACATTAATTTTTGGCTCACAACGACGACGGCGGATTTTCTACAGACGGGAGCGTCGGGTTAGAACTCTGGGGACGCTTAAGTCACATTAAACGTAGACTGCGATTTCGTTATGTTTCAAATCTGTCGCAGCAGCTTATGTTGCAACTTCTGTGCGTGTATGCGCTGGTTTCTTTGCAATTTTAGGTCCATGAACTACAAAATCCACACGATTAGTAAACACAAACCTACCAAGCCTACACCACAATTCTAATGGAACATTCGAACTCACGAGAACAGTAAAACTGGGCGAGTTGGAATGTATTCATCTTTAAGCAGCGCGAAACACAGGACAAGAGGAAGAAACATAAGACGACACGAGCGCTCGTGTCGTCTCAGTGTTTTGGCACTCAGCTGTAGCACGAAAAACGCGGGTTTGACCCTGGCCGTGGCGGTCGAACTTCGAAGCAGGCAAAATTTCTTTTTTTTTTCAATTCTAGAGGCCTGTGTACTGTACGATGTCAGTGCAGTTTAAAGAACCCCAGTTGGTCGAAATTTCCGCAGCCCTTCACTGCGGCATCCTTCATTGTCTCAGTCGCTTTGGGTCGTTAAACCCTCATAAATAAATCAAATATTCTGACTGCTAGCTGCATAACCAAGT
The DNA here is from genome assembly GCF_052857255.1 of Amblyomma americanum. Lineage (NCBI taxonomy): Eukaryota > Metazoa > Arthropoda > Arachnida > Ixodida > Ixodidae > Amblyomma > Amblyomma americanum. The sequence continues at coordinate 74,563,548 of NC_135506.1, forward strand.
ATCCGCTACCGTTGCAAGTGCCAACCTTTCCATATATCACATTTATTTTGCGATTATTGATTTCGATTCTCGATCTAGGTTTCAGTCTAGGCAGTAGGTTGATCGCAACCCAGTGGGCAGGTTGTGATGACGCTACAAGGTCACGTAACCTCTCTCGACTATGCATTATATAGCTACCACCTGCCACATTGTGCAGTTTGCGCACTATGCGGTAGTCAGGTTGTGATGACGTCGCGACATTACGTCACCTCTCTCTACCAATCAGGGAATTATACCTCGGACACTAACGGTGATTTGGTGTGACGACAACTCTTGATGTTTTCGTGTTAAGTCCACAAAAGCTTGGGGCAAAATCTTTCAGGATTAGCATGTCCCCTCAAAGGCCTGGCACGAGGAAATGTCGCCTAAGAAATGCGCCCTTAGGAAAATGAAAGGTGCGGAATGCGAAAATTTTGCACAGCGGAGCGAGACCGAAAACCAGCTAGCCACAAGCAGGAGAACGGGCGAAACACAAAGACCGGGGGAAAAACCGGAATTAAGCCAGTTTTTTTGCAATGCCATCCGCCAAGGGCAGGGAAGGGGGTGCTTGAGGCGGAAAAAATTTCCAAAAAAAAACGAAACAATAACGGCGCGAAAAGACAGTGCCGAAAAACAACCCTATAAAGGCAAGAACAGCCTGCCATAGTCACAACACCAAAAAATGGAGGGGACGCATAAGCTCCGCTTTAACGGTATGAAGCGATAGGGTCAACGTGTTTATGCTCATATATGCAGAATTGGACATTCTCGACTTAATTTATAGGACCCTGGGGGTCCTCATAGCACACCTTGCGCAGTGGTGCAGCGGTTAAGCGATGAGCGACTGCCCAGTGATAGCACGCGCTCCCACTGGTGGGGCTTGTTCGAAACATGTTCCTATTTCTGAGCAACCTCTCGCGACCAATCATTAACTTAAATACCAGCTGCCACGGTGGTCAGTTTGGTCACAATCCAATGGGCAGGTTTTGATGACGGCGCCAGCCTATGTCACACTTGAGGGGGCCCATTAGGTTGCTTCTCCGGAGATTTTTTCATAACGTCGGCGATGACGGCCCCGTATTTTCTGCACAAGGAGAGCATTAACGCTTTTAATAAGGATGGAAAAAACCTTGCACCAAACAGCGCAGCAGAAAAAGCGAGAAACCTATTTTGGATTACCGTCGCCATTTCCATACAGGTGCGCCTTTATTCTTTCAGTAACGGCGATCGAAGGGGCCCTGGTAATTCTCAGGGCTTCTATTTTCAACCTTGATTATTCGCTCTCATTCAAGGAATATCCAAAACGATCGAGCCTCAGTTTGGTGCATAGCTTTTTATACCCTTGTGCTTCCCAACTAACCACTCCTATGAAATCAAATAAAAGAGCTGGTGAAGAAATGAGAAAAAGTGAAAATGCACTTTTATAAAAGGAATTCACGCAGTAACTGTCTCACATTTCTAGTTGCGCACCTGATTCCCACCGTAAGGCCGGTATTGCCTCCATCGAAATGCTGCCGCCTTAGTTCGAACCCGACCGCGGCGGCAGCGTTTCAATGGAGGGGCAACACAAAGGCGCCCGCGTGCTGTGCGATATCAGTGCACGTTAAAGATCCCCAGGCGGCTAAAATCATTCCGGAGCCCTCCACTACGGGACCTTTTTCTTTATTTCTTCTTTCACCCACCTTTTATCTCTTCCCTTGAAGCGGTTCAGGTGTCAGCCGATATGGGAGACAGATACCCCGCCATTGTATTTTCACAAAAACCAATTTTCATTTTTGTGTCCCCTGGCTTTTACAACAGTATTCCGAATATAAAGACCAATCACATATTTCACTCTGTATCCCTCCAAGTCACTTGGCTAATATTTCTTGTGGACATTAAGTATGTCGGGACACCCCTTGTTACGCTTGTACCTATCCTATTGACTCTATCTCAGTTCATAGGGAGTCACATCTCCAATGTCTAGGCCATGTCCTATAGTGCGTTACCTTTTAAAGCGAAAGCTTTACAGGCAGCGAACTGGAGATTTCGAAGTGGCGGTGCTCCGAGGAGGCACATGACGTCACAATGCGCGCATCGCCGCAGAGCCGAACCGGTCTGGCCGGGCCTGCCACGGCTGGCGCACTCCGCGGGAAATAGAGACATGCTCCAAGTCTGCGCTAGAGCGGTCAGAGTGCGCCGAAGCCGCCGAACACGTCGGCGGTCAAGCGCCGTTGGAGTCTAGAGGGTCTCGGTTTGGCCGACGTGCCGTCGCAGTGCAGCGCATGCGCTCGCTGCACCAGAGTATAAACATGCCTTAACCGCCTGCGCTTAACCGCTACCCAACCTGTTCTGTGGTGGAATCTATGGGAGCCACTGAAACCCACCGCATACAAACTGAATAAAAAAAACGTGCCAAGGCTCGGAATCGAATCATGGCATTTGGAATATGAGGCGGAGACGCTACCGCTCCGCCACGACCGCTCAATATGTAGCCATGACTGAACGCGCATCTAGTGAATGTACTCACCTGATGCAAAGGTTTCCGCGCTTTCGCTACGTATATTTGGCCTAACCGAGCTAGGCCATCAGCATTTTTTTTACTGTTTTTTGTATATCGCCACGCAATGTGTAGAGCGTGTAAGTGCCGGACCACAATCATTTGGCTATATTACGCGTTGGTCTCAAAGTTTCGCTACCGCCTCACTTCGGTCCCCAGGAGATGTGCATACAGTCAATATATACATACGTGGTTTTCCCAGTGCGCTTGTTAGGTGAAGTTTTAATGAAGTCGTGCGCTTCAATGTCGTACCCCAAGTCGACTTCAGCAGTTAAGTTTTCGTGCACCATAATGGCTGTTTTGTTTTGAGACGCTTCGCCTTCTATTTTTCAAAGACTGAGTGGCCAGGGATATTAACTTCCGTTCTGGTTTCTTGGTTTGCGATGGCATCAGCTTTTCCTTCCGCATAGTTTTTAATTTGCAATTCTAAGACCCTGCGTTTTGATGTGAAGCCCCTGGCGTTCAATTGCTAGACAGTAAATTGAGTTTTGACTCAGCCATCTTTGTCTGCACCCTATTGCTTATGGCGAGAGTAAGCTAACGGTGTTGCTTTAAGTAGTGCAGCATAGGCAACTGAGTGTACTTTGCCTTTTTTTACTCCAGACTGTTGACTGACGGGGTAATTTATACCTGAGTTGGTGGTGGTAGTGGTTTTATTAAAAATAATAGTAAAAAGGAAGGAAAAGATTTTTGCTAGCCCCGGCATCTGCCATCGATACTGAAGCACCTGAGCTGGGGCAGCGGAAATAAAGGACAGCAGGCAGAATGGAGAAATGAAATGAAAGAGGTGAGGGGACAGGAATTGAGGAGAGGGGGAGAAGTAATATGCACAAACTATTTACACAATAAGAAATGTGTCCAGGTTGTGCGCGTGATTAGTTCATTTTAGAGGAATTAGATCACACGCGCGCACAGCACTGTGTAGGTTACAACTGGAGTGGGGCGTCCAGTTATTAATCGTTCAAGGTAGAACTCGCGGAGCGTTCGGTCACTGCGTGTAACTACCTGACGGAGAACAGACGGGACGTCAAGCCCGTGTGTTCGAGGAATGCACAGAGGCTCACCAAAGTTCGCTCACGAGTGCGCGCACTGCCCTGCGGCCACAATAGCGTCTTGATGGAGTCTGGTAGTATGCCCTGCGCCCTATAGGCCGCGAGCATATCGCGACGAGCATCGGCGAACGCGGAGCAGCGAAGGAGCAGATGTTCTAGTGTTTCCACTGCACCGCATCCGTCACACACATCACTCGTCGCGATTCCGTGACGCACCCGTCGTTCCCCGGGCCACACGCAGCCAATGCGCGCGCGGAGGATCATTGCACGTTGTGACCGTGTAAGTGCGCGACAGCCGGTGACACTGTCGATGCGCTCACCTCCCGCGATGCGTGGGTCGGGGTGCTGCTTTCGGAGATGGTCGTGAATTGCCGCACGCACGTCCTCCAGCGCAAGGGGCAGATCGCTGGCAGGTAGTTGGTGTGCAGCGGTCGCGAGGTCGTCAGCTTCTTCGTTGCCAACGATGCCGCAGTGACCGGGCACCCACTGTGCACGCACGGCACAACCTCTCTGCGCGAGGCGCTTGATGCGCGAGCGAATTTCCCGCACTAGTGGGGTACCGCGGCCGTTAGATTGAGGCGGCTTAGGGCGGCGCAGGAGTCGCACAGCAAAGCACTCCTGGGCGACGGAGGGCCGAGGGTAAGCAGCAGGTCTAGCTCGAGCCGGATCCCCATCAACTCCCGCCGTGGTGGAGGAGCCCAGGAAGGCTGCGTGTTGCTGGCTGTGCATTGGCAGGGCGGGGATGGCGGCCGCCGCAGCAAGGGAGCAGCTTTCGCGGGCCACTAAGCCGTCGGTGTACACGAGGAGATGGTCCTGGAGCTCCTCGTGTATGACGGCGCTGGCCAGCTGCTGCAGAGCACAGAGGGGTGTGCTCCGCTTTCCCGCAATGCCGACGATCTCTCGCTGTACATCCGAGGCTGCAGGCCAGGGCGCGCAGGAGCCGTAGGGGAGTGGGCCTTGGGTCAATTGCTCATACTCGAGCAGCGCCGCGCCCATTCGTGAGCGCAGGTGCGAGCGCATACGCTGGATCAGCGAGCCGCCGTCCGGTGCGCGGTGAAGCCGGTCGATGTGATTCAGTGCCCTGCGCGCTGCTTGGAGCTCAAGGGGCCACGCTCCTGCCTCGGCCAACGTTGCGGCGCACTGCGAGTTTTTGGGCAGGCCTAGGCACACGCTCAGGGACTTGCGGTGCTGAAGCTCGAGCTTCTTCCAGCAGAACTAATGTACAGTTTAGAAGATGGCTATTGAGAGAAATAATTCGGGAATTTTCAGACATGTATATAAACTCAGTCGATACTAATACTAATCATTTGCAGCACAGCAGCATTCCTGATACTCAATCTGGAGCCAGCTATTAACACCAGCTGCGGCAGCTCTGTGGTTAGAGCGCTCGCCTACTGAGCCGGAGTACTCGAGCTCGAACCCGATCGCGGCGGCCGCGTTTCGATGGAGGCCAAACTCAAAACGCGCCCGTATGCTATGCGATGTCAATAATAATTATATTAATATTAATTGGACTTTGGGGAAAGGAAAAGGCGCAGTATCTGCCTCATGAATCGTTGGACACCTGATCCGCGCCGTAAGGGAAGGGATAAAGGAGGGAGCGAAAGAAGAAAGGAAGAAAGACGTGCCGTATTGGAGTGCTCCGGAATAACTTCGACCACCTGGGGATGTTTAACGTGCACTTACATCGCAAAGCACACGGGCGCCTTAGCGTTCTGCCTTCATAAAAACGCAGCCGCCGTGGTAGGGTTCGAACCCGGGAACTCCGGATCAGTAGCCGAGCGCCGTAAGTACTGAGCCACCGCGGGGGGTGCGATGTCAATGCACGCTGAAAATCCCCACATGGTCAAAATTATTGCGGAGCCATACACTACATGGCACCTCTTTCTCCCTCTTCTTTCACTCCCTCGTTTATTCGTTCCTTTCGGGTGTCCCCCGAGATGAGTGAGACAGTTACTGCGTGATTTCCTTTCCGAAAAAAACTAATTTTCAATTTTCGAGTATTAAGGAACAGAGCTCAGAAAACTTCACCCGTAAGCACTGTCCGTGATTACAGGCTCCTTTCGCACCCCCTTTTCCGGTCAGGAAACCTCAACTAAAGTATTGTGTAGAGGCAAACCCAGCCACTATGAAAGGTAGCATAATAATTATAATAATTGGTTTTGGGGGAAAGGAAATGGCGCAGTATCTGTCTCGTATATCTTTGGACACCTGAACCGCGCCGTAAGGGAAGGGATAAAGGACTGAGTCAAAGAAGAAAGGAAGAATAGGTGCCGTAGTGGAGGGCTCTGGAATAATTTCGACCACCTTGGGATCTTTAACGTGCACTGACATCGCACAGCACACGGGCGCCTTAGCGTTTTTCCTCCATAAAAACGCAGCCGCCGCGGTCGGGTTCGAACCCGGGAACTCCGGATCAGTAGTCGAGCGCTCTAACCACTGAGCCACCGCGGCGGTATGAAAGGTAGCAGCAGCATCGATTTTCAGGCAACAGGATCCTGTTGTGCTAGTTAGTACTTTGTTACTTGGCTATGAACGAAAGTGCAGTTCAGTAATGTCAAGTTCGCAAAGTAACACCGCTCGGCCAATTCATATCGCTAGTTTTATTAAAAAAACTATAGGGAGCACTGACGCCTCGCCTAAAGGGTATGGCGCGACAGCGGTCATGGGTCATTGCCCAAATATGCTTACAAATGCGAAGTTTTTCATAGTGTACTTTAAATTTGTAGACCGCTTGGAGGTCTGATAGCACCTCTGGCGCAGCGCTTCAGCGATTACGCGATGCTCCACTGCCCCAGCAGTGGGCTGTTTCAAACGCAGCCACCGGCGAGGCTTATGAGACCGAGGTTGCTCTTTCCGATAACCTGTGACGACCATTCATTAATTATACTGCCATCTGCCACGCTGGACAGTTTTCTTACAATCCGGCGGACAGGTTGCCGCCTGCCACGGTGGGCAGATTGTTCGGTGATTTATCTGGAGATTTGCCGCTCACGCCGCCACCACCGCTGAAGACGACGGTGGGTTTTCCGCCGAACATGGTCTTTCGCGCTGTTCCGTCAAAGAAAGCTGAAATTTAGAGAAGAGTCCTGCGTTTTAGTGCGCTAACCCTTATAGCCCCTCATGTAAAGCCCTCAAGGGCCCTTGAGGTATCTATAATAAATAAATAGTGGCCGTTCCTCTCATTTAGCCGTTGTGTGTTTGTGAGAAGCCAGATTTGTGGCAGGCCGCCCACCTTAAGGCACTTAACACAGAGCTTGACTCCGATTTCGCTGATCTTTGGCTGAAGCCTACTTGACCTCGAAAACTGAGGCTCTAACCGAAACCGAAATGAAAACTGAACTGCAAGAGCACCCAATTCTCATCTGGCCTAATCACGCTTATTCGTCCGCCATTTTTTGGCGATTGGCACAGCTTATTCTAGGTTGAGATAAAGTTGCAAACAGGCGTCTTCAAGAAATGCGCCGCGCTTTCCCATTGCACTGGGATAGCTGCGGCAAACCCTTATTCCAACCTGGGGCCACTCTATTCCCACCTTCCCTAAATCGTAACAGTCTGTGGCAGTAAAGTTTTTTTTTTTTCTCTCTCTCTTTACTCAAAAGCTGTGGGCCACGAGGCGCGTGAGCACGTGTTTCCGCACGCTCATCACCGTCCGCTGGCTGGAAATTAAAATTGACTAATCGATCCGCCGCGGTGGTTCAGTGGTTAGATCACATGGCTATTGATACGGAGTTCCCGCACTCGAACCCGACCGCGGCGGCGGTGTTTCGATAGAGGCGAAACGCCAAGGCACCCGTGTGCTGTGCGATGACAGTGCACTTTAAGGATCCCCAGGTTAAAGACAACCAGACTAACCTGGACTTGCAATCAAGATTAACCAGGACTAACTATGCAATGCCTAAGCTTTCGCTACGTATAACGCAGTAGTGACTAATAAGCGAGAGAGAAAATTTGCAGTAGCTTAGATCGGCTATGCCAGGTCGTACGTAATATTCAAAATAATAATTGGTTTTTTGGGGCACCCCGCCGCGGTGGCTCAGTGGTTAGGGCGCTCGACTACTGATCCGGAGTTCCCGGGTTCGAACCCGACCGCGGCGGCTGCGTTTTTATGGAGGAAAAACGCTAAGGCGCCCGTGTGCTGTGCGATGTCAGTGCACGTTAAAGATCCCCAGGTGGTCGAAATTATTCCGGAGCCCTCCACTACGGCACCTATTCTTCCTTTCTTCTTTCACTCCCTCCTTTATCCCTTCCCTTAAGGCGCGGTTCATTTGTCCAAAGATATATGAGACAGATACTGCGCCATTTCCTTTCCCCAAAAACCAATTATTATTATTTTTGGGGCAAGGAAATGGCGCAGTATGTCTCATATATCGGTGGACACCTGAACCGTGCCGTAAGGGAAGATATAAAGAAGGGAGTGAAAGAAGAAAGGAAGAAAGAGGTGCCGTAGTGGTGGTTGGTTTTGGTTTTTTTGGGGGGGGGGAAGGAAATGGCGCAGTATCTTTCTCATATATCGTTGGACATCTGAACCGCGCCGTAAGAGAAGGGATAAAGGAGGGAGTGAAAGAAGGAAGGAAGAAAGAGATGCCGTAGTGGAGGGCTCTGGAATAATTTCGACCATCAGGGGATCTTTAACATGCACTGAAATCGCGCAGCACACGGGCTGGCCATAGCGTTTTGCCTCCAGAAAAACGCATCAGACCAGTCCCTGCTTTATCCCTTCCCTTACGGCACGGTGCAGGTGTCCAACGATATATGAGACAGATACTGCGCTATTTCCTTTCGCCAAAAAAAACCAATTATTAATTATTATTACCACGGCTGCGGCGCGCACACACACACACACACACACACGCACGCACGCGCGCGCGCGCGCGCGCACACACACACACACACACACACACACACACACACACACACACACACACACACACACACACACATGCAGACTAGGCACAGAAAACTGGAAAGTGTACGCTTCGCATTTATGCTGACAGAAAACGTGGACTTAATCAGAACAATGCGGCTTTTCTCAACGCAGACTTCCAAAAAGGCTTCGATAATTTACATACCATGCTCATTGCAAGCATTCATTCAATCACTTTAGACATAGCTAAGGAGTGAAATGCCTACGATTAAAAGAATCTGATACGCACACAGTGCAGAGCATTCGGGGGCAGCTTTGTTTGGTAAGCGCACGCGCCGCCGAATGGGCCATGTGGTTGGATGGATGAATGGAAACAACTTTTATTAGACGAAGAAAAAATTGAAGGACGCTTAAGCTTCGCCTTTAAGAGCAGTACGCGACAGCGTGTTGCAGCATCGCCAAGAAATCCACAGAACGCCATCGTCTTTCGCTACGACCCCTTGCCCGGACAAACTAAGGAAAGGAAACATATCTTGGTGGACCCCCGAACTGTGCCAGAAAGAAATGAAAATTAAAATAAGATTTTTTATGGAAAGGAAAGGACGCCTGTCTCACAATTCTCGCTGGACGCCCGTTCAGGTGTCCACTGAGATGCGCCATTTTTTGCTCACTGCCAAAGACGCCGACGACACCGGCTTTTTTGCGACACGAGCTCCTTAACGCTGTCGCGTTAAAAAAATCTTCTAGGGTGGTCCCCTACTGGTTCAGGAGTCCACAGGTTTGTGCTTCACAAAAAGCTCAATCGACCCGCGATTACTGGCCGGCAGGCTGAGCGGTCCGTAAAGCAGCCTTCCGGGAAGAATGAGTGGGATTGGGGATAGGGGGTACTACCTGTGGGGAAGGACATTCCAAAAGGTAATCGTCTCGTTGTGGTTCGGTAATGATACACTTCTGCTAATTTATCCATCTAGATCCCCAGGTGGTCGAAATTATTCCGGAGCCCTCCACTACGGCACCTATTCTTCCTTTCTTCTTTCACTCCCTCCTTTATCTCTTCCCTTACGGCATGGTTCAGGTAGGGTTTTGAGGCGGGCTAGTTGGTGGATTTCATTCATGATTGAATTGCGCGAAAGAAACGGGGACCAAGAAGAAACACATATGTGTGTGTGTACGTGTTTCTTCTTGGTCCCCGTTTCTTTCGCGCAGTTCAATCATGAGTGGCTCAGGTGTCCAACGATATATGAGACACATACTGCGCCATTTCCTTCCCCCAAAACCAATTATTATTATCAGGGAACGCATAAGGACTCCACAATATGAGGTGAAAACCGTGTATCCTTGTTAGTGATGCAAAGACGGTACATTTATTCCATAAGCTGAGTAGTTTCTACATTTGATGTTAAATCCTGCGCGACTGGGGCAGTTCGAAATTTCTATATACGTTGAGCACAATTGTTTCTTAGGTTATGATGGAGTAGCAGTCGATGTTCTCTATAAGAACCAGCACACTATAGACCGTTCTGTTTCAGAACTTAAAAGTTGATGGGTAAAACCCGACTGGCTCCATTTGCAGTGTGCAGGTGTACAAGCTTCCTAATGTATTCCATCTTAAAGCTAATTAGGTGTATTAGCACTGAACACTTAAGAATTAACCTGAATACTTTGGCATTGCCAGAAAGATAAATTACCTGCGGTTTGTCTACTGCTAAACCTGGTTAGAGAGAGAGAGAGAGAGCGAAAGCTGTGGTTACTCGGACAACAAGACGCGGCTTGGCGTCGGTAACGTTTATAGCATTCCGCACACTGGGTAAGCAGTGCATGATCCTGGCAGTTCGCAGTTGAAATGATGGTTGATCAAGAAATTGTTCCCGCAATGAACGCTGTGGCCTATTGCTGCAGTGCCGCGTGTCTGCCACAACGTTGACATCGCTAATGAATTCAGCTCAAACCCCTCTCTCTCTCTCACCACCGCGATGTACCTCGAAGCGCTACTGAGGCGTCCACTGTCCCAGCGAGCCAGTTTCTCACCTTCTTTCCTCAAGATCATCGGAGTCTAGAACAATGTCAACGCCAGCGGTCATGAACACAACGAACGCCCATGGTCTACAGTTTGAAATTTAAATGTATATTAGTTGTCGGGCAAAAGAAATGGCGCAGTAATTCTCACATCTCGGAGGACACCTGAACCGCGCCTTAAGAGAAGGCATAAAAGAGGGACTGAGAGAAGACAGGAAGAAAGAAATGCCGCAGTGGAGGGCTCTGTAATAATTTCGACCACCTCAGGGTATTTAGCATGCACTGACATCGCACAGCACACGGCAGTCTGAGTTTCACCCCCATCGAAATGTGGCCGCCTTGGAAAGGATTTGGATGCTCTCACACGCATCGATCTGTTCAAGCCACATCACTAGATCTGCTCTGAAGTCCACCTGAAGCTTATAGTTTTTCGAATTATCAGAAAGCATTAGGCGCTATCGTCTTACATCCATACAGACTAGTGAAAGGTAAGGAGAGAAGTGCATGCAGTGCATTTGCCTTGGTATTTTCTTTCAGAAAACGTGGACTTAATTGTTCAATATGGCTTTTTTCAAGGCTGTCCTTCAAGAACGGCTTAGATTATTTGTTTACCATCCCGACAACAGACATTCATTCAATCGCGTTAAAAATAAAGAAATGTGAGAAAAGTACACTATTAAAACTTTGATGCAAAAAAAAAACAGCGCGAACAAACGGGGACTAGACGAACAATACACAGGAACAAGTCCCCGTCTAGTCCCCGTTTGTTCGCGCTGTTTTTTTTGCATTATGTATCACCAACTCGCCCGCTTATCTATCCTGTTAAAAATTTGACACTCACACAGTAGAGAACAGTTTGGGGAAGCATAATTTTGGAGCACGAATCTAAGTTTTTGGCCGACTACTAGCCAACGAATATACGAAGTGTCCACTTTCCATGATTTCAGTTGTAGCTTGTGTAGACTGTTAAGCCTCTTGATCGCCGGGGCAATTTTGGGATGTTATTCTGCCTGATCCAAATAACTGAATATGTCATATTCTATAGACACGCAATTCGAGAACGAAGCGGCGAACGCCCCTCAAAGGAAGCCTTCCAGCCAAAAGCGTCAAGCAGTACTCGTGACGCAGCTGTTAATCCGCTTAAACCATGTGTAATCCTCTTGCACCTTAATCCCCATTGGTGTTACGAAAGTAGATGCAATGGCAATAAGCTCGAAGTCGTGAAAATCAGTCGACCCTTTTGGCTGGAGGACCCCCCTTGAAGGGTATAAGCCTCGTTGTTCTTGAGTTTTATCCGAATTACTCGGCTAGATCTCGAGGATGAAATAGCGTATACTCTTCAAAGGATGTTCTGCAGCCAGTTGTGCCGACCTATTTGCGTAATGCCAAGGTTTAACCGATTAAGTACTGGCGAATCCTCTTCATCTGCACCACCTGTAATGTCACGCTAGTAGGTTCAAGATGATTAACCACAACATCATGAGATTCATTCAATGCCTTTTGCTAGAGTGCTTCCGGTGAGGGCTATTTACGGTTTTGTTCTTGCCTTATCCGACTATAGAGAATCTACACAGGCTATTTCACATGTCCAGTGAGGCTGATGTCCTCTTAGGCGGTATAGTATTCGCAGATGACTGAAAATTTGTTCAAGTTACGGAGAGAAGGGAAGTATAGGCTGTCGCTGCCAAAGACTTGTATATTTTGCTGTATTGCCGGGCCTATTGTGGTTTTCTGCTGTAGTGGAAACAATGTCCCATGTCTGCTTCACTTGTGATGAAGCATTTCATGAAAATGAGGGACGTGTAGCTTGTTCTGAATGTGTGCACGAATACCATTTTGGAAAATCCACGGGAATAGCTGAAAAGTCATTCAAAGGAAAATCCGAAGCTGCAAAGAAAACATGGCGATGCCAGAATTGCCGGAGCTCGGTACAAGGTGGTAGCAACACTGATGAAAACAAGACTGACATGGATATAAAAGCTATCCTTCGATCTATTAATCTAAAGCTAGAATGCCTACCTTCCCTCGCCGCTTGAGTAGAAACCATGGAGGAGTCTGTTACGCACATGTCTGCCATTTTTGAGGAACTGAAAAAAACTATTTTCGTGCAGGAAAATGAAATTAAGGTACTTAGAAAGCAGGTACCGGAACTGGAGATGAAGGAGGATGAGAACCAATCTGCTCAGGCTCATCTTCGCCGGGAAGTGAACGAACTTGAATTCCGAAATAGGCAGCTTAATTTAGAAATCCATGGGGTGCCTCTCGTGAAAGGTGAAAACTTGCATAATGTGCTAAACGGAGTTGCAGACCAGCTGGAAACGCCACATTTGGTCGAGCATGACATTGCCTCGGTACACAGGCTACCCGCACAGAAAGACAAAATTCCCGGAATAATCGTCCGTTTCACAAGGCAGTCGACAAGGGAATCTTGGTTAAGTAAAAAGAATAAGCTAAATGATAGCCATCCACGCATCTTCATCCAGGAAAACTTGACCCGTCACAACTGAGACCTGCTACAAGCTACAAAGAACTGGGCCAAAGAAGCTGGTTTTAAATACGTGTGGCATACGCATGGAAAGGTTTTTTTGAGAATGTCTGATGGTGCAAACGCAATTCACGTTAGAAGCCGTGATGACCTCGACCGCCTTCTGCCCAAATGATGTGCCAAGCCAGTATCATTCTTGAACAGAGAAGCTAGAGATGGATGAACACGATTTCTATTCACCAGATGACTTGAACAATGTGGTATCTCATTTGGGACGTCATGCGTTAAAATCTGTGCATTTAAACGCCAGATCTGTCCGAAACAAAGCACTTCTGTTAGATGAATTCTTTAGCCAATTTTCTTTCAATTTTTCAGTTGTCATGTTCAGTGAAACATGGAGCAAAAATGAGAGTGATGTTTTTAGAATGGAAGGCTATAATACGCATTATCTCAACCGACCTTGTGGTCGCGGTGGTGGTGTTGCAGTTCTAACTTTAGAACAAATGGACTGCGAACTAGTATACGCTTTCAGTATTGTAACTCCCGATTACGAAGTTTTATCTTTATTTGCGGATAAAGTACTGTATTCGGTTTGTTATCGGCCGCCAAATGGGCATGTTCCAACATTTCTTGAATTTTATGAAAGCTTTCTTTCGTTTGTTGTGGAAAGCAGGTGCATGTTGGTAGCTTCAGGTGATTACAACATTGATATGGGTATTGATACTCCTGTTTGTACCAATTTTACCAATATTTTGCTGTCAAATGGGTTTAACAATGTTATAAATAATCCAACAAGAATAACAACTAATTGCCAGTCAGTATTGGATGTCTTCATAACAAATGTTGTATTATCGGATGTAAAAGCTGGTGCATTAGCATGTTCTATTAGTGATCATCTTCCGGTGTTTTTTTGCCTAGATGTTGCCAGCATTCCTAAACATCCGCCTGCTGAAAACCTATACCAGCCAGTAACTGACGCGGCTCTCGATGCATTCAGAAAAGAATTGATTCAAGTAGACTGGCGAAAGGTCCTGACTTTGGTCGATGCTGACAATGCTTATGATGCATTTTTAGATATATTTAAAGGTTTTTACTAAGTTCACTTTCCTGTAAAAAAGCGCCAAAGAAATAGGAAAATTTGGAAACCATGGGTAGCATACGAACTCTACCAACATATGAGAACAAAAGACAGACTGTTCAGAAAATTTCTTCGCACGCGTAATCTTAATGACTTGACGATTTTGACACAATATCGAAACAAACTAACCAAGAAATTGTGCATTGCGCGCAAAGATTACTTCTCATCTTTTGTGGATGTCAAAAATGCACCGAGCGCACTGCTTTGGGACAAACTAAATATGTTACTTACTACGCCGTGGTAATAGCAGGAGCTGCATGTCCAAACTTACTATTAAGGGCATGGACTTGCAAGGGGCGGAACTGGCTGATGCTTTCAACACTTTTTTCACAAATATGAGTACACCAGGTAGTTCCCACAACGCATGTCAATATATGAACAGGAGGAATGATAGAACTTTATTTTTACAGCCAGTCACAGTGCAGGAAGTGATTTCAACAATTAGAAGTTTAAACAACAGCAGCAGTAGGGATATCGATGAACATCAAATAAAACCCGTCAAATACTTCGCAGATGTAATTGCACCAGTTCTTACGAATATTTTTAATATGTGTTTAACTACGTCTTTATTCCCAGTAAAGTTGCAGGTTGCCAAAGTAGTAGTGCTCTTTAAAAAGGGGAATCGAAACGAATTGGGCAATTATCGGCCTGTATCTATATTGCCTGATTTTTTCAAAGGTTTTCGAGAAAATAATTCATTGCAGGGTTTTGAATTTCATCGAAACCTCCAATGTATTAACACCTTACCAATTTGGTTTCCGGAAGAATATGTCAACTGAATTAGCCTTGCTTCACCAAAAAGAATATATTTTAACACAATTTGAAAACAAGAAAATCGTGGTTGGCTTATTTGTTGACTTCTCCATGGCTTTTGACTTGGTCAATCATGAAGTTTTATTGAATAAGTTGGATATTTATGGTGTACGTGGATGTGCGTTACATTTACTACGGTCATATTTGTCCCACCGGCGACAAGTAGTCCAAATTAATAACTCTCGATCACAAGTCCTACCACTGGCTTGTGGTGTCCCACAAGGTAGCATATTGGGGCCTTTGCTCTTTAACCTTTATATAAATGACATTGTTAATATTAACCAGGATGCCAAATTTATCATATACGCAGACGATACTAGCATATTTTTCTCTGGTAATAATATCGATCAACTTATCTCTAGTTGCAATGACACAATAGTTCAACTACAACAATGGTCGTCCTATAATTCTATGACAATTAACACAAATAAAACAAAAGCCGTTATCTTTCGGGCAAAGAATAAGCCACTCCTTCCTCATGCCGATATTATTTTTAACTCTCGTCCTGTTTACATTGTTGACCATTTCAAAAGCCTTGGTGTGACATTTACTGCTCACATGTCCTGGGAAACTCATGTGAACTTACTAGTGACAAATTTAGCTCGGATAACTGGAGTAATTGGTCGTCTCAGATACATTCTTTCTACAAAACTTAAACTATTGGTTTATAATTCACTCTTTTATTCACATGTTAACTATTGCCAACTTGTCTGGGGTACAACTACATTCTCTAACCTACAAAAAATTTATGTCATGCAGAAGCGATACCTACGTCATGTGTACAACGCCGGTTATAATGCAACAACTGCAGGTTTTTTCATAGAGCGCATGTCATTACGGCTCATAAACTATATCTCTACCATCTGAGTACTAGATTTAAATATGAAGTAATATATAACATACATAACCTTGGTACTCTGGCATATTTATAAAAGAATGAACAATATTATGCTACAAGACAGGGAGAATGTTGGAAAATCGGTGCACCCCGTTTGAACTCTGGCATGGAACGCCTATGTTATTCTTTACCATCACTGTTAAACCACTATCTGTCTACTAACTTTGATTTATTTATTTGCTCCGCTGCTAAGCTTCGCTCTATGTTTACTGAGGATGAATAACTGATTTTATTTATCATGGGATTTCATTTTTCGGACCACTCTGTTTTGCTTCTGTTCTGCACTGATCAAGTGTTTTCATTTTCTTTTGTTTGACTGTATAAATTGATTGCTGTTGACCAAACGCTGCTCATTAAGTGGGGCGACGGACTCGTCAAGCCGCCTATTGACGCTTTTTTCCGTCGTCCTCCATCTGTGTACTGCACATGGTGGAAATAAAGTCTTCTTCTTCTTCTTCTTAACACTATGATACAAGTGGAGCTAGCTGGTTACCAAGAAGTCCTACAGTGCAAACCACAAGAAACGACACACGTAGTACAGACGCACCACAGATGTAATGGGGTCTCTGTTCTTTCTGTCATCGTTTTGCATTTGGCTCACGAGAACGTCTGTTTAATTCTCTTCGCACTTTAGGAACCAAAGTGCCAGTTCGAATCAAGGGAATGCGAAATAACGAGAACCCATTGTATCTGAACAGAATTTGATGATTAAATTTGTAGTTTATAGTTAAGCTACAGCGTTTACGGCATTTGCCCCGCAGAAAATATGTACAGTCTTTGTCAAAAATATACAACCCAAGGGGTTTGCTTCCAACCTGGGTAAAAGATCTTTTGCCTATTTGACAGTCTGAAGCTTGGGAGGGTTGAGGAGGCAAGTTTCTCCCTCCTTCGTGAGATTAGGGTCTCTGAGTATGCAAAAGAGATCGTGCTCAGGGGCTCAGAAGCAGACCCCTTGCGCCGCATACATTTGACAAAGACTGTACCTCACGCCGAGTTTTCCGAAATGTGGAAGAGTAATGGAATGGAATATTTACAATCATCATCATCATCATCAGCCTGACTACACCCACTGCAGAGCAAAATCCTCTCCCTGGTTTCTGTAATTAACCCGATCCTCTGCAGCCAACCCGGAATATTTACAATATCCAGGCCTCTCATTGAAATGCTGCCCCTATAGCAGCTTCCGTAAGGCTGCATGGTATTACTGGGGTGCCATATAGCGGGCGAGGTGAACGAAGGGCTTTAAAAGGGGATCTGCCAAAGCGAATTTTCCTGAACGTGTGGGCCCTGTGGAAATTGAGAACCCTGCTGACTCGCTTCCGAAAATATAGCTAAGTCACGCTTTTGCTACAAATGCTTGCTTGACACGCGTCTTGTTGAACCGTCGGGATTTCTTCCTTACTGGAGACGCGAAGCCATGGCCAGGTCGAGAACACTGTTTTTTTTTTCTGAACGTCAGCGATGCACTCCGGTTTCGATCAATTATTGAAGTGGCACCAATTGCCTGTATCCGATAGCCCCTCATGCAGCGTGTCAGTTTTCTTCTTCGTACGTCTCACGTTCTACTCTCTGACGACGGTTCGAGAAGATTGGTCTAGAGAATGAACATTTATTACAAAATTAAAGAACCGTTTTCAGGTCGAGACACGCAGTTCGTTGGATAGCGCTGTTCATAGGAATCTCTTTAACAACCTCTAAGAAACAGTTTCCGAAAAAGCTTGAGAAACGCTGTGTAGCCACTTGAAATTTGTGTGCCCGGATTTCAAGTTCAAGGCGTGCAAGTGAGTGTGGTAGCTGTGTCACAACCCGTACGAGAAAGTTTACTTCCAACCAACCTGACTCTCAACGGGCCTTCTTAAGTGCATTCAAGTCTCCCCTTAAAAATAAGAGTCATCTGTAAACACTTTTTTTACCGACGTGCAAGAACACTGCCCATGAAGACAAGGCTTCAACAAATATTTTTGTGTTTGTGACCTGCCGCCTGTGTGATGTCCCAGAAACAACTTAATCAATTGTAAAGACACAATTCTGTTCTAGGATGCCTTCAAAGGAACTTTGGAAAAGCAAATTTATTCGACTTCTTTTACCATACAATGCCTTACCGGAGGGCAATATGTTGTTGATGATGGAGGTGTAAATGTACCGGCTGGATTAGCCTTACATTGGCCTGTAGGCAATCGCGCCACCACAGTGAGTGGTTTAAGTGACTGTGCCTCCACCTATGTTTCATAAGGCCCGTGACTTCTAAAAATATCAACAGTGATCGTGACACTAACCGCCACTTTGTTCGGGAGCCTTCAGAGTATACGATGCAAGAGACATCGTCCAAGGGAACGTTCAGTGTTCTCAAGTTTTCCAGGAGTGTCTCACGCTCGGCACGGAAACCCGAGCAGGCTAAAACGAGATGGTTCGAATCAACCACAACATCACAGAATACGCATATAGGTGAAATGGTGCGCTTAATCTTGAGGAAACAGCGTATAGGAGGAGTTCTTGGGCAGTCGCTTCAAGAGAGTAGCTCTGTCGCGCAACAGGCCTCGCATAACGCAACAAATGTGCAAAGATGGCCGAAGTACAGAAAAATGTTGCAACAGTAGCTGCCTAGCGAAGGTCTCGTCCTCCTTTCGCACAGCCACTGAAGGTGGATAAGACTGGGCTTTCTCAGCAAGAATGTCTGCCACTGTTTTACCTTCGCTTCCAAAGTGAGATGGTAGCCACTTGATGCACAGTGTAAATCCGTTCAACTGTAGTATGCGCTCTAATGTAGACTTGGAGTCAGACAGAAGGAGCACTCTCTGTGGTTTGCAGAAGGACAGACTTTAAGCGACCTCGCAATGGGCGGTGATTAAGCCGAAATGGACGAGACTACTCTTTGCAGGCTCTCAGACCAAGATATTTCAATGTCTGACATTGCAATTGCGGTTGAGGAGGACTGTTCATGCCTGCTTACAGATTCGTTAGTGTTAACTTGTAGGTGGCCTTCGTGGACGCTGGAAGTAAGAACCAAGCATTTTACTTGCGCCAGAGGTATCGATCGTTATTTGCGTAAGCCTGGGATGTCGAGGCGGCAATGTATGTCGTCACAAAACCATTGCGGGTTCGTTTGACACCTGTGTGGCGCGTGTGGCCAACCGACCGTTCTAAGTGTGTGAAGGGCTGCGGAGAAGTGGCTTTGCATCCCGGCTTTTAGTCGACAAAGCAGGACCTGACTTGTCCGAGTGTCTCCAAGGTAATCTAATTGAAAAGCAGTCTTTTGCGGCAATGCAGACACAATGGAAGGAAATGGCCTTCTTCTAAAAGCTTGCGAGGGGAAGCCTGGCCTTCAACGTCCAGATCGGTATCCAGGCCTTTCCTGTTTGCGACCTCAATGCGCTTATACTGGCTGTCTGCTGGCGATAGAAATAATAGTCAGTAAATAATTCCGCTCGTAACAATTGCTTAGTGCAGCTTTAACATTGTTGAAGGAGCACTGTCCCATTTCGCACCTGCCAAACGTTTCAGCACGTTTAGACAAAGCAGCGAGGAGGAAACAATGTTGTCCAAAAAGCTATTTCATGTCGGACATGAGTCCAGTATGACGCCCAGGAACCTCATGTGGCATGCCTGATGGATCTGGGTTCCTTGCATTCGTAGGTCTACTAGCGACGTCCTTCTCCCGGGAACAGCACAAAGCAGGACTTCTCTATTGACAAACAGATACCAAACATATCCATATGCATCTGTGCAGGAAGAGCCCACTGCGCTATCATCGATGGACGCTTATGCTGGTAGCCCACCACAGATGTCATAGCGTAAACCGTCATTCGCAGCAGTGTGCGGCTAGATGTTGGACATCCAGCAGAGCTTCCATAGCGAAGTCGAACAGAAGCGATAGGACACTTCCGTGCGGCACTTTTCGAGACAGAGTCCTCGTGCTGTTCCGGGCCATTCCAAGACAGGCTAGAATCCTCCGGCCGCAGGTAAATTCATGAACGAAGCGTACGCGAATGCACCCTGTCTCCTTCATGCTATATGGCTTAGAAAGAACTGCCAAGTGGGACCTAGTCATAAGCATTCGAAATATCTAGGAATACGGCAAGGGTTGATAGGCCGTTGCTCTTGTTGTGCTCAATGTGGTATACTAATTCCAAAATGCGGTCTTGCGCGCTGACACGGGCAAGAAATCGAGTGATACATGTTGGCAAGTAACGTCTGGTTTCATAAAACCAGGAGAGCCGGTGGTAAATTAGTTTGTCCATTAACTTTGAGGCGCACGAGGTAGCGACACCAGTCTAGCACAAATAGAGACCCGCTGTGTCTCCGCGACGTTTTATAACAGGCACCACCCCCGCTATAAATTAGGTTGATGGAAGGGTTACCATTTCACAAATTTCGACAAAGAAATAGAGCAGATCACGTAGTCTTTCCTCCTGAAGCTTTCTAATTATTTGATGTTTCGCGCTATCAAAGCCTATTGTGCATTGTCTCTGCAATTCCATAAGGGCAGCCCGCAACTCTCTTTTTGTAAGCAGTGTTCATGGCAGTCCGGGTCAAGTCCACACAAAGAGCGGCAGAGGCATTTTATCGTCCTTGAGTGCAAGCATCGCCCATTCTACAGCAAAACACGCAAGGCGTTGATTTAAATGTAACGTCAGGACGTCAGAAGCGTTTGCCTGGCAAGATTTTCTCAAGTAGTGAATCACAGTTGACAAGATTCGTGAAACTGGCGTGAATGCACATAGTTTAGCGCGAAATCCTCTCTTCGCTTCTAACATTTTCCATGAAGCGCCGAATAGCCGACTTTAGCAGATTGAGCTTTTTTTATAATGCGTAGACCAATATGTTGTTGAAACGGTTCATAAGTGTTTTAATAATGTTAGCTCTTACTACTTACGTTTGTCAGGGACGCGTCTGTCTACAATGAAGTTCAAATTGACCAAAACAGTTACCACGTGAAACACATTGTATAACATAGCTTCAGTGGGCGCGTAGCGCCTCATTTGAAATCTATACTTTCAATCGGGCAAGTAGCAGGTCTAACAAGAAAGACTAAGTAACTTTCAAAAATAGTTTTTTTTGGTACAAATATGGCCTTATTAGCATAGTATTACCAATGATGGCGGACACGAGCAGTGTTGGCGGACACCAACATCCGCCAGTTATACCATGCGAGCAGCTGGCTAGTCGGAGGCGATGACGGGTTGTGAAGTAGAAGACGAGAGGTGGCTGCTCCTGCTATCTGCTGTACAGACCGGCGTCGCTCTCGCTGCTTCGGTCACTAGACAACGCGGTCTGGCGAAAGCGGACGAATGACTAATACGCCGCCTTCAGGCGAGCCCTGGCGGTCGCCCGACACACCATGCCGGAAATCACTGGCAGGTGCCCGACTTGTCAACTCCTCGCCGACAGGGTTCACGTCGTGGCTTCGTACCCCGCCACTCCACTCTCTTTCTCATCCCCTTTCCCCATCCCTACTAGGGAGGCCTCGGAGGAGTACCTGCTCGGCGGCTCCACCATAGATGGTTGATGGTTTATGCGGTTTAACGTCCCAAAGCACTCAGGCTTCGAGGAACGCCATAGTGAAGGGCGCCGGAAGTTGCGATCACATGGGGTTCCGTAAGGTTCCCTGACATCGCCTAGTACACAGGCGTCTAGCATTTCGCCTCCATTGAAATGCTACAGCCACGGCCTGGATCGAGCCTGCGTCTTTCGGGTCAGCAGCCGAGCGCCATAACCACTGAGCCACCGCGGCGAATGCTCCACCTTGGGAGCTGAACGCTCTTTGGTTTTGCGCACGGGCAGCGGCCATCTCCAATGGCGTCCTGGACTAGGAGCTACCACTCAGGCATCCTGGAGAGACAGAGAAAAAACTTTATTGCCAAGGATTTTTGATCGTGGGTGAATGAACCTCAGTGCGACTCCCGTACAAGAGTTACCTCCACACACAAAGTTAACGAGCGCTTCCTGTGTTGTCTTCGCCTGCTTCAGAACCCGTTGATTACAGCTCTCTTCTGAGGGAGCTGTCAGGAGCATACGAGGTGGAGGCTTGAGCGCACAACCTCATGTGATCTTGGGTTTCCAATTCCTGGAAATTTATGCATACGAGGTTATTATCTCCGTTTGTAATAAAAGATTACCTGTGCCGACTTAGCATGGATCGAGTCTGGATTCTTCTTAACAACGTGACCTGGGCTTCAGGGGTTCAGGAAGCATATTTCTTGTTCACTTTATGAATAAAATGTTTTCTCATACTACTACTACGGCTGTTGCGACTATCTTTCGGGGACTACGTCGTCGCCGACAACGTCGCTCAAGGAATTTCATCTAATGGAGCAGGTAAGGTTTTCTCCTTAAAAGATTGTTCTCAAAAACAATTTTCTGTAGACTTTGGCACCACGTGACCTTCCCCTGACTACACTCTATGCAGTTCATTTCACCTCAAAGGTCAATATTGAAAGGTAGAGGCTAGAAATGCTAGTAATGTAGTGATTTCGCACAAAGAACAACCAATTCCTAAGTGAGTGAGTGAGTGAGTGAATAAACTTTATTGCTCTAATAAAGGAATCTTGCTGCTTGCCCGAATATTGCCGACGTCTTCCAGGCTGAGCGTGGTTGGCGCCCCTAGTCCAAGGCATCACTGTCCCTGGACATCCGGCATGAGTGGCTCACTAGGTCTCTTTGGACCTTGAGCTGGCTGCTGCTTAGCCGATCCTCCCACTGCTCCGCATTTGGCTCTTTGTTACCTCGGAAAGCTTCATTGTGTATGCATTTCCATGTGATATGATACAGCGTGAGGGTGGCACCGCACCACAGACATGTATCCCTATACTGTTCCGGATACATCTTATGTAGAATGTGAAGGTTGTGGAAGGCTCTTGTTTGCAGTCTTCTCCAAAATGTGGCTTCATATTGTGTTATCAGAGGATGTGGCTGGGGATATTTGCGTCATCTGCCTTAGATAAGGTTGAGGATAGCTGCGTACGTGAGCTCTACCGTTATCTCCGGGCTGTGTGAGGCGTTCGACGCACCAGCTCGGATAGTAAGCTCGTGAGCTAGCTTGTCCGCCTTCAGATTGCCTTCGACTCTGGCGTGTCACGGTACCCAGTAGATCCCTTGTTGGATCTTTTCGTTGGTTCGCTGCGTTTTCAAGAGAATTCTTAGTGCTTTTTTGTTGATTCCTCCTACCATGTAGCGTCTGCACGCTTCCTGGGAATCTGTTAAGATTGTGAGAGATTTGTTGCTGCCATAACTCTTGGCTGCCGCTAGAGCTACGGTGATCTCTTCTGCTTCAGTTATCGTCCCACCTCTCATGGATGCGCCGCTGATGAGACCACCCTCCTTTGTTGTGACAACCGATACCGTTTTCTTGATGCTTTAGCTACGAGTCCACGGGTACAGAGTGGCATCAGTGTAGACTACCTGATCTTGTGTGGCTATCTTCACCTCTACATATTCAGCCGTTCCCTGTCTTCTGGCTGCGTGTGGAATTGGATTCATACTCCTGGGTATAGGGCTAACCTGGTAGGTTCGACGTATTTCGTCTGAGATTTTTGCCGATCTACCCTCTATGTTCAGGACCCCCTTATAGTTTAGCCTTCTTAGGAGGGCCCTCCCTGTTGCCGAGTTCCTTAGCCTTTGTATCTGTGACATGACTTGTGCCCTGCATAATTCGTCGAATGTGTTGTGCAGCCCCAGTTCTGCCAGCTTGTCGTTCGACGTGTTTTTGGGTAAGCCCAAAGCCGTCTTTAGGCTCCTTTGATTAGGGCCTCTGTCTGACCTTCTTCACTTTTCAGCATGCTGTGACGGAAGTAAGTTATTCTGCTGCTGACTAGGCTGTTCCCCTGCTTTAGCATGTCGCCTTCTTTCATGCCGTATCTTCTGGATGATACTCTGGTTATCATACGGCAAACTTGTTCCGTTGACTTTTTAATGAGGCCAATCGTGTGGTTGCATTTGCCGTTGCTCTATAGCCACATGCGTAAAACTCGAATGTTCTCCCTTTCCGGGATGATCTTGCCCTCGAGCTATATCTCTATTCTTGCATCCGTCGGCTCCTTTCCTAACCTAAGGATTTCCGATTTTTCAGTTAAGCAGGCTAGGCTAAACCCCTTTCTTGATATAATGCTCAACGCAATTCGCTGCTTTATGCATTTGTTGTTCCATCTGCCCCAGAGATCCCTGGTTCGACCATACAGTAATGTGGTCCGTATATATGGCATGTCTTATTCCTCGGACGCATTTCAATTCTCTTGCCACGCCAATCATTTTAGGTTGAAAAGGATTAGCAATATGACAGAGCCCTGCGGCGTGCTTTCGTTTGGAGTGTCTATGGTCCCGCTTCTTATATCTTCCAAGCCCACTGTGGCCGTTCTTCCTGTCAAGAAAGATCTTACGTATTCGTGGACTCTCTTCCCGCAGTTGGTGTTGTTGATGCCTTCCATTATAGCCGCATGGCTGACATTGTCGAAAGCCCCTCTGATGTCGAGTGCCATAATTAGATTTTCTCCTTCTTGCGGGGCGCTGGCAATGACCTGGTGTTTGAGTTATAGCAGGATGTCCTGCGTAGACAGGTTTGCCCTGAACCCAAACATGCTAGGAGGATACAGCTCGTTATCCTCTAGATAGTTTTGAATTCTTTTGGTCACAATTATTTCGTACAGCTTGCCGAGGCAAGATGTGAGTGAGATGCGCCTCAGGCTCTCTATGTGTAATTTCTTCCCAGGCTTGGGAATCATTACAACCATAAAGTGCTTCCATTCTATGGGTATCGGTCCTGCCTACCATTGCTTGTTTAGGTAGGTAGTGAGCTGCTCGATTGCCTCAACACCCAGGTTGCGGATTAGAAAGTTCTTAACTTTGGCTTCTCCAGCTGCCGTGCTTCTTTTGATGGACCTAATTGCAGCGTAGACCTCTTCTCTGGTGATTGGACTGTCTAGCTCCGTGTTTTCTCTGCCCTTATAGCTCTCTTGATAGGCCGCGGGTTTGTCTTGACCATAACACATGATGCTGACTGCTTTAAGCAGCTCTTCATTTGTTCCTTCGTGCTGATGGACAAGCCGGTGAATGGCTTTGCTGCATTCCGTCTTTGGTTTGGTGGGATCCATTAGGCTCTTTAGAATCCTCCACGTTTTAGCCGTGTTCAACATGCCGTTATGTGAGTTGCTGAATTGCTCTCAATTTAGTCTTGCTAGCCGCATCGAGTATTCCTCCGCCTTTGCTGTAATTTCGGCGATCCGCCTCTTTTACTCCCTACGCCAGTTTTGATTTTATCATTTTTTCATGAGGCCTCGTCTTGCCTCCCGCATCTTAATTAGTCTCGAAGCTACCTCTGGTGCAGTCTCTGATCTATTTCCTCTGTATACAGCTCTTGCGCTTGACTTAGCTGTTGGGTTCATTCGTCGATTGAGGTGATCTCCCCTTTGATCTGTTTACATTCCTTGCGGAAGTTATCGCAATCCGTGATTTTGGCCGCACCAATTTTTCTTTTGACATGCTTGGCCTCTATCGTGGTCTTGATTATGTGGTGATCGCTGCCCAGGTTCTCTAAGAGATTTGTCCACTCTGCCTGCGTTCCTCGGACGAAGGTCAAGTCTGGGCATGTGTCTACACTGACGCTATTTCCGATGCGGGTGGGTTGATTTTCGTCTGTGAGGAGGGTGCACCCTATGAGCTCCGCCGCTTCGTTTACTCTTACACCTTTCCTTTCTCCAATTTGGTACCCCCACTTTGGATCCCTCGCATTGAAGTCTCCAGCTATGATGAGGATATTATCCTTAGCTACGATGAGGATGTTATAAAATTCCTGCAAACGGTGAGGCGCGTCGCTAGCACGGCAGATTGCGCGCGCATAACTTCCGGGTCTGCGCCTTCCCTGAATGCTGATGTGCCATCTGTATCAGCGGGTGCTCGACCCCTAGGAAACGATATCGTGTTTCACTCTTACGGTTAGTCCTAAGCATCTCCCATTTTTTAAATGTAGGAATGCATTTAACGCGCCCACCGCGGTGGCTAGGTGGCTAGGGCGCTCGGCGGATGATCCGGAGTACCCGGGTTCGAACCCGACCGCGGCGGCCGCATTTCGATGAAGGCGAAATGCTAAGGCACACGTGGTGGCGAAAATATTTTATTTAAATTGTGGCTAGCTCTCAGTCCGAAATCCCATTGGCGTAGGCTGCTCTTTGGGATCTTTGGATTAGTTGTTTTTGATTCGTTTCGTCTGAGCTCGTCACAGGTGCCTCCCACTCCTCCTGCGTTGGCTGGTTATTAAGAGTGACCGCCTGATTTCGTTTGCAGGCCCATACCATATTGTACAGGTGCGCCTTCTCCCTGCAGAATTTGCGTTGTGAGTCAAATGACTCCGGGTCTATTGCGTGTAGTCTTCGTGGGTTGTTGTAAGTGTTGATCTGTAGATTTCGGAGGTGCAGTTCCTCCCCCTTGTCTAGTGTCTTAGCCGGTGGAGGGTAGACACAACGGGGTAATAATGCGTTGAAGTATGTCGGTGTAAGTTAATAGTAGGGTAGAAGATTCCATGGCATCCGTATTGGATGCCCGGAGAGAAATGCTCGGGCATGTGCGCTCTCGTTCCCTGGGATGCCCTGGTGACCTGGTTCCCATATTAAGCGTTCGTGTGTGAGTTGGTAGACAGAGGTGTAACTATCTTGAAGGATTTTAGCTGCTAGCTGTGCGATCCTGCCCCAGAGGTAATTGCGATACCCTGTCTGTGAATCTGAAAGATTGTATTCCGAGGTAGTGCGTGTTGCAGCTTGAGCAATCACCACTTCTTCCGCTGCCAAAATGTCCTGGCTAGCCAGTACTAGCCCTTCCATTGTTTTATTTTTGTCCAATGCCGCAACAGCTGTCATTACCTGCTCGGGAGCCACAGCATCGACATAGACCACGTCCTTCCGTCTGTCGTAGTGCCTTTTCATAGCTTCGGCTCGTGCTTGTCGTCCTGACTGGTGAAAGTCGGGGTGCATATTCTTGGGTAGTGGAGTCGCCTCAAAAGTTCCTCTCCATGAGGCTGGGATGTGGGTGTTGGTGTCTATCCGTTGGGGACTATTGATGTTTAAATCACTGAGGACTTGTCGCACAGACAGAGTAATGGAGAGCCGTACCAACTGCGCCGTGAGGTGTCCCTCTATCAGCTCGTCTATCGTGTTGTGCATGCCCAGTCGTAAGAGCCGGGGTCCGTCGATGTCGCAAGAGGGAAGCCCTCGGCCTTCTTTTAGGCTGTTCTGATTATCACGTCGAGGTTCTTCATGTCACGCTTCTTGAGGAGGAGGTAGGGTGCTGCGTAGACAACGCGGCTTACGCCGAAATCCTGCTCCAGTCGCAGAGTATCTTCTTCTCGCATCCCTGATTTCTGCGTCGTTACCCTGGCAATCATTCTGACGGCTTGCTCGCTCACGAACCGGAGTTTGTGGAGAGTGAGGAGGTTAGCAGTTGTTATTTATATACAGACCCAGTATCTTGAGGGTCTGAACTTCCTAGATGGGCGAGTTGTGAACGCGAATGTTGAAGTCGTCCTGATTCTTGCGTTGATGGAAGACTATGAGTTCAGATTTTCGAGAGAGCACGTTAGTTCACACGCCCCTGCATAATTCTGAACTGTTCTTGGCACTGTTTGTAGTTCTGCAATCATTCTCATACTTCCCGTGGTTGTCCAGACGGTTATATCATTAGTGTACAGGGCGTGCTGCAGGGCCTGTACCTGACATAGAAGCGGTGGGAGATTTAGAAGTGCAGGTTTGAGGAGAAGTGGGGAGTGTACTGCCCTTTGTGGAGTGCCTCTCAAGCTCATCTTCACTTGGATTGTTTGTTTGGTGCCGGTGCTGATGATTCGGTACGTAAAGAAATCGCAGATGCACTTGTAGACTAGCTGGCCGCAGTTCGTGCTGTGAAGGTTGTTGAGGATCCTGGAGTGCTTGACGCCGACAAACGCTCCCGAGAGGTCGATGGTTACAAGCGCTCAGTTACTGTTCCTGCGCGCGAGATCAATGACTTCGCGATTGAGTTACAGAAGCACATTATTGGTGGACTTGTGTGCACTTAATCCAAACATCGTGTGTGGCTGTAGCTTGTTGTCCTCGGGATAGTTGGAGGGAAGCGCGTAGACCGCCTTTTCGACGAGTTTGCCTGCGACCGATGTGAGGGATATGATGCGCAGGTTTTCAATATTAATTTTCTTGCCGAGTTTGAGGATAAAGTGTACATTGACTGTTTTCCATGCCTGTGGAGTGGTTCCAGTGCACCAGCATTCTTTTATGTAATCTCCTTCGTTAAAGTCGGTGTGAAACACGCGGAACAAGCTGCGGAAGAGAGTAGTAATCGGTTTCTCGGTTTTTGGGGAAAGGAAAGGGCGTAGTATTTGTCTCACATCTCGGCGGACACCTGAACTGCGAAGTTAGGAAAGTGATAAAGGCGGGATTGAGAGAACGAAGAGGTGCCGTAGTGGAAGGGTGGAATAATTTCGGCCATCTAGGGATCTTTAATGTACTAAACGTACCGCTTTCATTGCGAAAGCCTTTACTGGCTCATACTCGCGGTGTCCGTCCGTCCGTCCGTTCATGACTACCTCGACAAGAAAAAAAGCTTTGTGCAAGATGGGATTCGAAAAATCATCCTTCTGTTCCTCAGCTGATCTTGCTAACGACTACGCTACTTCCTGCCAACGCATATGTAGTTCTTGTCAAGGACGCTGGAGAGTGTATTCAGAAAGGCGTCGAATCATATGGATGGCTCCCAAATGCCCTCCAGTGTCTCAAGCATATAAAATTCATAATAAATTGTGTACATAAGTAACATCTTAACCACACATCAGTACAAAAGCAGAAACACCGCGCTAAAGAGTTTTGCTCACTGAACTTTAGGTCAACAAAGTGTCCCCGGAATTTTTAAACGCGGTTGCATGTGAGCACTGTTGCAATAACACGTGCTCGAACTCCTTCACATGGAATGATATACTAGGCGCTTACGCAGCATTTGCCACCGCAGTTATGGTAGAGTAGCCAACGGCGAAATTTTACGTATATTATTACTATTACGTAGGCTGCATTGCGAGAGGGCCTTAGATGTCGCTTTAATGGAACGTCGGGCTCTAAAGAGAGCACGTATGCGGGAGGCAGCAGCCAGATTCATCTGAGGCGTAGAAAACAGCGAACGCTCCCGAACAATTCACCGGAAATGCACTGCGCAAGAGGATCAAAGCCGAGCCAAGTCGTCTACTGAGCCGGAGTACCGGTACCAGGGTTCGAACCCTACTGCCGCGGACGCGTATCGATGGAAGCAAAACGCGTAAGACGCCGGTGTGCTGTTTGATGTGAATAATAATAATTGGTTTTTGTGGAAAAGAAATGGCGCAGTATGTCTTATATATGTGTGGACACCTGAACCGCGCCGTAAGGGAAGAGATAAAGGAGGGAGTGAAAGAAGAAAAGGAGGAAGAGGCGCCGTAGTGGAGGGCTCCGGAATAATTTAGACCACCTGGGGATCTCTAACGTGCGCTGGCATCGCACAGAACACGGGCACCGTAGCGTTTCGCGTCCATCGAAACGCGGCCGCCGCGGTCAGGTTCGAACCCGGCTACTTTATTAGTAGCCGAACGCACTATTCACTGAGCCACCGGGGCTGGTTAGGGATGTGAGTGCACTGTAAAGATCCCCACACGGCCGAAATTATTCCGAAGCCCTCCACTATGACACATCTTTCTTGCTGTAAGCTGTGAATCCCTCCTTTACGGGCTGATCCAAACATACCTCCTATTCATCCGTAATAAATGTTTTCACCACCACCACCACCTTTCCTTGCGGTCGGTTCAGGTGTCCACCGAGATATGTGGGACAGCTACGGTGTGGTATCCTTTCCCCAAAACCCATTTTAATTTTTTTCTGGGCCAATACATTTCTCGCAAAATAAATCTGCAACCTTGCCCGAACAGCAACACAACTGTCACACTTTCTAGCATAGAGGCAGCTACGCATGAGTTAGATAACAGTAAGTGATAGAAATGCAAAATTTCAAGGCGGAAAAGTTAGCGCTCGTCACCACCAATGTCACGGGTGTAATAAAATTTCACGCAATTTGCTGTCAAACACTGAAAACAAAGCACTGTATATCCATAGCACGCACGACACAGAAATTTGAGCTTCGAATAATCTTTGCAACATATGCTGCCGCTCAAACCCAATGTCTGTGAGGTAAGCAGAAGCTTTGTCCTCACACTTCAAGAAATGAAAATAGTTTTGAAGGGAAGCGCTTCACTAAGCCAGCTTTCCGAGCCATCAGCGGGGCTGCAAGTTCGGGCTTCAATGTAGCTTTGAGGTCAGAGGTGCCGCAAAATTCCCCTTGAATGTAGGCTGTAGCTAGACGTAAAACCGTGAGCCTAACTGGTGGTAGTTAGGTTCGACACACGACGTCAACCACAGAAGCAACATCAGCTTCTGTTACACCAACTACATCGACATTGACCTTTGGAATTTTACCTTTACGTTTGACCTTCACTTTTGACTCTTGACCTTGAACTTCGGTGAAGCGGGAAAGCATCAGCCGGCATCGCATGCTCAGGTCACGAAAGTGTGTTCTGCGCCGCGGTGGCTCAGTGGCTAGGGCGCTCGACTACTGATCCGGAGTTCCCGGGTTCGAACCCGACCGCGGCGGCTGCGTTTTTATGGAGGAAAAACGCTAAGGCGCCCGTGTGCTGTGCGATGTCAGTGCACGTTAAAGATCCCCATGTGGTCGAAATTATTCCGGAGCCCTCCACTACGGCACCTCCTTCTTCCTTTCCTCTTTCACTCACTCCCTTTTCCCGTCCCTTACGGCGCGGTTCAGGTGTCCAACGATATATGAGACAGATACTGCGCCATTTCCTTTCCCCAAAAACCAATTATTATTATTATTATTATTATTATTAATAAAACGCCGGTTCACTTTGATGCGTTCGGCGGAATGAACGCTAGGTGTGATCGATGCGACGCCTGCAGTGGTGGTGGTGGTTATTGCTATGAAGTGGGGGAGGAGGACGCTGGTCTCGACGTATGTTGGCCCTTTGGGCATCACTCTACGTCGGAACCAGTTGCGAGTGGCCGGAAATTACGCCTATCCCATATATATCAGTGGACACCCCAGTCGCGCCGCAAGGGAAGGAAAGTGAAATAAAGTTACCTTTAAGTAAAGGAAATGACACCTGTCACATATCTCAGTGGTACTCGAAGCATGCCGTCAAGGAAGGAAAGTAAAATGAAAGTTGGTTTTAAGGAAAGAAAATTACGCCTGTTTCACATATGTCGGCGGACACCCGAACCACTCCGTAAGCGAAAGAAAAGTGGCAGTTGGTTTTAAAAAGAGGAAATGACGCCTGGGTCACATTGCCTCATTTCCTTCCCCCAAAACAATTTCTTTTTTATTTTGGCTTGCCCCGCCGCAGTAGCTCAGTGTTTAGGGCGCTCGACTACTAATCCGAAGTTCCCGGGTTCGAAACCGACCACGGCGGCTGCGTTTTTATGGAGGAAAAACGCTAAGGCGCCCGTGTGCTGTGCGATGTCAGTGCACGTTAAAAATCCCCAAGTGGTCGAAATTATTCCGGAGCCCTCCACTACGGCACCTATTCTTCCTTTCTTCTTTCACTCCCTCCTTTATCTCTTCCCTTACGGCGCGGTTCAGGTGTCCAAAGATTTATGAGAGAGAGACTGCGCCATTTCCTTTCCCCAAAAACCAATTATTATTATTATTATTATTATTAATATTATTATTTCAATTTCGCTTTCTGAATTTATCTGCAAGGTTTGCGCATTGTTTGGTACCGGACTTGGTCCCATATCTCCGCATACAACGAGCAATAATACAGTTGTAAATATCACCGAAGCTATATTTAATATATATTGCCTTGCTGGAACGCCTTTACTGTCCTTCAGAAGAAAGTAAGATGTTTAACAAATAAAAAAAATGGCTGAAGGCTTAGCTTGTTTAAGCCTGGAAGATTGCGAAATCAATACCATTGGCTGCGCATGGGTTCGGCTGATGGTGTGGACATGGTTGCCCTCTGTTAAGCTTATGGCTATACATTGTTTTGCTACCGTCACCGTCATGTCACCGTCTGGTTCGGCCGTGATGAGAGACTTCTCCCGATTCTTATTCAAGCGCTCCTCCTTCTCTTGGGCTCTGCTTTCGTCTCGCCTCGTTGCTTTCTCTCTTCTTGTCTGCATACTGCACTCTTCTTTTAGCAAGACGCTCTACACTCTGTTCCAGCGTTTCTTCAGCACGGCGCTTTCTTCTGTTGAAGTTGTAGCGTTCCATACTATTCATAGATGCAGCATCGTCACCATTTGAAGCATCCATGATAGTCTCTTCGGCATTAAGAGCGTCCATGAAACGTCTCCGAACTACTGCTTGTCTCTAGAGTTTCGCTACCGTTAACACCACTCATTAAACTTGGCCCTGAACTTGTAGATGCACCCGCATCAAGCGATGTTGATCGGCGTGCTCGCCACGCTGCTGCATACGCACGTTGTTTACCTCGTCGTTCTTCTTCTGTTTATTCAGCACGGCGCCGTCGCTTGGCCGCAGCAGGTCGTTCCAACCTCGCCTTGTACACATCATCCGACATAGCGCAAGGAAGCGCGCCGACCACAGCGATGAGCCGAGCTGTAGCCCCATTTATCCTCCGAGCGTGACGTCACACCAGCGAGTGCCCTCTCGGAAGCGCTGCAACAGCGGCGCGCAAGGCTACGCCTCCACCATCGATGCCGCGAGCTGGGGCCCCGTCTCTTGGTCTGACGTGACGTCACACGGTCACGTGACGCGCAGCTGTGTATGGCGGCGCCACGACCATCGATGGGCCGAAAGTGCGAGCAGTATTGCCTTCGCAATAAAAATAGGCTGGGGTTTAGCTCTGTTTAACCCTAGTTGGATTGCGAAAGCTTCGTTTCCTCGGCATGTCGTCTACGCAGCGTCTCATTCTGACGCTCTCGAGAACTCAAACCGGTCTCTTTCGCACTCCGGGACGTGGAACGCCTTCTTCTAGCCCAATCTTCGTTACAACTCTTCTCGAGTCTTGCGGCGCGTTCTTTGCGTTGAGCGCGTTGTCTCTTCCTCACTTCGTTCTGTCGTTGTTGCGTCCCTTTCGCGCTCTCCATAACAACTACAATACGCTGACTGACTGATGTTTCTGAGAGGAAGAAGGAAAAGGAAAGAGCACGGGCCTGCCCACTTGCTCAAGTCCAGCCACGCTGGCTGCCGCGCGCTGAAAGTAGGAGAGTTAAAGTACAGGAGAGCAAAGAGTGAAAGAAAAAACGCGCCGCGGAAATACGCGCGGAAAATACCCCCGCGGTCCCCGGGCCGACCCTTGCCAGAGAGCTGGAAGCCAAGCACTCCGCGATATTCTAAAAATAATTTTAATACCTTAGGTCCAAGGACCCGCTGCAGGTATTAAATCAGGTATCAGTTATGAGCCATAGCCATAGCTACACACACACACTAAGGCGAAGCTCACACACACACACACAGATATATATATATATATATATATATATATATATATATATATATATATATATATATATATATATATATATATATATATGTATATATATATATATATATATATATACACCCTGCGCGAGGCGACACCTCCTCTCCCTCTACCTCAGCGGAGCATATCAAGTGGAATGAGCTGCGACGGCGGCGCCATCTGTTGGAGAGCGGCAGCGGCGTTGCTGGGAAATGGCGGCTCAAGGTCGTTCGTCGGTCAGAGCATACAGTATGCGGCTGCCTACATACGGCATACGGCGCGACGAGCCGAATTGGCTCGCTGGCTGGCCTAGCAAAAATTTCGTTTTAAAAATGCCTACTACTGTGTGTGTGTCAGTATGGATATCTACAGAAACCGCCATCCGCTCGACCTCAAATGTATCCAGAGAGATGCTGTTTTTTTTCGACCAGGGCTAACCAGATCTAGCATTTTTTAGGAAAAGAAATCACGCAGTAACTGTCTCACACATCTCGGTGGGCACCCGAATCGCTCCGTAAGAGAAGGGATAAAGCAGATTGTGAAAGAACTAAGACGTGCCGTAGTGGAGGTCTCCGGAATAATTTAGGCCACCTGGGTAACTTCCTGCAATCACACCGGACAGCACACGGGCGCCTTCTTGCATTTCGCCTCCATTGAAACGCGGCCGCCGCGGTCCGGTTCGATCCCGGGTACTCCGGCTCAATAGACGAGCGCCTTAACCACTGAGCCACCGCGGCGGTTTATCGTTTTAACCTCTTTCTTCTTTAGGGTTTAAGGCATTAGGGCTGGACAGTTCGATATGAAAACCATGCAGCCTTTGGCAAAAGCTTTGCAAAGGTGGGCACTTTCGGCGCAGACAATACGTTTAATGATGAACCTGCTTTAGACATTTTATGTAAAAACCTGCGGAATAGTGGGCTTAAATTTTCCTATACATGATGAGCACTATAATTGCTTATATTATGAAGCATTGGTAGAATGGTTATCCAAAACAATTTTGCGGTATAGACCGTCCTGCGTTAACGTAAAAGTGGAGCGGTAAGAACGAGCGGCCTGTATTGGCAGTGCGTATCGAAATTGTTATCAGAGGTGTGTTAGTAGCGCCGAATGAGTATGTGTCATTCATTGCACATTGTCTGGCACGGCCTGAATACGTGCGTAAAGCCCAATTGAGGAAAAAAGAAAAGCTCTTACTTCGCAGTGAGCACCCGAACCCTGATATGAGAAAGAGGTCCCGGTGGGGAAGGCAGTGTATTACTTTAACAACTTGGGGATCTTTACGTTAATTTGAATAATTCTCGAAGCCAGTCAGAGCTATCAGTGCGGGCTAGCCGTAAGTCACACAGGCATAGGTTGGTTGCGCGACATGCACAAATTATGCGAAACATTACCGGGAACACACAGGGGTCCAGAATGCAAGAAAAGCAGAAACCAGAAATTGTCACACAGGCGTGACACGCGCGCTGTGCGCACACACGCAACCTTTCTCAGTCTTATATTACTATGTAAATCTGACGGTCATTTACAGGCTGTGGCTCGTACTCATTGAGCTAAGATACCCGCGGTAATTATGAACTTGAGATTGTAGAAGCAGCTTAGTCCACCTAACCGCACGCCCCTGCAGATATATTTAATTAAAGAAATAATATGCTGACTCAGCAGTCTGTGTCAGTTAAACTCAGAGTTTATTTTAGGAATAAAGGAAGTGTTACTAAGTGGGTAGTAACTAGATCCCAGAGCAAGAAATAGCAAGGGCTGCATTTATTAACTACTCCCTGAAGAGGGTACTGAATAGTGTAATAAAAAGTAATAAAACGAAGTGATAGTAAGTGCTGCACTTATTACTTTTTTCTTATCATTTTTTTAACAGTGCAGAAGCCAGACACGGGAGAAGACAAATAAACCGAGGGTCATCTCTTTTCTGGAGTTGTGAAGCGTCAGCAACTCAGAAAAAGGAGGATCGACAGTGTCCCCGGCTGTCGCGCACTTACACGGTCGCAACGTGCAATGATCCTCCGCGCGCGCATTGGCTGCGTGTGGCCCGGGGAACGACGGGTGCGTCACGGAATCGCGACGAGTGATGTGTGTGACGGATGCGGTGCAGTGGAAACACTAGAACATCTGCTCCTTCGCTGCTCCGCGTTCGCCGATGCTCGTCGCGATATGCTCGCGGCCTATAGGGCGCAGGGCATACTACCAGACTCCATCAAGACGCTATTGTGGCCGCAGGACAGTGCGCGCACTCGTGAGCGAACTTTGGTGAGCCTCTGTGCATTCCTCGAACACACGGGCTTGACGTCCCGTCTGTTCTCCGTCAGGTAGTTACACACAGTGACCGAACGCTCCGCGAGTTCTACCTTGAACGATTAATAACTGGACGCCCCACTCCAGTTGTAACCTACACAGTGCTGTGCGCGTGTGTGATTTAATTCCTCTTAAATGAACTAATCACGCGCACAACCTGGACACATTACTTATTGTGTAAATAGTTTGTACATATTACTTCTCCCCCTATCCTCTATTCCTGTCCCCTCACCTCTTTCATTTCATCTCTCCATTCTGCCTGCTGTCCTTTATTTCCGCTGCCCCAGCTCAGGTGCTTCAGTATCGATGGCAGATGCCGGGGCTAGCAAAAATCTTTTCCTTCCTTTTTACTATTATTTTTAATAAAACCACTACCACCACCACCATAGAGTAATGAAAGGAGCTTACAAGGTTCTCTATCCGAACATTAAGCCGGGTATGCAACAGAACTCAGGTATAAATTACCCCGTCTGTCAACAGTCTGGAGTAATAAAAGGCAAAGTACACTCAGTTGCCTGTGCTGCAGCAATTAAAGCAACACCGTTAGCTTTCTCTCGCCATAAGCAATAGGGTGCAGACAAATATGGCTGAGTCAAAATTCAATTTACTGTCTAGCAATTGAATGCCAGGGGCTTCACATCAAAACGCAGGGTCATAGAATTGAAAATTAAAAACTATGCGGAAGAAGAAGCGGATGCCATCGCAAACCAAGAAACCAGAGCGGAAGTTAATATCCCTGGCCACTCAGTTTTTGAAAAATCAGAAGGCGAAGTGTCTCAAAACAAAACAGCCATTCAAGTGCACGAAAACTTAACGCCTGAAGAAGTCGACCTGGAGCACGACATTAAAGCGCACGACTTCATTAAAAATTCACCAAACAAGCGCACTGGGAAAACCACGTATGTAAATATTGACTGTATGCACATCTCCTGGGGACCGAAGTGAGGCGGTAGCGAAACTTTCAGACTAACGCATAATATAGCCAAATGATTGTGGTCTGGCACTTAAACGCTCTACACATTGCGAAGGGATATACGAACAACAGTAAAAAAAATGCTGATGGCCTAGCTCTGTTAGGCCATATATACGTAGCGAAAGCGCGGAAACTTTTGCATCAGAAGAGTGCATTCACTAGATGCGCGTTTAGTCATGTCTACATATTGAGCTGTCGTGGCGGAGCGGTAGCGTCTCCGCCTCGTATTTAAAATGCCATGATTCGACTCCGAGCCTCGGCACATGTTTTTTTTATTCGGTTTGTGTGCGGTGGGTTTCAGTGGCTCCCATGGATGCCACCACCGAATAGGTTGGTTAGCGGTTAAGCACAGGCTGTTAAGGCACGTTTATACTCCGGCGCAACGCGCGCGCGTGCGCTGCTCGGCGACGTCATGTCGGCCAAACCGAGACCCTCCAAACTCCAACGGCGCCTGACCGCCGACGCGTTCGGCGGCTTCGGCGCACTCTGACCGCTCTGGCACAGACTTGGAGCATATCTCTATTTCGCGCGGAGTGCGCCAGCCGCGGCCGGCCGGTCAGACCGGTTCGGCTCTGCGGCGATACGCGCCTTGTGACGTCATGTGCCTCCTCGGAGCACCGCCACGGCGAAATGTCAAGTTCGCTGCCTGAAAAGTTTTCGCTTTAAAAGGTAACGCATTATAGGAAATGGCTCAGACATTGGAGATGTGACTCCTTATGAACTGAGAGTCAATAGCATAGGTACAAGCGTCACAAGGGGTGTCCCGTCAGACTTAATGTCCACAACAAATATTAGCCAAGTGACTTGGAGGCATACAGAGTGAAATATGGGGATTGGTCTTTATATTCTGAATACTGTTGTAAAAGCCAGGGGACACAAAAATGAAAATTGTTTTTTGTGAAAATAAAATGGCGGAGTATCTGCCTCACATATCGGCTGACACCTGAACCGCTTCATGGAAGATATAAAAGGTGGGTGAAAGAAGAAATGAAGAAAAAGGTCACGTTGTGGAGGGCTCCGGAATTATTTCGGCCGCCTGGGGATCTTTAACGTGGACTGACATCGCACAGCACGTGGGCGCCTTTGTGTTGCCCCTCCATTGAATCGCTGCCGCCGCGGTCGGGTTCGAACTAAGGCGCCAGCATTTCGATGGAGGCGATACCGGCCTTACGGCGGGATTCAGGTGCGCAACTACAAATGCGAGACAGTTACTGCGTGAATTCCTTTTCTAAAAGTGCATTTTCACTTTTTCTCATTTCTTCACCAGTTCTTTTATTTGATTTCATAAGAGTGGTTAGTTGGGAAGCACAAGGGTATAAAAAGCTATGCACCAAACTGAGGCTCGATCGTGTTGGATATTCCTTGAATGAGAGCGAATAATCAAGGTTGAAAATAGAAGCCTTGAGAATTAACAGAGCCCCTTCGATCGTCGTTACTGAAAGAAAAAAGGCGCACCTGTCTG
Source organism: Amblyomma americanum (assembly GCF_052857255.1). Classification (NCBI taxonomy): domain Eukaryota; kingdom Metazoa; phylum Arthropoda; class Arachnida; order Ixodida; family Ixodidae; genus Amblyomma; species Amblyomma americanum. The sequence goes on from NC_135506.1 coordinate 74,601,595, forward strand.
GAAATGGTGATGGTAATCCAAAATAGGTTTCTCCCTTTTTCTGCTGACCCGTCGCGGTGGCTCAGTGGTTAGGGCGCTCGACTACTGATCCGGAGTTCCCGGGTTCGAACCCGACCGCGGCGGCTGCGTTTTTATTGAGATAAAACGCTAAGGCGCCCGTGTGCTGTGCGATGTCAGTTGCACGTTAAAGATCCCCAGGTGGTCTAAATTATTCCGGAGCCCTCCACTACGGCGCCTCTTTCTTCATTTCTTCTTTCACTCCCTCCTTTATCCCTTCCCTTACGGCGCGGTTCAGGTGTCCAACGATATATATGAGACAGATACTGTGCCGTTTCCTTTCCCCAAAAACCAATTATTATTATTATTTTTCTCCTGCGGTCTTCGGTGCAAGGTTTGTTCCATTCTTATTAACAGCGTTAATGCTCTCCTTCTGCAGAAAATACGGCGCCGTCATCGCCGACATTATGAAAAAATCTCCGGAGGAGCAACCTAATGGGCCCCCTCAAGTATGACATACGCTGGTGCCGTCATCAAAACCTGCCCACTGGATTGTGACCAAACTGACCACCGTGGCAGCTCGTATTTAAATTAATGATTGGTCGCGAGAGGTTTCTCGGAAATAGGAACATGTGTCGAACAAGCCCCACCAGTGGGAGCGCGTGCTGTCGCTGGGCAGTCTCTCATCGCTTAACCGCTGCACCACTGCGCAAGGTGTGCTATGAGGACTCCCAGGGTCCTATAAATTAAGTGGAGAATGTCCAATTCTGCATACATGAGCATAAACGCGTTGACACTATCGCTTCATACCGTTAAGGCGGAGCTTATGCGTCCCCTCCAATTTTTGCTGTTGTGACTATGGCGGGCTGTTCGTGCCTTTATAGGGTTGTTTTTCGGCGCTGTCTTTTCGCGCCGTTATTGTTCCGTTTTTTTTGAAGTTTTTTTCCGCCTCAAGCACCCCCCTTCCTGCCCTTGGCGGGTGGCATTGCAAAACACTGGCTTAATTCCGGTTTTTCCCGCGGTCTTTGTGTTTCGCCCGTTCTCCTGCTTGTGGCTAGTTCGTTATCGGTCTCGTTCCGCTGTGCAAAATTTTCGCCTTCCGCACCCTTCATTTTCCTGAAGGCGCATTTCTTAGGCGACATTTCCTCGTGTCATGCCTTTGAGGGGACATGCTAATCCTGAAAGATTTCGCCCCAAGCTTTTGTTGACTTAACATGAAAACATCAAGAGCTGTCGTCACACCAAATCACCTTTAGTGTCCGAGGTATAATTTCCTGATTGGTAGAGAGAGGTGACGTAATGTCGCGAAGTCATCACCGCATAGTGCGCAAACTGCACAATGTGGCAGGTGGTAGTTATATAATGCGAAGTCGAGAGAGGTTACGTGACCTTGTAGCGTCATCACAACCTGCCCACTGGGTTGCGAGCAACCTACTGCCTAGACGGAAACCTAGATCGAGAATCGAAATCAATAATTGCAAAACAAATGTGATATATGGAAAGGTTGGCACATGCAACGGTAGCGGACACTTTGTTATGCAGCTAGCAGTCAGAATATTTGATTGATTTATGGGGGTTTAACGCCCCAAAGCGACTGAGACAATGAAAGATGCCGCAGTGAAGGGCTCCGGAAATTTCGACCACCTGGGGTTCTTTAACCTGCACTGACATCGTACAGTACACGGGCCTCTAGAATTGAAAAAAAGAGAATTTTCGCCTCCATCGAAATTCGACCGCCACGGCCAGGGTCAAACCCGCGTTTTTCGTGCTGCAGCTGAGTGCCAAAACACTGAGGCGACACGAGCGCTCGTGTCGTCTTATGTTTCTTCCCCTTGTCCTGAGTTTCGCGCTACTTAAAGATGAATATATTCCAACTCGACCAGTTTTAATGTTCTCGTCAGTCCGAATGTTCAATTAGAATCGTGGTTTAGGATTTGTAAGGTTGTGTTTAATAATCGTGTGGATTTTGTAGTTCATGGACCTAAAATTGCGAACAAACGGGCGCATACACGCACAGAAGTTGCAACACAAGCTGCTGCGACAGATTTGAAACGTAACGAAATCGCAGTCTACTTTTAAGGTGACTTAAGCGTCCCCAGAGTTCTAACCCGATGCTCCCGTCTGTAGAAAATCCGCCGTCGTCGTTGTGAGCCAAAAATTAATGTGGATTAGCTCAGCTAATCCAGCATACATAAAGCGAAAGATGTCGGCTTTTACTGGGTTCTTTGGCTTTGACAATGTTCTAGGCGGGGACGGCTTTGGTCAAAAGAAGGGCGGATGACTCCCTGGATAAGCTGACGCCTCATTCCTGCTCTGGCTCAAGTGGCGGGGGTGAGAGAGATGTGGCCTGAATCCATTAGCGCTGACAGCGTTGTGGCTGACATGCGGTGCTGAAGCAATAGCTAGGCCGCAGCGTTCATTTGGTGATCAATCTCTCGTGATCAACCATTAGCTGCATGCCACCTCCTAAGGTGGGAGGGAGGGTGCGCTGCCTTTCCAGTGTGCGGAAAGCAATCAAAGCAGGCTTTCGCAGTTGGACACCAACGCCGCGCACATGAAAGCGAGATTGAGCTCTCCACTGACCCACGGAGCCGGTTGTGCGCCTTTACTTTCGTGAAAATGAACAGCCTTTGCAAAGTTGTCGACGCCGATGAACCTTATGAACGCCGTCTACTCACTTGTTTTGTTTGGTTTTTGAGGAAAGGAAATGGCACAGTAACTGTCTCACTTACTCGGTGGACACCCGAACCGCACCGTAAAGGAAGGGATAAAGGAGGGAGGGAAAGAAGAGGAAACTGAAACTTGAACCTTTTCCTTCTTTTCTCATTTGACTCCTTCCTTTATCCCTTCGCTTACGGCGTGGTTCAGGTGTCCGCCGATATATGAGACAGATACTGCGCCATTTTTCTTCCCCGAAAACCAATCATTAATTGTTATAAAAATTGAAAGTTGGATTTTGAGGAAAGGCGCACCGCTGCCCAGCAGCCGCACACCTGTGGCCGAGAGCTACTAGTGGCGCATGCGCCGTAGTCACGAGGAAGTGAGAGAAAAAAGAGAAATATCCGCGGCGAGGCGCGCGTTGTGACGTCATGTGCCTCCTGGGAGCACTGCTACGGCGAAATCGCAAATTGGCGGCCCGTAAAAAGCTTTCTCTTTAAAAGCAACGGCCCGGTTGCCACCTAGTCGGTGCCATCAAAACGCGGCCATTGTGGCCGGTACAATCTGCCCATCAGATTCGGAGCAAACTACTCACCGTTGCAAGCTGGCGGTTAAATCAATGACTGTTCGCGAGAAAATGCTCGCAGAGCAATGGGAGACTCACAAGCCCCACAAGTGCCTGTGCTTGAAACAGCCACAAACGAGAGCAGTGACGCAGGACTTAACCACTGCACCATAGCGCCAGGGCTCTTATAACCTCTCCCCGCCACATAGTACTGTAAAGTGGGGATGCACCCTATCGGCAAACTAATACGCAAGGGACATAGTAATGCTATCGCGTCATACCCGTAACCCACCGCGGTGGATCAGTGGGTAAGGCGCTCTGCTACTGAGCCGGAGTACCCGGGTTAGAACCCGACCGCGGTGGCCGCGTTGCGAGGGAGGCGAACCGGAAAGGCGCCCGTGTGCTGTGCCATGTCAGTGCACGTTAAACATCACCAAGCGGTGAAAATTATTGATGGAAAAGAATTAAATAGTTATGTCCCTTGTTTCGTGTCACTGGTGGTGGTGGTAGTGGTTTTATTAAAATAATAGTAAAAAGGAAGGAAAAAGTTTTTGCTAGCCCCGGCATCTGCCATCGATACTGAAGCACCTGAGCTAGGGCAGCGGAAATAAAGGACAGCAGGCAGAGCGGAGAAATGAAATGAAAGAGGTGAGGGGACAGGAATAGAGGACAGGGGGAGAAGTAATATGTACAAACTATTTACAAAATAAGAAATGTGTCCAGGTTGTGCGCGTGATTAGTTCATTTTAGAGGAATTAAATCACACACGCGCACAGCACTGTGTAGGTTACAACTGGAGTGGGGTGTCCAGTTATTAATCGTTCAAGGTAGAACTCGCGGAGCGTTCGGTCACTGCGTTGGACAAAACAGCAAACCAGAAAGCAAGGACGCACTCTATAATTCAAGCAATGCAGCAAGGAAGGAAACAAAATTAAGTCGGACACCTAATATTCTCTTAAACGGGCTCTGATAAAGTTGCAGTATGCTTGGGATGTCTTAGCACGCCTCTTCACGAATACTGCCCAGCAAAAATTTTCTAATGCGCTTTGTAGAATCTGAGTTATCTGCAGTCAAAATTTGAATTTCAGCGTCTTCGCCCTTTTCCCTCTCCTCTCGTCACTTTTTGCACGCTGGAAGTTCGGCGCTCCTCCGCCGGCAGCACCCCCCGCCGCCCCCCCCCCCCCGGGGGTGAGGCGTCCTGACCCGCCGGAGCTATGCGGCTAATTGGGCGCGACCTTGGTAGCTGCCTGACGTCTGAATCTAACCCTGTGCCACCTCTCAACATGTATACGTATGCGAGCGACGGAGGAGGGAGCGAGCATGAAAAACTCGCCGGGAAGGGTTCGTCCACTTTCGCGCGTGATTGTGGGTCCTCTGTTGCGTGTAGAAGTGTATTAATACGTGTCAGTAATACTTTCTTTTCATGATTACGCCGTTCTCTTAAAATAAATATGCAAAAGTTTGATTGTGTTAGTGTGTGAAGAGATCTTACTGTGGGGAACATTTGGTTGATCAATTCGAATAGCCACGGATGTCGACAGAGCACCTGGGCGTTAAAAAGTAAATTAATTAAAATAAAAATAAAACAACACAAACAATAAAACGGAAAATAAATGAAAATACACAGGGGATAATCAATAATAAAATAAAACAAAAAGAAATAATGAAAACACAAGAGATAAAAATAAAAATGAAATAAAAATATTGTGAGCACATTATGCGCTTTCGCCGTCGTCGCGCCTCGGGCTGCGACTTCATCCTCTTTTCATACACTGTACATCCCCATCGTCATCGCTTGGTGCTGTTCCCTGAGAGCACGTCTTTGCCAGCGGGCTTGAATAAACGTCTCCCTTGACGTCTTCCCTTAAATATAAACAGCTAGTGTACTGGTGTAGTGGAGAAAAAATGCGTTCTAGAAAGTGTTCCATGCTTTCGCACTCCTCCACGTAAGCAAAGAAGTTTCCTTCAATTTTTTCGGAGTCTTTCAATGAGGCAACTCTTAGTCCCTTTCTTCTTTCACTCCCTTCTTTATCCCACTCTGTAAATAGTTTGAGTATATTACTTTTCCCCCTTACCTCTCCACCTCTGCCTTCACCCTTTTCATTTATTTTTCGCTCTGCCTGCTATTATTTATTTTCGCTGCCCCAGCTGAGGTGGTGGCGGTGGTTTTTTATTAAAATAAGAATAAATAGGAAGGATAAGATTTCTGCTAGCCCCAGCATCTGCCATCGATACTGAAGCATCTGAGCTGGGGTAGCAGAAGTAAAGGATAGCAGGCAGAATGGAGAAATTAAATGAAAGAGGTGAGAGGACAGGAAGAGTGGGTAGGGTGAGAAGTAATATACACAAACAATTTATACAATAAGAAATGTGTCCAGGTTGTGCGCTTGGTTAGCTCATTTTAGAGGAAATAAAACAGACGCGCACAGCACTGTGTTGGTTACAACTGGAGTGGGGCGTCCAGTTATTAATCGTTCAAGGTAGAACTCGCGGAGCGTTCGGTCACTGCGTGTAACTACCTGACGGAGAACAGGCGGGGCGTCAAGCCCGTGTGATCGAGGAATGCACAGAGGTTCACCGAAGTTCGCTCACGAGTGCGCGCACTGCACTGCGGCCACAATAGCGTCTTGATGGAGTCTGGTAGTATGCCCTGCGCCCTATAGGCCGCGAGCATATCGCGATGAACATCAGGGAACGCGGCACAGTGAAGGAGTAGGTGTTCTAGTGTTTCCACTGCACAGCATCCGTCACACACATCACTCGTCGCGATTCTGTGACGCACACGTCATTCCCCGGGCCACACGCAGCCAATGCGCGCGCGGAGGATCATTGGACGTTGTGACCGTGTAAGTGCGCGAAATCCAGTGATACTGTCGATGCGATCACCTCCTGTGATGCGTGGGTCGGGGTGCTGCTTTCGGAGATGGTCGCGGATGGCCGCACGCACGCCCTCCAGCCCAAGGGGCAGATCGCTGACAGACAGTTGGTGTGCAGCGGTCGCGAGGTCGTCAGCTTCCTCGTTGCCGGCGATGCCGCAGTGACCGGGCACCCACTGTGCACGCACGGCACATCCTTTCTGCGCGAGGCGCTCTATGCGGGAGCGAATTTCCCGCCCTAGTGGGGTACCGCGGCCGTTAGATTGCAGGCGGCTGAGGGTGGCGCGGGAGTCGCACAGCAGAGAACTCCTGAGTGGCGGAGGGCTGAGGGTGAGCAGCAGGTCCAGCTCGAGCCGGATCCCCATCTGCGCCGCCGTGGTGGAGGAGCCCAGTAAGGTTTCGTGTTCCGGTCTGTGCAGTCGCAGAGCGGGGATGGTAGCCGCCACAGCAAGGGAACAGCTGTCGCGGGTCACTCAGCCGTCGGTATACACAAGGAGATGGTCCTGGAGCTCATCGTGTATGACGGCTCTGGCCATCTGCTGCAGAGCACAGAGGGGTGTTCTCCGCTTTCCCGCGATGCCGACGACCTCTCGCTGTACCTCCGAGGCAGTAGGCCAGGGCGCGCAGGAGGCCTAGGGGGTGAGCCTTGTGTCAATTGCTCATACTCGAGCAGCGCCGCGCCCTTTCGTGGGTGCGGGTGTGAGCGCATACGCTGCAGCAGCGAGCCGCCGTCCGGTGCGCTGTGAAGCCGGTCGATGTGATTCAGTGCCCGGCGCGCTGCTTGGAGATCAAGTGGCCACGCTCCTGCCTCGGCCAACGTTGCGGCGCACAGCGAGCTTTTGGGCAGGCCTAGGCACACGCGCAGGGACTTGCGGTGCTGAAGCTCGAGTTTATTCCAGCACGGCTTGCGCATCGTGACGAGTGGCATCGCATAGAGCACCGCCCTCAAAGCTGCGGGATTGTATAGCCGAAGCGCGGCTTGCTGGGAGATGCCCTGGCCTCGAGCGGTGAGCTTGTGCACAGCGGCGGTGATCCTCTTCATTCTGCAAACAGGCCTCGGTCGCCGCGGGGCGGAAGGAAAGGCGCCAGTCGCTGTCCAGGCCAAGGTAGCGCACCGATTTACGCCAAGGAATCGGAGTCCCGTCCAGTGACAGTGGCGCAAGGTGCGCGCGCGAGCGCGAAACGCAGGCCATGGCCACCTATTTGCCCGCACTCAGCGGCAGACCAAGGCCACGCAAGCTGGCATCGATTGCGGTCAGGCTTCCCTGAAGGCACCTCCGCACGCGGAACGCTTGCCCGGTGGTCCCCGGCACCACAGAGCTATTTCGTCTGCATATAGGGACCTGTACACATGGTGTCGGCCGCTCGTGGGGAGGCAGGCCAGGGCCACCGACATGGCCACAATTAACAGAAATGGTGATAAGACCGAGCCCTGCGGCACACCCACGTCTACCGGGCGAGGGTTGGAGAGCTTACAACTACTCGTACGCGCATGGTGCGCCCGCTCAGGAAGCTATGAACGTATCGCAAAAGTCGCCCACTGACACCGACCCCCTCAAGCACCACGAGAATTGGGGCGCGGTGAACGTTCTCAAAAGCGCCCGAGACGTCCAGTAGTAGCAGCAGCGCAACCTTGCCAGCCGCCCTGGAATGCTCCAGTGCTGTAACAACGTCCGATATAGAATCAGCCGTGCACCGCATCCCACGGAAACCCATTTGTTGCTCGTCAAACAAATCAGCCTCCACAGCCCGCTCGTTCAGACGCTGCAGAGCCATATGCTCCATGAGCTTACCTGCCGCCGATGTTAATGCCACTGGCCGGTATCCGCTCAGCTCCGTAGGTGAGCGCCCTGCCTTTCGGATGGGACAAACGGCCGCGGTTCGCCAATCCTCCGGTAGCTCCCCGCGTTCCCACACAAGTTTTATCTGCTGCAGGAGGATCTGTCGTGTCTGCGCATTCAGGCTTCGCAGCATCTGGTATGCCATCCCGTCCGGTCCGTGTGGCGAGCGGCGGCGGCAGCGCTGCAGCGCATTGTCCAGTTCCGCCGCAGTGAACGGACCTTGGACCTTCCGGGGTGTCGGGCGAGGAACTGGCGTCGCTTCTGGGGCTCTGAGGAACTGTGTTAACTGCGTTTGCGGGGCTGGGCGGCGCGAACCGATCGGCAGACCGCTCTGCCAACTCTTCAAAGCTGAGCCCGCTGGAGATTGCGAAGTAGGCTAGCGGTTTACGCTTTGCCTGTGGTTCGGTGATGCGCCGCGGGCTGTCAAAGTCTCCGCGAGCCGACATCTTCCTCCATTCTTTGGCATAGTGAATCCCACTGCCGGCGGTATAGCTTGTTGGCGTGGTGGCGCGCTGCTGCGTCCAAGCGGTTGTAGACAGTTCAGTCGGCGGCTCTGTCAGTCTGTCGCGCCCGTCGCTCAGTGCGATCTCTCTTTTCGCGCAGATTGAGCAGCTTCATATCAGGTGTGTGGGGCGCTGCAAGCGTTCGTCACGAGCGGACGTGCGATTCATGGGCTCCGTTGACAATCTTCGATTGTGGCGGATTAGAATATTGGATCACCATATATTTATCATCCACGAGTTGCCTTCAACGCCTGACACGGCCTGGTACCGCCAGTGAGCCTGTGAGTGCCACATTTTCGGCGCTACAGCCTGTCTACTTCTCGTTACCCCGTGAGGAGCGCTAACCCTAACGGCCAAGGGGTTGGGGTGCCTTATCGCCGCGGAGACGCCGGTGCGCCCGCGGATGAGCGGCATAGCGTTCGCGCAACGCGGGTCTAACGACGCTCGCCAGTGAGTGCTCCCGCTTCATCCAGGACTGCCACGACCACGATGAATTCTCTAAGAGGCTAGGACCCGACGGAGATAGACTTCAGTCATGTACCAACATCCCAGCAGCAGCTGATGCCCCCGCAGGATCTCCCGAAGGACGACAACAGCCATGGCTGGAACATATGGTCCCGGCGCAACAACGACAGAGCGGCGCTAGCTAAATCCACACCTCCCAAGGAAGAGCAGGAGAAGAAAGAACGCCGAGAGCCTCCTGCACCGAGACCTCCGCGTCTACCGAGTCTCAAGAATTTTCCATACAAAGTCATCATCCGACCTAAAACCACGGTGGATCTGCAATCTGTGGCTCCACGCTCCTACGATCTCGAATTAGGGATCCAAGCAGCCCTCAACACCCCTCTACAAGAAAAGCCAACGCTGCGCGTTGTTAGCCAGCAGAACATTATAATGGTGTGTACTCACTGTGAGGAAGACGCGTTCCGTCTCGCCAAGCTTAATTGTCTGTACCTCGACGGCAAGAGTATAACGATCACCGCCTACGTTGCCTTGCCAGAGGATGTTTGCAGGGGTGTAATACATAATATCAAGCCTGAAGTGAGTAATGACTCTATCTTCCAAGACGTCTCCTCACCCAGCCATACAATCCTGGGAGCGCGCCGACTGGGCAAGACTACGTCGGCAGTCATCGTCTTCGCCGGGCAGAAGGTTCCCTTCACGGTCAACTACGGGTGGTCAGAGCGCCGCTGCTACATCTACCGTAAAACGAGGGCTGCTTGTATCAACTGTGGAACGCCAGGTCACCGAGCAGACGTCTGCCCGAAACCCAAGGGGGCTGCTTGCCAAACCTGTGGAACGCCGAGTCCAGATGAGACGCACGAGTGTACACCCGTTTGCGCGCTGTGCAAGGGTCCACACAAGACTTACGCAAAAGACTGCAAGGAGAAATTCCAGAGACCGCTGAACAAGAACACTAGTACCGCGTCATCAAACGCGTCATCAACAACAAAACTTGAAGATCAAGAAGGCAGGAGCAGGACGAGGCAGAAGAGGCAGCCTACATCGCGACGGCGAGGAGTGTCGTCATCAGTCTCCCACTCTCGTTCCGCCTCTCGCGGCCGTTCGAGCTCAAGACGCCGGGCAACAGGCTCCAACCAGAACGCCAGTCAAGTGGAGGCGGGTAAAGAACAAGGGCAGGAGAACCTCAACAAGCCCATCGGGGCGCTGAAGAAGACGTCCTCGGGCCAGCTTTCAGATTCGAAGGTGAGCTTTGCAGAATGGCCTCCCCTTCCCTCCTCCTCCCCTCAGAATAACACGGAGTTAGCAGCACTCAAAAACGAGATAGAAAGTCTGAGAAAACAAGTGACCGCTTTAACAATCCAAAACCAAGAGCTTAAGCGAGCAACTACTAACGCAATAACGCCGGTAGCTCAGCCGACTCCTGAAAACCAAAAACAGCAGGCAGTACCTAGCTCCCAGCCTGCCTTAGGCGAGGTCTACCAACAAATCATCCAAGAACTGAGGTCCTTCAAGGAGGAGTTTCAAGCTTTTCCAATTTATGTGAACGCTCAATTCCAAGACATTCGAAATCAGATTGCAAACAACCGACGATACACGGAGACGGCAATTTCTGGACTTCGGAAGGAACCTGCGTATAAAAGGCATAAGTCGAAATTCGCTCGTACAATGCACGTGGACGAACCATCCGATACGGATTCAACATGCCAGCCAAACCTAGAGTAAAGATCTGGCAGTGGAACTGCCGGGGATACAGGAGAAAGCAGGCTGCTCTTAATCTCCTTCTATCTCAGGAATCTGACCCACCGGCAGCTATCCTAATTCAAGAACCCCACCTAATGCCTATGAAGCTCCAAGACTATGTGACTTATCAGCACGACCAGTTAACTGCCACGTTAGTGCACAAATTATACACTGCCATATTGCACGACACTTTCGAGCCGGATGTTGCGCACTGCTATATAACTATTCTTCCTCTCCAGAGAGGAGCGGCAAGCACGCACGTATTGAATGTATACAGCCCTCCAAAAGACAGGAACGCAAAATTGGGTTCCCTCATAAAGAAATTTCTGACCTTAGCGGGCCATGCCCCCTGCGTGATTGGAGGCGACTTCAACGCACCACACCCTTCATGGGGCTACCCGGCGGCGACACCGAAAGGCAGAAAACTAGAAGAAGTAGTGGCGCAAGAGGGGTTATCGATCCTCACCGATCCCACTTACCCTACGAGGCTGGGAAACAGTGTCAGTAGAGATACATGTCCTGACCTGACGTTCACCAAGAACATACAAAACGCCATTTGGAAGAATACCGAACAGCACCTGGGAAGCGATCACTTCATACTCTCTCTGGAGATAAGCACAAACGCGTGCAAGCGCAAAATAGGTATCGCAAGAGTTACGAACTGGGACAGGTGGAGAAAGGCCCAGGCATCTACTGCAAATACTATTACCGACCTAGAGGAATGGGTTAAAGATGAGGTGCACTCTTTGAAAGCCTTTACAAAAGAGGTCTGCACGACAGAAGATTGCCCAGCGGTCGATCCGCACCTTCTACAATTATGGGAAGCGAGGCACTCATTGACAAAGAGATGGCGCAGACAACGGCTTAACCGCAAACTCAAGAAAAAAATAGAGGAGATAAACAAAAAGGCAGAATCCTATGCCATATCCTTAACCAGACAGAACTGGCATTCGCTCTGCGATGGTATTCAGGGGAAGCTAGGTGTGTCAAAGACTTGGAAGCTCCTACGTGTCCTAATCGACCCCAGCAGCAGCAAGTCGGCCACTAAAGACAGGCTCACGAAGATCGTACACACCACCCCGGGTACGGACACAGAGTTGATCGAAAAGCTCAAGACCAGGTATCTGTGCACGGACCAAGTCGTGGAACAGCCGGAGTATCCTGGACTGCCAAATCCCAAGCTGGACCTCCCACTCACGAAAGAAGAAATCAAAGCAGAAATCGCGGCAATGAGAAAAAATGCAGCTCCAGGTCCAGATCAAATAACAGCGAAGCTCTTATTTAACCTCAGCGATGACACCATCACCGCGCTGGTGGAATGCTTCAACGAGCAGCATTGGGCTACAGGAACGTTACCAATATCCTGGAAGACAGCCGAGGTTCGGTTCATTCCGAAGGCGAACAAACCCCTTAAACTGGATAATCTACGACCGATATCGCTGACCTCGTGTTTGGGGAAGCTCATAGAGAGGGTCATCAACACGAGACTGAGTAGATACTTAGAAGAAAACAACCTCCTACCTAATACTCAATTCGGCTTTCGCCCTCACCTATCGACACAGGACGCCCTCTTGTACCTGTACAAAGACCTCCTTGAGACACCTCCCAAGTCACAGACAAGGGCCATCCTGGCACTTGATTTGAAAGGAGCGTTCGATAACGTTCTACATAAAAACATCCTGCAAAGCCTCGCCGATACCAACTGTGGCGCAAGAACCTACAACTATATCAAAAACTTCTTATCAGTCAGGCAAGCCACTATAAACTTCGGTGGAATAAAATCAGATCCCATCACTCTAGGCCCGAGGGGAACTCCGCAAGGGGCGGTACTGTCACCCCTCTTGTTCAATTTGGCTATGAAAGATCTACCAGGCCGTCTTTCCGAAATCCCCGGCGTCAAACACACATTATATGCGGATGATATCACTGTCTGGTGCAACTCGGGGAGTGACGCCGAGATCGAGGAGCGTCTTCAAGCAGCAGCCGACACGGTGGACAGGTACGCCAGGGAGAGAGGTCTCCAGTGTGCGCCGGAAAAGTCCGAGTTGCTAATCCTGAAGAACCCGAGGACACCCCTAGCGCAGAACATCTCGGTGTATATAGAGAACCACCCAGTACAGAAACCCACGGAGATCAAGATACTAGGGCAGTATATCCCGCAGGGGCGACAGAACACCACCACTATGAAGAAGCTTACAACATCCACCGAGCAAATCCTCCGCATGATACATCGTATCCGAAATAAACACCATGGCATGAAGGAAAGGGACACCATCCGCTTAGTGCAAGCTTTCGTGATCTCTCGGATAATGTACGGGACGGCATTCCTTAACCTCTCCAGGTCGGAAATTGAAAAGTTGGAGGTACTCATCAGGAAAGCCTACAAGATGGCACTGGGGCTACCAAACTCCACGCCAACAGCAAAGCTCATGGCTCTAGGAGTACATAATACCCTCAAAGAGATGTGGGAAGCACAATGGTTCTCACAACTAAATCGGCTCGCACTCACAAAACCCGGCAGAGAACTGCTCGATAAAATCCATGTTAATCTGCCCTATACAATTGACCAAAGGGAAGAGGTCCCACGCGATGTGAGAAGCCGCATAAACGTGCACCCCATTCCGCGGAATATGCATCCCGCATATAACACCGAGAGGAGGAAAGCAAGAGGTGAATCCCTGCAGAAGAAATGGGACAAGCAAATTGACACCCTTTACGTGGACGCAGCAGGACCAAATAATGAAGTCATGACTATTGTGGTCTCAACGCCTTCAGGGTCGATGGTGAACTGCGCCTCGGTGAAAACATCTAACCCCACTCACGCAGAGGAGGCAGCTATTGCATTAGCTGTAGCATCTAACCCCAACGCCGTTGTGCTCACTGATTCCCAGAACGCCTGTCGAAACTTCAATAACGGATTAATTCACAAGTCAGGGTTGTCATTGCTGACTAAGCATCCACCCAACCAGGTCTCAGTAATCTGGTTCCCCGGTCACCTGGAACTACCAGGAGGAAACGAAGCCGCCCACAGGCATGCCCGAGCTCTTCTATACCGGACGTCTCCCCCTGATGACCATGAAGGGTGCCGCGACCTGATAGGCTTAGCAGTGTATGCTGACAATCTTGCGCCATACAGAACAGCCAGAAAGCAGTACCCAACACCACACAAATCCCTCAACAAGTTAGAAGAGAACACCCTTAGGAGACTACAAACCAACACCTACCCAACACCAGCTAAATTACACCAGTGGTACCCTACACTATACTCTCCACAGTGTCCACATTGTGGAGCGGTAGCTAACCTCTACCATATGGTGTGGGCATGCCAATATAATCCCTTAGCTGACCCCATTCCCAACCCCTCGGAGGAGCAGTGGGAGGCTATCCTGCTCAGCGATGATCCTGACCGTCAGCACTGGCTGGTGGGGAGGGCCAGCGCAGCAGCAGCAGCCAGTGGACTACCGGACTAGGCGGTCCACCCACATGTTCGGAGAACATTGAAGAAATAAAGACGTTTGTAATCAATCAATATCAGGTGTGTGCTGCCCTGCCCTTACCTCTGCTCGTTGGGTGGCTGCGAGAGCGCTTCGGACTAGACTTGAAAAGAAATCTGCGCCAGTGGCCGCCGCCTCGTCGGCCGCCCGCCTGAACGCACTCCATTTGGTAATGGAGTAGGTACCTTTATGGCGCGCCTCCATATCAGTGGGTTCGATTAGTATGGAGTAATGATCTGAGTCCCAGAGAGATGGTGATTGGCGCCATGTCGCCTCGATGCCTCTGGATGCGAAGGCAACGTCGATGCAGGAGCCGGTTGTTCCTCGTCGTCGAAACGTTGGATCGCCGGTGTTCAAGGGGGTGAGTCCCAGCTGCGTTGCTGCGTCGTGCAGGTCGTCTGCACGCGCGGAGTGGCACGCACTGCCCCACGCACTGTGGTGGGCGTTAAAATCACCACAGATGATTTGGCGCGGGGCACAGCACGAAGACACAGCACAAAAACACAGCGCGTTCCACGCGACAGCTGGACGCATAAAGACACTGCCCACCGTCGTGTCAACACCACCGACGCGCTCTCTCACAACCACGCACTCTTGGGCGTCAGATGTCGCCGTCGCCGGGCCGACGAGGGTGTTTTGGGCGTCCTGCCGCACGTATATAGCGCACCTTGATTTCCCGGGGCGATGAGATGTGTCTCAGGTGGTTCAGTATCAATGGCAGATGCCGTGGCTAACAAAAATTTTTCCTTCCTTTTTACTATTATTTTAATAAAACCACTTACCACTACTTCTTTATTCCTTCCTTTACGGCGCGGCTCAGGTATCCACAGATATATTTGAGGCAGTTGCTGCGTCTTTTCCTTTCCTCAAAACCAATTTTCAATTTTTCGTTTTTTTCTTGTCCATAAGGTGGAGCTCTTGTCTCCTCTAATTTTTTTTTGTTGCTGTTGTTTCTTTGTACCCATCAGCAGTGATGTCCTTAAATACGGAGCATTTATGCTTTAAAGTGTTTCTTTTGTGACATTTGATGTATACACTTGTGGAATAAGAGGAGTACAAAATTCCTGTCATGTTGAGCACAATTGTTACTTGAGCTGTGATGCAGAAATAGCAGTGGTTTTTTTAAAGCAACTAATGCGCTACAGTCCGTCCTGTATCAGAACGCAAAACTTTCAGCAAGAGTAGGCTGGCTCCGTTTGCGCTGTTCTTCCCCGTTCTCCTGGATTGATTGTATTTACAGTATTTTCTGCGTCTTCATGATTTTTGGCGTGTTCGTACCTACCTCTACAAGTTCCCTTTGTGTTATCATCCTGACTTTATGGAGTCAATCACCTACACTTTGTGTAATCAACCCACAGCGGTGCTTGAGTGCATTCGCAATGAATATTCAACGTCTTTCATTACCTAGGCGTTGTCTGGCGCTGGAGCGTTCACTTCTCGTTGGCCACCATTAGAGAATGCGGAAGAGGAGCCGTTGAGAACAGCTCTGGAATAATTTTAACAGCGGCAGGGCACGCGGTTGCCTTTGCAATTTTGCATCCATCGAAATACCGCCGCTGCGCCTGGTTTTCTGGGTCCTCCTGCTCAGTAGTCGAGTGCACCCACTACGTAGCCACGAAGGCGGGTCGGAGCCGAGCTGGTTGTCGTCGTAGTGGGGTGCCAACTCTTGAGTGGTACAATCATGCTCCGTCCGTCTCTTGCGTCTGGCGCTTTCGGCGTCGCCTTTGCGGATGTCATCGCGAGCTTGCGCATCAGAATTTTCTCAGCGTCCCCCCCGTGCCCTCCTCTCCATGGCCGTTGAAGTCTGAAATTCCACGTAGCAGTCCCGAGTGCTCGTGTTGGGGATAGTGTTCACGAGGGCGTATTAATGTGGCGACGGCTGCTAATTTTACACGTGTGGGGCAGACTTCATAAAACGTTGAGTACAGAGTCAATCACACTTGTCTACAACGCTCGAGCGGTGGGCTGAAGAGCAAATGAAGTTAAATCTTAGCGCAGCTGCTTTGCTAAGGGCAAGGCGCTGGTGCGTGTGCGTTTCACGTGAATATTAGGCTGCGGTCCAGCGCAAGTATTATCAATGAAAGTCAATACCTACATTTTAATTTCACTTTGTTTCCACCTGAATGCAGGGCTCGAGAACTCTAGACAAGTGTGATCGACTCGGTACTTATTGAGGACAGTGTAAGGCACTAAAGTAAAACAATGAATGCCGACTTGCGCGCAGAAGAGGTGAAAAAATTCAAGGGGGCAATATGTTGACCTAAAGTGCGGTGAGGCGAAAGCATTTAGCGCGGTGTTGCTGCTTGTGTCACTGATGTGTGCTTAATATGTTAATGAAGTACTTGTGTTTGCCCGCATTCTGAGACTCCAGTGAAGCGAGCGATAGGAGGGAGGTTGTGCTGCACCCGACGTGGTCGACAGCTTCGAGGGGTCCGGCGCGGGCGCGGCGCGTGCGCCAGTGGCGCCACCTCGGGCATGCGTGGTGAACTACCAATGGTACAACATGGCCTCCAAGATCATTCGCCGGCACTAGCGCCGAGCGGGTGATCTCGGAAGCCATGGGCGCAAGAGCGTAACGGATGGACGGACGCACGCACGGACGGACGGAGCATCTGCCATTAAAGGCTTTCGCATTGAAATGTTCTTTGGAGAAGCTACCCACGCTTATTTCATGAACAGTTTCGGTGTTCCCAAAGGCGAGCTCTACAGAGGTGTGGAGAAAATGAAAGAATACGAAAAATAGGAACTGCATATAACGTCTTGCAAACCTCAGCGTCGTAGTCTTTCCTGCCACCCAGAACAGCTACTGACAATGTGGCAAGCTTTTTTCGGTCTGGCCTACAATCACAAAACCTTAAGTTGACGCGCTAAAAGTCTAAACAATTCACTTGTCCATCCAACAGGCATTATTGAAAGACGAATAGATTAGCCAGCAAAACAAAAAAAAATTCGTCTGATCCAGGAAATAAAAGATATCGGGTAGCTTGGCTGTAGAACTGCCTAGTATGGTACGGTTCAAAGAAGAAAACAGTGCCGAGTCCGGTCGGGCTGTGTGTTTATCATTCTAAAAAGTCCGAAATGATTGCCTAGATACCTCTGGATAGAGATCTTCATGTGCCTTCATTGAGAGGATGAGTTAGTTTGGATCTCCGTCTGATTTTGGTCTGAGCCATGCTCCATTTTGTCCACGGGGTGGCACAAAATGGGTCCTTTTGAAAGATTCGAAATGAATAAGTTTACCTCTATTACCTTCCAACAAGCGTTCTCACATTTCATGGGGGTGAGGCTAGGACGGCTGGAAATAACTCGGCGATATTTGTTTTTTAATATCTGCGAAGAATACAAATGAAACCATGGAGATCAAATTTGCGTCGTGTTTTGTACCGCTACCCGTAATTTTAATCCCCAACTTTCCTCAGTCCTGATCCCTGGATACCTCGTAGAAATACGCTGCGAGTATTACTGGAGAGATCGTCTCTCTCTACCTGACACCTCATGTCTTATTGGGCGTGTACTTTCGAGCAAAGCAAACGCCTGGTGATGCTGATCTATTTGACGCACTTCTATTGTGAAACTACATGAGCAGAAATTATGACTACAATACAATGCTGTTGTTTGAAGTGTTTATTTACCGAACTAAATTTTAACCCCATGCTTGGATCCCCTGCTTCAGGTTTCTATTGGTCGAAGCTTATAGAGCAGCGCTGTTTACGAGCCATTTCTGTCCCGCTGTGCCTACGTTGAGCGGCGTGACCTCCCACTGGTAAGCCAGGCCTGTAGCATATGTTAGATATCCGTAATATCTCCACAGATCCGACCTGCTCCCCTGTAAACTTCTGGATACCAGTTGTGTAGTGATTTTGGGGTGTGATACGCGTTGGTTTCTATTAAAGTTTTTGTTATTGCCACGTCCTTGTGTAACTCTGTAGAGGATTTGGGACATTCTGTTCGTTCTAAGCTCTAGTGATGTAGAATTACTGAATTATTGTAGAATGATACATCATATTTTTGTTCACTGTGCAATAGTGCTCGGAACAGTACCTCACGTGCGAGGTCATTGGCCGGTTGATTGCTCCGTACCCGTTGTTGTCCAGGAGCCACATTATGAGTGCTGATTCAATGTTTGTGTCCTTGAGGATCCGATCCACCTAATCATGAACCCGGCCCTTGATGTAGTTTCTACGCACGGTTTGAGCGTACTGAAGGCACGACTGCCTCAGGATCTGCCCGCAGTAGTCTGCCTCCTTGTTAGGAAGCTTCAGTAGCAAAAATGCCATCATCTGGTCCGCCTGCGTCAGTGTACATTGTTCGTGGAGATGAATTCCAGTTGTTTCAATTGCATTTTGCTCAGCTTCTCTTCTGCCCTTGTTGTAAGTAAAATGCCTATTCTTGTGGATGGAGCCAACGTGAATTTTTTTCTCATCTTTGGTTGTATATCCGCCATCAACCTCTTAAAAGGAGGAATGGTATTCAGAGTGTCGCAACAAGCTTTCTTCCTGTTGTAGTGTATGAGAATCCGACGATTTGACTTCAGTGTGTCTCAGTTAATTCCTCTACAGTGTGGTGGACGGTGACCCTCATTAGTCGGCCGTTTGAGATGCGCTTATTGAACCTCAAGGTGTGTTTCACTGATTTCCTTGTGCTCATGTGCAGCTTCTTTAGATCCAACTTTTTGAGAGAGAAGTCCGACGTCACGTAATATCCACCGTTGCCATCCACGCCGAATACAGGCGTCTTAATTCTGCTTCAATGGTACACAGCTTCTCATCGCTGCCTGCTGGAATATGATAATAAAGATAGCAACAGGCAGCTCTCGTCATCTAGCCGCTGCAATACGACAATAGGGGCTAGTTAGTTTTACATACTGGTGTATTGGACGCGCTACCTCTAGGAAACCACGCAGGACGAAAACCAAGACTTCAAGACAAATTTTATGACACTTCGTCATAGGGTCTTTGCTTTTTCTCTAGTAGCTTCCTAGCGGTAGCCCGTCAAATACACAGATACACAAGCAGGCAGCCCTAATTTCTCTACTGCAGCGGCTAGATGAGGACAGATACATTCTGCTATCATTATTATCAATTTCCAGTATGCGCAGTTGGGCAGCCGTGTGCCATTTAAAGTGGAATTCCGGTGATTTCTGTCGGCGTGGACGGCGAATCTTGACCTCGAAGTAACGCTGACAGCACGGCTAAGAATACCATTCATTAAGCTCGTCTGCTCCTCGATTTTGAATCACTATCGTGCGGTATTCCCGGATACTGTTTTTAAAGCTTCTATGGTTTACTGTAGTTTAGAATGAAATGAATCTAACCGAATGTGACATCATTTGCTAGGGTGGTGAGGGACCCGGTCCGACCACCTTCGAGAGCGAAAGCGAGGAAGAACCTTAAAGCTATCCACTACAAGTCGTCATGCATAGCATAAGACTCTATTGTTCAATAAGGCATTTGTCCCAAAATGTAGCTCCAAAATTACTTGAACATTGCTGCTTTTTTGTAAGGGCTACACACAGCGAAGGTCGAGAAAAAAGTGTGGCTCTTATTCAAGTATATACAGTAGTATACATGCGTGATGTTCAGGAGACTGTAGAGTACTGTTTATATCTTGTAAAAGTGTCGTTGTATTTTCTGATGTTTCACAAAAGAAGTTGAAGGAAGATATTTATTTGAACTAAGTGACATAGTAATACCTTACTGCGCTTCGACGGACGGCACACCCTTTCACATGATGTTCATTAGTGATCCGCTGAGAGTAAAAGAAACCCGCATGTTGGGAAGAGAGCGTTGGTCTAGCGCTTAATCAAAGTGACATTTAAGCATGATGACTGTTTACTTTGCGTGATCCGTACTACATTAACTAGATACCGGACTTGTGCTATCTCTTACAGGGTTTTGTGGTCATTTCCTCGCTCTAAGTGCGAAGGAAGGCTGCCTGTTTTTGTGGTGTCTCATCACTTGAATATGATGTCAGCATCATGGTAACGTTTTTGGTTCTTAACCACAAAACGCTTCTCACGGCAACAAATATTACCATCAAAGAAAACATTAAATCCTGTTAACTTATTGATGAGTTACCAACAAGGCAGTGTTTGAATAGAAAGATCGGTTGTTTTATTTGTTTAACACCTGCCACGCGTGATGTCTGATTCTTAATTACCTTATAACCGATTACGCACCATGCCACACGAAAAGCTACGGAATTGTACGAGACTTTGTTTCGACCGCGATCGTGTTTAGAACTGTGGAACACAAAAGAAAGTAGGCCTACTCTGCATTAGCACTAAATCGGCAGGATACACTCAAGCGCCTACAATCGCCTCCCAAACATGGACCATAAAATCCACGCAAGCCGGAGAGGCTCACGAGCAACACTTTTTATGCGAGGGCGCGGGAATCTACTCAGTGTGAGATACACCAACGCGGCGCACTACGCGTCGCTGTCGGCGCAGACGGCCAGTGTAGCTAATCATACACTGCAGGAAGTAACCGCAGCCACCATACGTACCACGAGCACTTTGGAGGCCGAAGAGGCTGCTATTGCGCTCAAAGATGCCTCCAAAATGGAGGGAGAAAGAGCCTACCCCGTCGCCGACGCCCAAGAAGCAAGGGAACAGTTTTCACCGCCGCACATCACATCCTGAAGAGCAGGCAACAGTAAATATTCGACTTGGTTCTTCCTTGAATAACTGTCACGCGTCTCTCCGTGGAAACAGCGAACGCAAGCTATCGCCCGAGCTTACACGAACCGAGTCTCTCATTACGGCTCACGATCCCCAGAAACGGTGCTCCGACAGTATAGCGCTATTCTTCGACACCATAGGCTCAACCGCCAGACCTGCCCCCTCACACAGTCCTCACGAGGGAGGAAGCGGTTGCATGAAGACATACATCACACACCCTACTCCACGAAATGCACACGCTGTGACGCCTTTCCGACAATATGTCACACCCCATGGACTTCCTTACCAACCCCAGTAATACCTAACCACAACCCTGACCAGAGGGAAGCCGCGATGACAAGCTTTAGCATGTAAAACCAACGGGAGCTGGTGCATTGGGTCCGGCTGACAGCAAAAGCCATAGAAGCCCTGGACCAAGAGGACCTCCACAGAAGACCTCCTTTTGAGCTGATACATGTTTTGAACCACTGCCACCACTACAATCTTTTTCGGTAAAGAAACAAAACTATAACTAACTTTTTTACTTCCTTGTGTTTCTGGTGCTACAGTTTTCTCAGTACTTCTTTTGCCGCCTTTCCTGAAACCAGTATCATTTTGTCATCTTTTAAACTGGGTGTCTCTCCGACATGCCCCCAGGATCGAAATTCACCGCTGTTTTTTCTTTTCCGAACTTTCTACAAAAACAAGGTTACCATCCTTCCTGTGCTTGCGCAGCGCACACTAATGTCTCGCTTCAGATAGGCTCTGTCTTTTGCTTTCTTTTTTTTTACTGTTTTTCGCGAAACGTTCTCTAGCAGTATATTGAAAAGGCTGTGAGGCTATTGCAGCAATAGCGCCCAAACAGTGTACAAAAGCACCGGGGCCTAGACAAACAGCGCGGGAATTTGTCGCTCCCTTTAGGAAGGCGCGGCGAATAACGGCAGTGACGTCAGAGGGCGTACAAAACCCGCACCCATACAACCGGCGAATCTCTTGTAAACAAAGGCTCGTTTGCTCGTTGGATCATGAAGAACCGTGGGAGAAGGAAGTGGTAGTGCGTATGTTGTCACGGAAAAGGGCTGGTAGAAAAAGGATGAGAGTAGAATATAGAATATTCTTAGGTTTCTCATTCATTCTATGTTTCTATCCTATTTTCGTCTGCGGAACTGGAAACACAGGCAGAGGAGGGCACTTACACCTGAATTAATAAACAGACCCGGAAGCGAAGTTCAATTCGCCGAAGCACATGACTTTCGGTTCGCTACGCCTGAATGCTGCGTGTAAGCTGCCATTTAGTTACCACCTGGGCACCTGGGGATGTCCAGTGGCGCTGTTTGGATTCATTATTCATATTCCGCAATGTTTCACTTGGGAATATAGGAGTGCTTTGTGTTTTTTTGAAGGAATCAGCTGCGTCTTGTACAGTGATGTGCTGCACATTCTTTGGTTGTTGTGCTTGTCTTGTACGAATCGTTGAATGTGCAGATATTTAAGCCTCACCTCTTACCACATATTCGGTATTTTATGCGTGTGTATAAATCGCACCTGGCCAAGGGTAAGACACAAAGGAGAGGGGCGTGTGTAGGGCAGAATGGGGGCGGTATGCTGTTATGATTTACAAGAAACCCACAGACATTGATGGCCATTTACGATAACTTTGCGAACTTGACGAAGTGTTCTCTGAATCTTTTAACATAGTAGCCTACTATGACGATGCTTGCTTCTTGTACTATATTTTTTCCCCTGAGTCGTAATCTACCCTTGCATGGATTGCGTACCTCAGGACAAGGGCTGTGAAGGAAAACTTTCTCTACGTTTTCTTATTCTTTTCTAACAAGAACTACTTGGTTATATAAATTACATGACTGGTCTTTTGCTGTTCAAGCTGCAGCCTGATGATCGAAGTTCTGGTCGTTTAATGACTCAAGGTTCTTGAAAAAGAGTTCTTTGTTATAGGCTGACAGCCACGAGGGCACAGCGTTTTCATTAGGTGTACCTGTGGCTTCTGAGACTCTGGAAATGTACCTGATGTAACGACATGTCGTCGGTGGAATATGAGCCCATCCTCTTCAACTTTGTGAAATACGGAGGTCGTGATTTTGTGTGTCCCACCGGCGGCATGTGGTTTTTTTTCTGCAAGTGTTCTCCTCTTTCTGATTGAGTTGCGGGATTCAATAGCGGTGCGTCATCGAGAAGCTCAACAAGGCCGTCATCACCATTTAACTGTCCTTAATGGCCCCCGAAGGTACAATTTTCACAAGTTAATTTAATTGTTTGTTTCTGAAAAGTTTCCATTGTTTATCTTTTCGCGGCTCTCCGGACACTCCTTCGGCAATCATACACGTATTTATGACTCAAAAATTAGGAGTTCAAAAAAAAAATATTTTATTCTGTCATTGGATTCAAGCTTGAAACCCGAATGATGAAGTCGAGACTATTAAGGGTTCCGTTATTGCTGTCTCGAAGTAAACGGCGAAGTTAAGTATCTTCAATTAAGCGCGTATGCAGTCCGGGCGGTAACCTAGGTTAATTGGTTGTTCATTATTTTATAGAAAGTGGGGCTCGAGAAAGAGACCAAGATAGCGAATAAGAGAAAAAACTTTCCGTGCATCTTGTCTTCTTGTATTTTGTGGGCGAATCTTAAAACAATGCGAAGGAGAATTAATGTCATCGTAGTTTACTTGTGCATACAGCTGGCGGTAGCGAGCCGCGTATTTCATTTTTTATGTTTTCAAGCTTATGAAAGCTCATTATTCAGTGAGACTTGCCTCTATTTTATTAAAACACGGTAATATATTGCAGCGGGTAGACGACGACGACGACATTGAGCGAGTGAACGAGTGGACGAGGAAGAAGACGAGAACTCATCTCTGGCTGTGTTCTGAGCGCCGCCCGTAGCTGCCCATTCGTTTTTGTAAATAACTGTAAATATATTCTTTCCCGCAACATATTTGGTGGAGGTGCGGCTTTCCTCTACGCCTACCGAAGACGGAGCTCCGCAGCGGCCGCCAGCTGACTTCGCTCACCATGACCCAAGACGCCTCCAAGCAAACATCACAATCGCCAATGCCATCGCTCGTTCTTTCTTCCCCTCGTGACCCTGGGACATTTTCTGGCACCGACAACGTTGACGTGGACGACTGGATCAACATGTATGAACGCGTGAGTACGTACAACCGCTTGGATCCGACTCTTATGCTCGCGAATGTCATCTTCTATCTAAAAGACACCGCCCGCGTCTGGTACGAGACTCACGAAGATGATTTGACCAGCTGGGTGTCTGCAAGCAGAAACTGCGCGAGCTGTTTGGACGGCCGCTCGGCCGAGCACTCGCCGCTAAGAGGGTGCTTGCGTCCAGAGCTCAAACGTCTACGGAATCCTATGTTTCCTACATTCACGACGTGTTGGCCCTCTGCCACAAAGTTGACAATAACATGCCCGATTCTGACAATGTGGGTCACGTGTTGAAGGGGATCGCCGACAACGCCTTCAACCTGCTCGTCTGCAAGAACTGCACTACAGTCGACAGCATTATTAAGGAATGTCGCCGCTTCGAGGAAGCTAAAAGCAGACGTATTAGTCAGCCGTACACACGCCTCCCCAACACGGCTGCGACTTCCTCATGTGAAGACCTGCTGCACCGGCAAACTCCTGCGCCTCCAGAAAATGTGACCCGCATCATTCGACGCAAACTCGAAACTATGTCTCCTGCCTCCCTGCCTCTACGTGATGGCGACAACCACTTGCCCACCATCTCGATGGTACAAGCCGTCGTCCGTCAAGAGCTTGCAAACCTTGGTCTCCAGCCCGTCAGCCCTGTGCGTCCTTCATCACCACTCGACATCACTTCGATTGCTCCTGAACGACCTTCCTACTTCGCTACACGTCGCCGTAACCCTAACGACTGGCGGACACCCGACGACAGACCCATTTCGTTCCTCGTCCACTCGACGAGGCTGATGTAGACCAGCCGGCCCCAATTTGTCTTCGGTTGTCCTGAAAGTGTGGAGTGGGCAGACAACTGAAGGCTGCATTGATCACAGATGCCTGCAGTAAATATTTCACACACAATGCACAGTATTTCAAAAAGAGGAGAAACGTAAAGAACATGCACTTAGCACACGCTGAAGAAAAAACGGAAAAGACGCTGAGGTGATCCAATGCTGTAACGAGTCAACCGGTCAGTATTGTTTGCTAATTTCGATTTCACACTGACCACCACGCCACTGCATGTCTAGACTGGATTTTGCCACCACCTTTTTGTTCCGGTGTTAAGTGGTCTTCTGGTGAGTTAAGCTTCTCTAAGGACGAAGTTAGGCAGGTGGTGGGCGGAGCCTTCTGCGTCGTCTTCTGATGGGAAGAGCCTTTAGAAAGGTGGTGCTCCTGGAAGGCGTAGGCGGGTGAGTGAGGGGCATGTGCCTCTGGGAGGTTGTACCGTCTGGAGGGATAAACAGTCAAATGCGCCTTCTTGAGGATGTCGGTGGATATTAAGTGGCGGGTGAGTGTCGAGAAGGCGTAGAGGTAGAACATCCGCCTCGCGTGCAAGAGGATCGGGGTTCAAATCCTGGTGCCGCGCAATTCTCCACTGGGTTTTAAAAAAAATCCCCGTGTCGATGGAATTGTATAACCAGGCCTGGAGTGCGGCCTTATCTCGGTGACCAGAACCGAAAACGTACTCTCTCACCAGAGCAGGATTTGGCCACCCTGGTGTAGTACTTGGCCACAACCTTCTATAATCAAACCAATTAACCCTCAGCCCTCAGTCCCCAGCGGCTGCAAAGCAACTGACCACGGCGGCGGTCAGGCCTGTGACGCAGCGGAGGGTGCTAAGAATCTCTGGCTCCGGACAGGCCGCCATTGGAATCTGAACCTGGCAACGTTTAACGCTAGAACTTTAGCTAGTGAGGCTAGCCTAGCAGTGCTGTTCGAGGAACTAGCGGGAATTAAATTGGATGTGATAGGGCTTAGCGAACTTAGGAGGACAGGTGAGGCGTATACAGTACTAAAGGACGGACACAAACTGTGCTATCGCGAGTTAGAGGATAGACGAGAACTAGGTGTGGGATTCCTCATTAATAAGGATATAGCTGGCAACGTAGAGGAGCTCTACTGTATTAACGAGAGGGTAGCAGCTATAGTAATTAGGCTGAATAGGAGGTACAAGCTGAAAGTGGTGCAGGCCTACGCACCCACATCCAGCCATGATGACCAGACCGTTGAAAGTTTCTATGAGGACGTAGAATCAGCAATGAATAAAGTAAAATCGCAGTACACTGTACTGATGGGCGACTTCAATGCGAAGGTGGGCAAGAAGCAGGCTGACGACCACGCCGTAGGTGACTATGGGATAGGCTCTAGAAATAGAAGGGGAGAGTTATTAGTCGAATTCGTGGATCGAAATAATTTACGGATCATGAATACCTTCTTCCGCAAACGATAAAACAGGAAGTGGACCTGGAAGAGCCTCAATGGTGAGATTAAAAATGAAACCGACTTCATACTATGCGCTAAACCTGACATCATTCAGAATGTGGCCGTCCTCGGAAGGGTGTGTTGTAGCCACCATAGAATGGTAAGGTCTAGAATTACCTTAGACTTGAAGAGAGAACGGAAGAAGCTAGCGAAGAAGAAGGCCATTAACGAATTAGCCGTAAGAGGGAAAGCACTGGAGTTTAAGATAGCGCTGCAAAACAGATATTCGGCTTTAACTGAGGAAGATGATCTTGATGTTCATTCAATGCACGATAATCTGACATCAATAATTACGGAGTGCGCAGAAGAAGTAGGCGGTAGGACAATTCGAAAAAATACCGGGAAGCTATCTCAGGTGACGAAAGATCTGATTAAGGAGCGCCAAAACATGAGGGCATCTTACACTACCGAAAGAATAAAACTAACGGAGCTATCAAAGTTAATAAATAAGCGCAAGGTAGCCGACATAAAAAGTTAATATGGAGAGAATCGAGCATGCTATAAAGAACGGAGTTAGCCTAAGAACAGTGAAGAGGAAACTAGGCATAGGCAAAAACCAAATGTATGCATTAAGAGACAAGCAGGGCAATGTCATTAGCAATATGGATAAGATAGTTAACGTAGCCGAAGAGTTCTACACAGACCTGTACGGTAGCCAATGTAATCAGAGCGCTAATGAGAAAGACAGCAGTGCACAGCAGTGCCATCTCCCGCCAGTAATGAAAGATGAAGTATAGAAAGCCTTAGAAGCAATGAAAAGGGGGAAAGCAGCTTGGGAGGATCAGGTAACAGCAGATCTCTTGAAGGATGGAGGGGACATCGTGCTAGAAAAACTAGCCACCCTGCTTACGCAATGCCTTATGACCACGACTGTACCAGAAGCATGGAAGAATGCAAACATTATCTTAATTCATAAGAAGGGAGACGAAAAGGACTTGGAAAATTACAGGCCGATCAGCTTACTATCTGTTGCCTACAAAGTATTTACTAAGGTAATCGCTAATAGAGTTAGGGCAACGCTAGACATTAATCAACCAAATGATCAGGCAGGCTTTCGTAAAAGATATTCCACAATAGATCATATTCACACTATCAATCACGTGATAGAGAAATGCGCAGAATATAACCAAGCTTTCATTGATTACGAGAAAGCATTCGACTCAGTGGAAACCTCAGCAGTCATACAGGTATTGCGTAACCAGGGGGTAGAAGAGCCTTATGTCAAAATACTGGAAGATATATATAGCAACTGCACAGCTACTATAGTCCTCCATAAAGTCAGCAATAAAATTCCAATAAGGAAGGGCGTCAGGCAAGGAGACACGATCTCGCCAATGCTGTTCACCGCATGTTTACAGGAGGTATTTGGAGGCCTGAATTGGGAACAGTTGGGAATAAGAATAAATGGAGAATACCTAAATAATCTGAGATTTGCTGATGACATTGCCTTGCTGAGTCACTCAGGAGGTGAACTGCAAATCATGATCAATGAGTTAGACAGGCAGAGCAGATCGATGGGTCTAAAAATTAACGTGCAGAAAACCAAGGTAATGTTAAACAGCCTAGTAAGGAAACAACAGTTCACAATTGGCAGCGAGAGCCCAGAAATTGTGACGGAATACGTCTACTTAGGGCAGGTAGTGACAGCTAATCCGGATCATGAGAGGGAGATAACTAGAAGGATAAGAATGGGGTGGAGCGCATATGGAAAATTCTCGCAGATTATGAGTGGCAGCTTACCAACTTCCCTCAAGAGGAAAGTGTACAACAGCATAATCTTACCGGTACTCACCTACGGGGCAGAAACGTGGAAGCTAACGAAAAGAGTTCAGCTTAAGGGCACAGGGTAAGGTAAAATTAGAAAAAATCGTTTTTTTTCTTTTGGAATTTTAGAAGTTCAATTCTTTCTACACATGTTCCATGATCGCACTTTTCTCAGAAAGCCATATTTACGGCTGAAAAACGCTTTTTCCGAAACCAAGTAGTGAGCGGCCACGCCCCCTTTCAGGATTAACGTCAATTTTTTCAACCAAAAAGTCCACCACCTGATTTCAAAACTTGTCTAAAATCAGCTACATATAAAAAATTGTCTGGCAACTTTTGTACAGCTCCTCTTTTTCAGCCATGACAATCCTGAGACGCTTTGCACGTTTTTTCCACGTTTCTGCAACCTTCATGCAGCTGCGTCCGAGTGCTATCCCTTTCGATCAGTATTGTAAATTGTGCCGGTGTTGGTTGCTGCTGATAAGTTGAGATGCCCAGGGCAAAGAAGGCCTTCGTCAGGCGTGAATTTCCCGGCAACCGCTACGCTCATCGTGAAAAAGCAAAAGGATGTCCACGACCGAATGAGATCCCGAACGCCGAACGCTCCAGCTCCTCGACATCGAAGCTTTCAAGATTTTCGCTGTGCTTCCAGGAAGAGGATGTGCTACAGAGCAGCAGCCAATATGCCTTAAGGGACATGGACGGCATTTGTGCCGCAATTACACAGATTTGTGTGTGCAGAGAGTGCGGTGGAAGTGTTGAGCTCATCGAAATTGTGACAAAACGAGTAGGTGTTGCAAGCGTTTACAGTTTGAACTGTGAAGTGTGTAGTGCCGCACAACGATTTGAGACGTCGAAGAAAACTGCTTCTGGCCTCTATGAAGCCAACATCAGGTTAGTGTATGCCTTGAGGTCCATTGGTAAGGGAATGGCTGCAGGAAATATACATGACTTGCACTGACGTCGTAGCTGGGAACCCTGGGATACTGTTCCGCCATGTTGGTGCAGTCGCAGCGGCCGTGGTGCACTTGGTGCAATTCGCGCGTACGGTGTACTTCGACGGCGTTGCGATGGTTATCTGCGCTGTTGTTGGATGCTCCAACCGCACTTGTTGGGCGAAATCCACAGACTTTTTTCGTCTTCCAAAGGTCATCGAGCATCAAGGTGACCGTACGAAAGCTTTATGCGCGAAGCGACGGGAGGTGTGGCTGGCTCGTATAAAACGTGCCGATCTCAACACCGAAAGGACGGGCATACGTGTTTGCGGCGCCCACTTCGTAAAAGGTAAGTCCGTTGCATATGCACAATGTTTATTTAGGCGCATGACGTACAAGCATAGCGGAAAATCTTCTTTTAAACAATTTTTTCTTGCATTTTGTAGGCAGACCATCAAAACTGTGGGAGGAGACGGGCCCGGACTGGGCCCCTACGCTTTTGCTCGGCTACAGCGCAAAACAGGGTGATCCCGGTCGCCACACTCGCGCGGCAAGACGACGGACCCAGAAACGCGCGGCTCAAACTGAGTGTCAGGCTGAGGAGTCGGCAACAGCGGAGGCTACGAATCCAAATTAACATTGGACACATCTCTGCGAAGGCACACGTCACTGTCGATCTTGTCGCGCTACCGGACCGTCGAAAACGGCAACAGCGATGGCTTGATCAGTTAAGGCGGGCCATAAAAACTGCGCGACGCGATAGGCGACACCTAAATTGTTGGTCGGCAAATCTGTAGCGAGCGATAACAATCTCTTCACTCGTGACCGTTTCTTTTTTGCGCAATAACTTGTTGGGTTTCCAAACTAAGATAAACCAGCAACGGTTCCTTTCATATGCCCATAAAAATAGAATAACTCTTGATTTAATCTGAAGTCGTCCAGGTTCAGTACATATGAAGAAATGAATCACTAGCCTGACAGTTTGTAAACAGTTCTTTTTAAAACTTTACTGAGTGATTGCTTGCACTCAGTCACTTGTGGATTTAATAACCGTTATTTCTTTACTCTAATCCTTACAAAGATCAATGCCCTGCGGCTTACCTCTCCAAGTAGAAGCACCTTGTCCCCTTGCAGCTGTTTTGCCGACAGTCCCTTCACCCAGCCGCTAGTGAAATAATTATGCGCCTCGGTGGACTTAAACGCCTACATTTCTTCAAGGGTCAGAAAGCTTGCAGAAAAAACAAGGTAATTGACGATGTCACCGTAACAAATCTCTGGAAATATGTCGACATCGCTTGTGTCCGTTCCCGGCCGCAGCATGAACGGGTCGATATTATCGCAGAGACGCACTTTTTCCGCATACCGAACGCGCTCCGACCCCGTAAGATCTAAGCGGTAGGTAGCGTCTAAAGGCTGCTTACTGAGAAGCGGCGGCATGCCACACAAAAGGCAACAAAATTGCACGTGTTACCACTAGCGAGGAAACGCGTGCGACCCGCACTCCACCGACTCCGCACAGACTGCACCAACATGTCCGCCGCAGCGCGCGCCGCCGGACGTGACGTCACATGCAAACCATGTATACTCTGTGCTATGCTAAACCTTCCTAAGCCGCCGACAAAGTTTGCGAAATACAATCAAGAGCTTCTAGGTCACATCGAAGCTGCTGCTCAGGAGTCGATGAAAAGGGCAGCTGACGAAGCTGTGCAGCTGAATGAGGGGGATAAAGACATCGCAGTTGTTCTTGATGGAAGCTGGCAGAAGCGAGGCCATACTTCCAATAACGGCATAGTCTCTGCGACCAGTGTAGACTCTGGGAAAGTGCTGGATGTGGACGTTTTGTCTAAACGTTGTCCAAAGTGCAGCATCAAGGGTACAAACAGTGACCCCCTTCATAGAGAGGTGTGCCAAAGCAACTACCAAGGCACCAGCGGTGGAATGGAAGTCGCAGGAGCACTGAAAATTTTCGGCAGGAGTGAGGAGCTTCACGGCGTTCGATACGTCAAATACCTTGGGGATGGTGACAGCAAGGCTTTTATGGCTGTGAAGGCACAAATGCCATATGGTGATTCCGTTGAAATATCCAAGGTTGAGTGCATAGGGCACGTGCAAAAAAGGATGGGCACAAGGTTAAGAAGGCTAAAAAAAGGAAACAAAGCAGGAAAACTCTCTGATGGAAAGAGCCTCTCGGGCCGAGGCCGACTGACTGATGCAGTAATAGACAAGCTCCAGACGTACTAAGGTTTGGCCATCAGAAGAAATGTAGGAAACCTGGATGAAATGCGAAAGGCCGTTTGGGCAACCTTCCTCCACTTATCGGCCACAGACGATGACCCATGCCATGGACTTTGCCCAAAGGGACCTGATACGTGGTTTGCCTTCAACAGAAGTCAGTCAGAGGGCAAGCCATTTTTCCACAAGGAGAGTTTGCCTGCGTCTGTCTTGGAGGCTATCGAACCCATTTATAGGGAGCTATCGAAGGCTGAGCTCCTAGAGAAGTGCCTGCATGGGCGAACTCAAAATGCAAATGAGTCGTTCAACCATGTTGTTTGGGAACGCGCGCCAAAGAATGTGTTTGTTAGGCTTCGGACCCTACGGATGGCAACACTGGATGCCGTTCTTTCATTTAATGATGGTAGCATCGCACGGGCCAACGTTTTGAAGGCGTGTGGATTGAACCCAGGGAGCAACACCATCAAGTGGCCGAGGGAAGCTGACCATAAGCGCATGTACTTTGCGGACCGAGCAACACGACAGCTTACAAAAGAGGCCCGACAGTCAAAACGACAAGCCGAAAAGGGAAAAAATGACGGCGACAGTGACTACGAAGCAGTGGGCTATTAAACCAATTACTATGGAGGCGTTTCTGCGAATAAAAAATGGTTTTTCACATCTTTTTTCTCTTTACGCTCTATTATCTCAAAACAGTGTTTTTTCTTACAAAGGTACCATTATTTCCAATGCCTTTCAAGACAGACGGCTGATTTTTTTTACAATCATCTACATAAGTGTTGCCAACTACTGAACTAGAATTAAGCAATTTCACTGAGCAGTTATTCTAGGGCTTACCCTGTGCCCTTAAGTTAAGGACAACGCAGCGAGCCATGGAAAGAAAAATGATAGGTGTAACGTTAAGAGATCGGAAGCGGGCAGAGTGGGTGAGGGAACAAAGACGGGTTAATGACATCCTATGTCGAAATCAAGAGAAAGAAATGGGCTTGGGAAGGGCATGTAATGCGAAGGCCCGATAACCGGTGGTCCTTAAGGGTAACGGAGTGTGTTCCAAGAGAAAGTAACCGTAGCAGGGGGCGGCAGAAGGTTAGGTGGGCGGATGAGATTAAGAAGTTTGCAGGAAATGGGTGGATGCAGCTGGCAAAGGATAGGGTTAATTGGAGAAACATGAGAGAGGCCTTTTCCCTGCAGTGGGTGTAGTAAGGCTGATCATGATGATGATGATGAGTGTCGAGAATGCGGTAGTGAGGGAATGTACAGGTATGTAAAGAGGTCCGGTGCTGCGTGGTCTTCTGGAGAGAGGAGGTGGGTGAATGCTGATTAATGTTGTTGGCCAAGAGCATATTCGTCCAAAAAGGGCCATGTCACAAGGTATTTTTCTTTATTCCAGGTGTGGTCAGAGACCCATTTGCACCAGCATCTAACCGCAGGTAGGCCGTGCACAAGGCCAGGAGAAAACTTGCATCAGTTGTATCACTATGTACCCTGCCGCACTGGGAATTGAGCCCGGCACCCACGCATACCGTGATTCTAGGCTCAATCATCTGCGAACTAACTTCCATTGAAGAAAATTTCGTCCACTTACCTTGGCAGGACTATGGCCCGACATCATGAGATGGTGACCGCAACTTTCGCATCTATTTAAGATGTTTTAAACTAATCCTTTCAATTTTTTATTGCAATAGAATTAGGAGGGTTATGAAGGCGAAATTGTCTGATGGAGGCGTCGGCGAAGGTGCTCTTTAAGGTATTGCCCTCTCTTCACGTCTCACCTGCCAAATGTCCTCCTCTCCCCCCGCCCCTCTTCCGCCTCTCTCCCCTTCACCTCATAACTTTTCGGGGAGAGGAGGGAGAGGTCGGACAAAAAATGACTCTGCAGAAAGGAAAAGAAGTAAGGAGAAAATTACTCGAACAAAAGCAGGTCTACGTGTAACATAGGCAGATTTCCGAAGAAGTATCAGTGCAAAAATGAAGCTTGCGGGAGAAATCGCTTACCGCACTGCTTGGAAAGACCAACCTGAGCCTCAGAGGCTCCTTCGGTATCAGTGAAACAGCCACCTGTCGATGCAGTGGTGCATCGCTAACCTCAGCGTCATTTTGCCGGTTGTTGTACGAGGTCTCGGCGCAGTCTATCAAGTGACACATTTTGCGTCATTGCGCTGTTGGAATTGAACTGGACTGTGGACTGAAATACAATAGACTCAGAATTGGAAGAGACTGGCAGCGAAAAAATAACGCTATCGCATTTCCTCTGCATCGATATATTTCATCGCCCCACTTCTAGCTTTTTTTTTGTTTTCTAGAATAACACTTCAATTTGTGGCGACTGGGTTATGAACTTCTTCAGTTAGACATCTTCCCAATGCTTTCGCGGATGCTTATATCTTTTTCTATGCTCCGCAATCAATCGTCATAGTGTCTTGATATAAAGAGAACCTAGAAAGTTTGTTAAGAATTGGATGAGATTTAAGGAATCGAATGTATGAAGCTTGCACGTGAAGCTCTAACATTTAAAATGTGAACAAATCACCGATTTAAGCTCCAAAAACCTTAGGCTTCTTTTCATAGCGCCACAGAAGTGTGGAGAAGGTCAAAGTGAGAGAATTATGGCATTATTAGTAGTAATGATTGATAATAAAATAAAAACGGAAGAAATATATGTTGCTAGCCGCGACCCCAGCGGTGGCCTAGCCGTACGAGCTACGCCTCGCATTCGGGAGGTGCGCGGATTGATCTGCATTGCCGCTGGGTATCCAATGTTGATAAAGCGGGTAGAAGCTTTCTCCTGCGTGGTGCAAGGCTTCTTTGGTGTGAAACGGTTGGAAAATTGGTCTTTTACCCTACCTTGAATAGACGAAACATCCTTACGCCATGGCGCTCTTAAGCCACAGGTGCCCTTGCGTCATAAAAATTGATCGTCATCATGTTGCTAGCCGTGGCATGTGCTATTGAAGCCTGAAGTAGTACCTGAGCTGCGCCTACTAGGAATAAAAGGGGGGAGGGAGGGGACAGAGAGGGGGCAAGAAAGGGGAGAGCGATAAAAAGAAAAGACAGGGGCAGGGTCGCACTGTACTGATTGTACAAGAAATGCAACAATTTCAGATTTTCTCTGCCTTCGTCCAGAGCCTTAGAACGCTCCGACAACGCTTAGACGGCATTACCTTCGATGGCATTGGCTTTGTTTCTTTGAGGAAACATTTCCGCATTGAAAATGTACCACCGCCATAGATGACGTCACATTGAGGCCCCCTAAATTGCGCCGCTAATTTCAGAGAAACCTGAACACCGCCGCGGCTTTCTTCATACACTGATTATGTCACCACTTCAAATGCTAGCAGAGAAAGACCACATATTTTGTCTGCTAGTTTCACACATTCGAACCCTTTACGCTCCCCGAATTCCAAATGATTTTCAGTTGCCCTTTAAAATCGCAGGCTGTCCTGCGTTTTCAGCTGCCTGTGATCAAGACTGTCACTTGCTAGATTTTCCTTTGGTACGTGCGAGTAACGGCGGGGCAGCAATAATTCCCAGTGAATGGGACACTACGGCACGCAAGAAGAAGCGCCCTCTATTAAACGAACCGCAAATAAGTTTAACCTTCTTTACGAAGCGCAAGGTGCCTCGCGATTTTTTCTTTATACTCATTGCTTAGTTATAGCGGTGCGCGACTTTGGTTGCAACTGTCGTGTGCCATCGAGCAAAGTCGTCATCTTGCGGCGTAGCTGCGAACCCTGCATACACGCCCGCTCACGTCGCCTGCTAGCCAGCAGTGTTTACGTGCGCCCCTGCGGCACAAATTCCTGGCGACTGATGTTTGTTACGTGGTTTCAGTGGTTTCCTATTTACTTTGCTGCCTCTTACGAATTTAATGTTAAGACGCTATCATCTTACGCTGAAATGAAGGCAGTGATTGTCTATATCGAGTATGTCATGCTGGACAGTCATCCTCCGTTGGTCTTACTTCGTATTATTTGCCGCGAGGCGTCTCAAACAAAGCGATGATGGCGATAGGTGCCATGTGAAAGCAAAATGAAGAAGCCGCTGCCGTCCCTACAGCTGGATGCAGCCACAACAGTGAGTTTATTTTCTCGTCAGTTATGTTCGGGATCCGCTTTGTACTTAAACGTCGGCATGCCAAACCGAATGCTTTTTGAACGGGCCATTTTGTGACCTCTTTCTGTATGATCAAGTTCTTTGAATATTTTATTCTCACAACGTAAATCGATTTTCAAATTTACAGTAAGCAACACATGAAACGCGAACAGCAATGTGAGAAGACCTTAGCTGTAGAAAGGTAAATACTGTATAATCATGGTAATTTGAATTCAAACCCTCGAATACTCTACCTTAGAAGTGTTAATCAATCTCGCTTGTATTTCTTCTTCATGAGCTCATATGTTTGTGTTTCTCAGTTGGTATTTTCGTTGTCTTGTTTTCATTTCATTTGTTGCTGATAGTGCATGTAAGGCGCTTACATTTTTGCTGTTTGTCGTGAAGGCTGTTGCTCATCTGTCATAGCAGAGCTATAAGCAAATTTTGCCCGAGAGAACAGCGAAAAACATTTGACACTTATAAAAGCAATCGACACTAATATAAGCAAAATTAAATCCAGGGTGACGTATATACTTGAACTAGGCCTACTTGTATCAACTTCAAATTTTTAGTCTGGGCCCCGAAGGAGAGCTAAAATAAAGCTCCGGATCTTGTGCAAGCGGGGCGTTCGGAAAGACTTTCTGAGCTATTCTAGAGCAGCGTTTATCTTCACATTGAAAGCGAGTGAAAGCGCTCTAAAGGCAAGCCCACGCTGTCGTTAGTTACGGCTCAGGAGTCTCAACTCTGTCCCTGTCCTGCCGCCTTCCCCCTGGCCCCCCACCCAAGAGTAACCGTGGGCGGAGGGCACTACAAAAATTTGCTTTGCTAATGCCTGATAATCGCTCGCCTGGGAGACCGTTTTTCGGGCAAAAGGAGTGAAGACATGAAAGAATAAAGCTCCAGGAGTCGGAAAGAAAACGAAGGGCCTGAAAGCGAGTTGGAACGAACTTTGCTAAGATTTCGGGACAGCATTCGTTCAAACTGCCGCGATCTCCACTTTTATACTAATATGTTTGTGTATATATGCGATTCTGATGGGCGGATAGTGATGGTATATGTACATGGTCATTTAATATTTGGTGCGCCCTAGTTTAGGATCTTTAACGAAGACCTATCGATCGCATGTAATGCAGCAACTGGTCTTTGTAGAGATCTTCGCACACCTCCTCTAAAGTCTCAGCATATTCCTGTATGCAATGCAATTCAGAATAAATTGCCAGTGTGTAAACTTGGCTAACCCTGGAATTCAGCTAAAAGCAAGCACGCTTGCTAAGCGTCTGAGGCTCTCCCCCAGTGTCAAATGTAAGAGGTCAGAAGTCCAAAGTAAGAGATCAAAGGACAACTAAAGTTCATGGGTCAAGGTCAGAGGAAAAGGGTTCAACACCATAACTTTACCGGCTAAGTGGTTGTGCTGAAGGTCATTCAACGTCATTCTCAGCGTACTTCGCTTCAAAACGTACAAACACAGAGTTTTGGGGTAATCGTTCCGGTCCGGTCTCGGTAGGCGCCAGTTCTGGAACGCACCTTGACGACAGGTCGACTCGCCAACCTGAACTACCACATTCTTGACGACATCGCCGTTCCCGGCAAGCACTGGTTGCTGCTGTGAGCAAACGCTGGGTTTGATGACGTCACAATAGTTGGGGCAAGTGCACTTTGACCTCATAGGATGCGGGTGAAAATGCTGAGCGGATCCTCGGACAATATTGAAAATAATGTTAAATTATGCCTCAGTCATTGCTTGCCTGCGACTGAAACTTCCTAGAAGGCCACTTCTTACAGCCTTTTAAAGAAATATTATTTTATGTGTGTTTTCAGAATTTCGAGTCTGTGTCCCTTTAAACTTGAGCATTGGAAACATCAACTGGCATACCGCCCACATTTTGACGCCTCTCGCACCGTGTACTCTGCCGGTTCAAGTTTAGAGCGGCGATCACTGACGACAATACTTTCGAATATTTGTGACGACACTAGATTTATGAGAAATAGGTAGATAGGCCTTCATTCCATTAACTGACTCGGGTTTAGCAGTTTTCGAGGGACCACCGTAGACTAAATTTCGCCCGTACAAAAACACCACCACCACCAATAGCTGAGGACTTGCGTGTTTTTTACTGTTCCCTGTTCGTCCAGTCTTCCCCGCGCTTTTTATGATGATCGAAGCGCATGAAGCAAGTCTCACGAACAATTATTTTTTTGTGAACTTGAATTAGTCGATGCAATTGGACGACTTCTGTAGCGATCAGTTGGGTCCATTCGTAGTGTATCCTCGCTGAACAATTGATTCACTATAATAGAATAAATATACGCACCTGGCGAAGTACTCAATTTGCACGTTGATAAAAAGATTTATAGTACTTATTTGTTTGCATTGAAGCACTCAAAAAAAATTTATTTTAAATCAATCCTACGTATATGCGTGTATGCACTGTAAGCGGAAAATTGCACGGCCTATTTCCAATACAAATGAGCTCTTCAATTCTGTTTTATTTGAAACTGAAACAGACTGTGGTCACTCTCCGCCCTGTATTGACTGCAATCTATGAGCACCTTTTAGCCCTCACCAATTATATGCGCAATGAAAATCCTGCTACAATTTTTTATGTTTACACTTTTCCTTTCTTCAAACGTGATAGGTTAATTTCGTTTTTTTTATCGTTTGTTGTTTCCGTCAACGCTATCTAAAATACCCTCTGAGCCCCGAGGGGATTGTAATGTATACTCAAAATAATGGCAAAGACGAAGGCCACTGGCGAAGACAACGAAAGTTTCAGTGTTAGCTGGCCGCTTGACCGCGTTTCTCTAACACGTTGCTACTGCAGAATGATGAAGTTAAACGTAGCTGCTATTGAAATTCTGAGCATCATCGGGGTGCCGCGAATTGAGCGGTAGACGAAACCAAACACACGAAGTCGTCCGAGTGACGTGTAAATGACGCTCCACCGCAAGAGTATTTTTTGCGTGCTGCGGCTTTGGCTTCGCTAGCGTGTGCTTCCTGATCTTGGCGTCATTATCTCATCTTCTCGGCATCGTGGGCTCGCGCGTATACGGAATCCTCATATATGGCATTCCATATACGTATACAAAATATACGGAATCAGATCCGCTGAACTTGACTGGCACACGATATTATGTCTCCAGCAGTCATCTCTAACGCTCGCGTCCGTGACGAGTTCGCAAAGTTGTCTAGTGTACTTATTTGGCAGACCAATTCTCGCGGCCATCGTAGCCAGTGAATGAGTTATGACGCTTTCACAAGCCCGCAAACCCTCCAGATGTCACGACCCACAGATAACGTAATACTGACCACATAAAAAGAAAGAGCTAACTTTTGTCCAGGTTATGTCGCATCCACAGCTGATGTTGTAAAACAGCTTACAGAGCTTTGTGAAGCGTTGTTGTCGCCACGAAAAAATTTGCTGTTATGTTGCCCCTGTAAAGCATGCAGCGCTTTTTTTAGTTTTGGGCTTCTGGCAAAGCAAACTTCCCCTCTCTTGTATTTAAAGGACA
Organism: Amblyomma americanum; assembly: GCF_052857255.1. NCBI lineage: Eukaryota > Metazoa > Arthropoda > Arachnida > Ixodida > Ixodidae > Amblyomma > Amblyomma americanum. Next base: position 74,640,400 of record NC_135506.1, read on the forward strand.
TTGAGAACAAATTAAAGCGGTTTTGTATTGATATATTACCATGTTATATTGACCGAAATACGTAAACTGAAAATAAAGCCTTTGTTAGCCATAAAAGTCCTGAATATGTGATGCAGGTATTGCCACCACAAGCCGACTTCACGAAGTAACTTCGATGTCGTCAGCACACTTTGTAGAATCTCTTAGGCTAGGCCACACTGACATCGACAATGAAACATTGATCACGGAGTGGTTTTCGTAACTCACATCACAAGTTTGAATAGAATGGCTGAAGAGTTCCAGTTTTAACTGAAAGGTCGCGTGATACGAGGCAAATTAGAAAAGTAAGGCCTGCTTGGTCATATGGGTTAGCTTTTTTTAGATGGCTATAGTTTCATACCATCTTAATTCACTTTTTCGCGAAATCGCCTTTCACTACAAGGCACTTTTCGTAATGCTGCCCCAGCTCCTTAATCCATCTGCGTAGAATCACCGCCATGAAACTGAACTAGTTTACAACAACGGCATTGAGTTCCTCGCCGTCTGTAACCCGGTAAAGACTAAAAAAAGTAACAAGTTGAACTGGTTTTATTTTGTTTGGTTTACGGGGGTTTGATGTTCCAAAGAGACTCATACTATGAGGGACGCCCTATTAAAGGGCTCCGGAAATTCCGGCCACCTGGCGCCCTTTAACGTGCACTGACATCGCACAGTACACGGGCCTCTATAATTTCGCCTCCATCGAATATCGACCTCCGTGGCCGGGATAGAATCCGCGTCTTTCGGGTAAGCAGTCGAGTGTCATAACCACGAATCCACCGCAGCGGCTCAAGTAAAACTTGAGTTGCTAATACTAGAGCAAAGCGATGCCTTGCTATGCTGCTAAAGCGCAAACGTGTAGTCGTTCTCGTGTAGAGAAGCAAACTGCAAAAAAAGAGATTAAGTCAACAATGTAATAAAAAGACCATCCGAATGAAAAGCAGAGGATTTGTCATTCAGGCGATCTCTTGAAAAACTCAGAAAACAGAGCTAGTTTTCACTTTTTTTGACTCAGAGTGCATCCTCTCAAGCACTCCGTACGAGGCTGCTTCTATAGTGCATCCGAGGTTGTTCCCACGCTTTTAATGCACTTCAGCTTCCGTGAGGGAGGATTTTATATTGTGCTCAGAGCAAAGTTCATGGAGCACAAAGAAAGGACAATAAAAATAAAGGAAGGAGAAAAGTTTAGTTGACGCAAGATTACTTCGTTGTTAACATTGACGGCTCAAAAGTGAAGAAAGTCGCCCCCGACGATCGGCTGATGCCTTAATGCACAGCGGTGCAGTACGCACTGGCGTTCCAACTCATACATTATAGCGCTTTTGTGCTGTTCACTCTGTCGCCAGACAAATAATCCATGATATGTTCCACGATGCGACGCATTAAGAGATCAGGGATGGTACATGCAAGTAACGATTACTCGTGTCGCATTATTTATTAAGGCTTTATGTCATCATCAATGTGTAATAACGGAGTAAATAAGAATAAAAGCGACTACCTAATGAGTAGATTGACACTCTGTTTATGCTAGGGAAAGAACTGGGGTGGTCCTCACGGCGCTTTGACACTCACAATTCTTATGTTGAGAGGAGGAGGAGGGGGAGGAAAGACGGGGCGGTTAACCGCTAGATGAAACAAGTTTGCTACTCTGCGCTTTCGGAAGGGGTGAGGGGGTATAAAGGTTAGGGAGGTAGTCATGAGTTTTCCATTATACACTGCGCATGGCGACGTAAACACACAGCAATGTACAGAATACGAAGAACAATTTTATTCTAATTAATTCGTTTCCTTACGAGCCACCGCAGCTGGTAATGGTAAACCTTGGAGCTAAAACGAGCGTCACGTCGCTAGTTGTAGTGACGATCAAAGATGATAAAAAATTAAGTACAAAGGCAATACCGTCGTTGTACCACACTGCTTTTTGCACTTACTTTCTAAAGCGTTTTATTGTGATCTGTGCAAGACAAGATAGGCTCGTTATCTTTCTTGTGTTTTCCATATGAGACTAGATTGCTCTTGGAAGATGCACTCGCACACTGTCGATTCTGCGACGCACAGATACCCTTGTGATGTTACATATGGAATCTTACCAGCCATGCTCAAATTAAGTGCTTCCTGCAACAAGGTTGAGGGGACTTATGAGCAATTGTTGCATGGGGCGGATGAAGTGCGAAGACAGGAGGCATATCTAACGATACTCCTATCTCACGCAAAAAAAACGCATAATGCTTTTTGAAACTACGTTGGCGTGGCGTTCATCAGCGTCCGAAGTCCAGCTGGGGCTGAAAACACTTGACTAATACCAGTGCTTCCGATCGACCTTGGTTTCTGGAGGATGTCAGAGGCATCCAGGTCTTAAAAAGTTCGCGTACTCGAGAGAAAGGCTGCAGACAGACTGTGGGCCTCTTGTCAATTTTTTTTTTGCTTATAGACGGTGATTTTTCTTAATATTTACAGATTTTTCTTTTTAAACATTGGAGAAGAAGCTTAAGCTCCGCCTGAAGGGTATGACGCGATAGCTTAATTGGTTAATTCTAGTGTATGCAGAATGTCGTTCTCTACTTAACAGCCATACATCGCTGGGAGTCCACGCAACACTCCTGGCGCAGTGTTGCAGCGGTTAAGCGGTGCACCACTGCTCTGCGATGGCAGGTGCTGCCACCGATGGGACGTGTGTGGGCCATGTTTCTCTTCCCAAACGACCAACCATTAATTTAACTGCCACCTGTCAAGTTGGGCAGTTTTCTCACTATTTAGTTGGCAGGCTGGGATGACGTCTTAAGGTATCGTGACCTAGATGGCACACTTGCCTCCTAGGTTGCTCTCTAGGGACCAGTTGCCAGAGCTATGCCCCTGATTTTTCGCTCACAACGCCGACGCAGACACTGGATTTTCTTGGGAACGGAGCCTTTAACGCCATTGCCTTAAAATGCGAGAGATACGCTGGTAAAGTCGGTTGAGCTTGATTGTACAGCAAGGCGGACATTATGTACCTCATATGTATCAATTATAAAAGGAACAATTAACTAATGCACATTCTATTTTTGATCTTAGGGGACAAAGATATTAAAAAATTGATGGCCGTCGACACCAAAGCTGAGCCTTGTTTTTAAATTTTCTTAATCGGTAACGGAGTTGTAAGTATCGAACGCTAAAAATATGTTTTTGAAAGCTCGTTGAGCTGGATTTCTGTATTAAAAAGTTTATGAAAAGGCGTCTCTCGCACTTATGCATCAGATACAGGCGAAATTGGTGCGCTTGATTATGTAGGAGAAATTGGACTCATTTTGGCGGCGATAAGAAGCGTATACACGGCATTTTATATTTAGGTAATGCTGGGAAGTCAACAAAACCAGCTTTAAAATGCGCATATTTGAGGCTTGATGTTGCCAACAACATTGCCAAATATTTTAAAACAGGGCTCACCTTCGATGTTGATGGCCATGAAATTCTCAATATAACCTTGCGGCCTAGAATAAAAATAGAAATGCTTCTTAGCTGATTTAAATAAAAAAATCGTGTAATCATTGTTTAATTTTTGGTAAGTATTGGCAGCCTTGTAAAATCCAGCCCAAACGACGGCACCATCGTATCTCTCGCAGTTTAAAATAAATATTTGTACAGATTAAAGAAAATCACCCTGTTTGAAGCTTGGAAGCACAGTATCTTTTTATTATTATTTCTGTGTGTCTCATTTTGCACTCTAAAAGAATGTCGAGTTGACGAGTACTTGAATGCTCTAAAGGTGTAGGATGGAGCCGAAGATGAAGCCATAAAAGATTTTCGAGGCAGAAAAGCAGATTTGATATGTCTTCTTTCACACTATTCGCATTTTTTCAGTGTAATGGAGTGTGGATACTCCAGTGGTGATAAAATTTCGTCGTTTATTTTTGCAGATATTAAAGTTGACTTTCGTTCTCATGGCTCTTTATATTTCGATGGCTGCGACACTCTGAAGTGAACTTTGCGTAAGTAAAACCATTAATTTATTATTGACCGTGCAGGGTATATTATGCGATATACATTTACGTATGATTTTTAAACTGATTAAGAATTCGACAACCAGAAGTTTCTGAGCATTTGATGAGCTTTTTAATGCTGCTGCGTTGCACTGAAGCTAAATGCGTGTCTATTGGAGGTAAATGTTTTTGTTTATCACTCAACATTGTTATTAGCACGGTGTTACGAAAAGCCGCTTGGTATAGTTCAATGCAGTTTTCGAACTCTTTTTCGACATCTTGTGAAAAGCAAAAACCAATGTTGTGTGCAAACTCGCATGCCTGATGAATCAAGCAATTCTCCAATCAGTGAACTTACGCCTAGCTCCGCTACACTTTTGCAGCGGTAGCAACGGTCGTCCGCTTGGTGCGTGCACTTTGTGTGTGAGGCCTGGCTGCATAGATAGCGGGCGCAGCCAAGCCTAATAGAGATGGACGAAAACGAAGCAAACATCTCTCTTCTCGAAACGCTTGAGAACCTCTCGCCTGCGGGAGTTATTGCTGTCCATCGATGCAGCAGGATGGTTGACGGAGTGAAAATTCCTACGGAGTCCGTCATTGCCACATTTGTAGGAATATTTTGCCCGTCAGAGAATAAGGTGTGGCCATTGGTTTTTCGAGAAGATGCCTTTAACTCTCGGCCCCTTCAGTGTCAGAACTGTTGGCGATTTGGCCACAGCGGCAAAGCCTGCAAATCGGCCTTACGCTGCTGTGCCTGTGGGGAACGTCATTGCAGAGAGGAATGTCCTGAACAGCAAGAGAAATGTTGTTTGTGTAGCGGTGCTCACCCTGCTGATTCGCCTGACTGTCCTGCACGAGCACAAGAAGTTCAGGTGCTCGAGCTTATAGACAAGCGCAGATGCACGCGGAGAGAGGCTTTTGCCGCAGTCAAGGAGAGAGCCTCAGCCTACTATAGTGTGGCCGCCAAATGCCCACCCATAATGGATTCTAGTTGGTCCCAGGCTATTACAGCAGCAGTTGAGAAAGCTGTGGCAAATGCAATGGATCGCATTATGGAAAACGTGTCCACGTGCATTTGGCAGGTCATAGCTGCTCAGATGACCAATCTTCTGCAGGCGTCCACCGCTCCGCTCTTGTCTTCTTTGGCTTCGGAAGCTACCCCTCCTTCTGTAGTAATCGATTCCGCTCCACAGGGCCAAAAACAATGTGAGCAACAAAAGACCTCTCAGGCCTCTCCTTCGAACAGTGTTATGGACGCATCCTCTATGGACAGTATGGATATGGAGTCTGATCTCAGCGCCCAGAAACGAAGTGGGTCTCCTCTGAATATTGCAGGTCCATCTTGCCCCCAGTCAAAGAAAGAAAAGTAACGCAAGTCAAAACGCTCAGACCAGGATTCTAGAAAAGGCAGTCGCGGCTGCGCCACTTCCGCCAAGATAGGGTTCTTAAGTGTACTCCAGTGGAATTGTCGATCTATATTCTCAGCTTCAATAGATTTAAATTGCCTATGCAATCAGCTTCTACCAGATTTAATTGATTTACAAGAAACATGGATGACTACAAATTTCAATTGTCATCTCAAGGATTACCATCCGTTCCGGCTTGACCGGTCATCACGAGGGGGAGGGTTGTTAGTGCTCATCTCTCCAAAGTTTTGCCACAGGGCATGCATTTCTTTTCAATATGCGGACAATGAATGTGAAATCCTTGCGGTTGACCTCAGTGTCCCAGGTCAACAGCCCTTTACGGTAGCTAATGCATATTCCCCGTCTGGTGTGCGTGACACTCGGCCCCTTGACTCACTCATGTCTAGTAGCCGATCTCAGGTTCTATTACTTGGCGACTTCAATTCGCACCATGTGAATTGGGGGTTTAAAACAGACAGCTTTGGTTCTAGACTATTTGATTGGGCTTCTGGCAACAACTTGATCTGCAACAATTCCGGATTGCCTACGTTTGTTCGCAGTCAATGCCGCTCTGCCTTGGATTTAACTTTTTCCTCCCCAGGAGTCTTTGTTATGTCTCGGGCGCCTGTTGACTGTGCTACAAACAGTGATCATCTACCGATTAGTTTCAAGTTTACGTGTAAATTAACTCCTCCTGAGCGACATCAGCGCACGTTAATAAATTACAATTGCTTTAAAGACACGTTAAAATCAGCCCTCCAAATCACTTCAGACACTCGCGCTCAGAGAAGTGTCGAAAGCAAGGCTGCACATCTATGTTCAGTACTGGACCATGCAAGGCAAAAGTCTGAATTTTTGGTTAAGAGAACAAAGGGTGCAATCGCGAACAATTGGTGGAATGCTGAGTGCACGCGTGCATATAGACGACCGAAAGCAGCTTGCAAGAAACTTCTCATCAATCAATGCCCCAAAAAATTGGCTGGATTATAAGTATGTTGAAGCAACATTTAAGCGCACTGTCGCCCGTGCAAAGGAGGAGTATAATACAAATCATTATGATTTCCTTTCCCAATCAGGAAGTAAACGAGCTTTGTTTAATTTCATGAGGCGCAACAAGGTGATTCCTCCGGCAGCCAACATTGAATCCCTCGTTCAGTCCCCTGCTGACATCGCAAATGCCTTAGAGGATATTGCGTGTGGCCTAGAGCTTCGCTTTACATCTGCTTTACCTTCTTGTACTTTATTCACATGCACCTCAAGTGATCTCACTGAGGTCTTTATGCATGAGCTGTCGCAAATTGTTCTGAGCATATCCCCAACAGCTTCTGGCCCCGATAAGGTCACCCCATCTATGATCAAAATTTTGTTCAATGAATCTCCTGCGGACCGGTTGGCTCTAATTTACTATTCTATTAAAGGTCCTTGGATACCGCATGAGTGGCGTCTTGCTGAAATAGTTCCATCGCTTAAAAACAAGGGGAGGGCTTAACTTTAGACAATATACGCCCTATTTCGTTAACATCGAACGTAGTGAAATTGGTGGAAAGGGTCCTTCTCAGCCGTGTCATGTCATTCATTTCAGAAAATGCTGTATTGAATCCATGTCAAATTGGTTTCAGGCCGGGTTGTTCAATTTGGTGTGCTCATACTGACCTTGAGAGTCGTATTAAATTAGCTCGCAATAGAAAAAAGTTCGCTGCGCTTGTCACCTTGGATGTCAGTAAAGCATACGACAGCGTGGAGCACTCGACTCTATTACTAAGATTACAGGAACTCAACTTCCCGAGCTATTTTGTAGCCCGGATTTCTGTTTTTTTTTTTGGTTTTGGAAAATAGAGAATTTTACTGCTGCCAAAATGGTGTTTCCTCAAGGAGATTTCCACAGACAAGAGGTGTTCCGCAAGGATCAGTTCTCTCACCTGTTCTTTTTAACATTTTTCTAAGCTCAATTCCATGCATTCAAAATGTGAAAACTTATGTCTACGCCGACGATATTGCATTTTTGGCATCAACAGGGGACATTCACACTCTTTTTCAAACCCTGCAAAATTACCTCAATGTTCTTAACAACTGGCAAGGAAGAATTCATCTGTCCCGTAATGTGAAGAAATGCGCATTCTTAGTATTTCCAGTTTCTGTTCCTGTAAATATCTGCCTGGTCTATAGAAATAATACCTCAAGTTCAGACGGTGAAGTATCTCGGTGTAATATACGACTCTACTCTCTCCTGGCGGCAACACATTGAGCAAGTTTCTGCAAAAGGAGTTCGGGCCATTGGCATCCTGCGCAGGCTTTGTAGTGCTAGGTCAGGAATGAGAAGGCATACGCTTCTGATGATTTATAAAATGTACGTCCGCCCAATTTTGGAGTTCGGGTGTGTTTTATTCTCGGGAGCTCTGCCTATAAACTTCGCCCTCTTGTGCTTTTGGAGCGTGAGGCGTTGCGCCTTTGTCTGGGGCTTCCAAAATATGTCGCCATTGCTGTTCTGCACTTTGAGGCTCGAATCCCATCGTTATCAGCTAGGTTTCGCCTTTTAACAGTTCAAACATTTTTAAAATTATGCGACTCACCTCTTCACGCTTCCAGTATAATATTTCTCAGTCAGCCTTCCGCCTTTTTTAGTGCTGCCTGGTCTCGATTTCATACCCCGCAGATATGTTACGTGCAGTCCCTCCTTGATCGCATAAATATTAATTTCACAGATTTCCGCCAAATATATAACTCCTCATCTGTCCAGATTGAATTCGATGACATTTTCTTATCGAATGCAAAGCTGCAGCCCTTCCCGCTTCTTCAGGGTCTATTGCAGCACCACCTAAGGTCCTTTCCCTCTCATGTTCTTATTGCTACCGATGCCTTGCAGGATCGCGAAAAGGCAGGTGTGGGAATTTTTTCACCTTCACTGGATTGGTCTTTTTCTCTCCGTCTTCCTGACTTCACTCCAATTTTTCTGGCTGAATTATTAGCAGTAATCTTAGCCTTACGAAAATTAGAATCTACCGTTTCCCAGGTCGTGGTTATGACAGACTCTCTGTCCATTTGCTCTTCCTTATCCTCACCCACTGACTCTCCGCCATCACGCCTCTTTAAGTTCCTGATTCCGCTCAACCTAAATTCGGTAAGGTTGCTTTGGGTACCAGGTCACATGGGCTTTCACTTAAATGAGGTTGCAGATTCCTTAGCAAGAGCCTCTCTCAGCGGCCCAATTGTTGCTGTCCTACCATCGTGTGCATATACAGCTGCGGTGAGGTTTCGCAGCTACACAATATTTAAGGAATCTGCTGCCTCGACTCTTACATCATCTCCCGAATATCAGCATCTTCTGCATCCTTGGAGTAGCAAAGACTGGCGCTCACGCAGACTAGAGGTCTCTTTCACGCGCTTGCGTTGCCGGGTTCCCGTTCTAAATTTCTACCTTCACAGATCTGGCCTGGCAGCTTCCCCACTTTGCCCTTTTTGTGCCGAACCTGAGACAATAGATCACTTCCTGCTGTTCTGCGGCCGCTTTTCTCATTTGAGGAAGCGTCTTTTGCAAATTCCATTTCATCAACTGGGCTTGCCTGTGTCTTCCGCGGTTGTTCTTTCCATTGGCGCTTCTTTTCTTGGACGAAGTGACAGGAGTGTGCGCTGTGCTGTGCAAAATTTTCTTCAAGAAACTCAGCGACTCCCATTCTAATTTCTTTTTCCCGCTCTTAGTCAGTACGACATTGCAACATTACAGGCATTGTGTACTATTATGCACATTAAGCAATTGTCCCGTCTTCGATCTCCAAGTTAACAAGACCCCTTTCCTTCTCTCTTCCAATCTATCAGACTACATACTATTGCCACTGCTTTTTCCGTCAAAACTTTCCTGTATCTAGTAATTAACCGCCTGTGTCTTGGCCACTGCCCCGTAGTGGGTATGTGCCAGCAACGTCTGAGGCCTTGCTTCCTTCTTTCCTTCCATTTCAGTGCGAGGAAAAATCAAGACGTCGGCAGACTGTACTTTCTGCATTTTCGTTTTTGGTCCACAGTACAGCGTAGCATCTGAGCCCTCTCTGTCAGAGTGCTGTGGACCTAATTGCGGCTTCTTCTTTTATACGTTCCCCCTTTTTCAGTGCTTGTGCTGCTTTGACTGCAATGCTTGCGGCGGAAGCGCAGTGCCTAAACTCCCTGAGTTTTATTTCATGCTTGGCTTGCTCACGGTAACTCAGGAGATTTGATGAACTTGGTGGGATAGTAAAACTCGAGCTTCTTTCTTTTTTTTTGAGAAATGTGGTGAGTGGTGTAACAGGTCCCTCTGGTACGCACCAAAAAATACTGTAACAAACTACATTGAAAAAAAAATTCAGGGAGATCTCACCAATACTATCCATTGCTTGTCTCTGTGAGAGATTTTACAATGTTATGAGCTGAATGTGCACACACTACTGGAAGGATAGAACGGAACAACCTGATGACAACTTTAAAATGCATAAATCATTGTATTTTTAAATGGTTACTAATGCAAGCTGTCAAGCATAATAAACAAAAAAGAACAGAACTCAAGTATGATTTAAACTAGACTAGCGCGCAGTAAAGTGCGCAGAGGTATGGCTTCTTGTCTAGACAGTTTCCAGGGAGCGCGAATGGAAGAAAGGCTGCTGAAAACAACAGCGGTAATAAGAAAAGAAACGGAAAAAAACTCACAGGATGGTTGCGAGTGTGTAACGCGAGATTCAACGATAGCTGTCAGGCGTTTAGTTTTGGGTTGATAGTCCTGGCGCACTCTTGTAGTGGTCACGTGGTGCACCCCGGCACCGGCAGGTGGCTGTTCCAAAAACGACCACCCGTACAGCTTATACGACCCAGGTTAGGGGCGCCACTGGCGGCTATGCGATAAACGGGGCAAACTTTATCGTAGGTTCTCTATTGATCAGCCACGTACCACATACCAGAGCAAGTGACGGACATTCGTGATGTTAAAGCCGGAAACTAGCAATTGTTCAGCAGCCATGAGTAAATCGGGTGAAGAAATTATTTTAAAAATGTGGCCCTAAGGATCAAGATTTTTCGATCTATTAGAAAGCGTGAGTGATCAGTGAATGGGAACTCACTATAACCAAGCAAGCTTTGGCCAGACGCCTTAACCAATACTAGTATGATAGCCGCAGGGGCGCGCCAATTCCAAATGCATCTTAGTTTGGGGAGCAACGACTTCGACAATCTGAGACACCTAGCTGAATTTTGCACTGTTTTCTTGATTCATTCTGTTGGTTCTTTACATCACAAGCTTTCAGGCCTGTCAACCGGTAAGCATTTTAAGCCGTGGTGATGGCATTATAGACGGGACTGAAATGCAGTGAAATGAAAAAAATTGCTAAATATTATGGCTCCTGGTTTGCTTCCTTGAGCTCTAGGGTCGAATCCGGCCGCGTAGTTTTCACTCATTCTGTGAGTTACAGTGTTCGAGGAGATTAGAGCAGCGGTACTGAAACGCACAGTATCAGTGCTTCGTATAAAATTTTTCCAATATAGAGTCAACATAATATAAAAAATGCAAAATTCATACGATTTTTTTATGTTTCTTATATGATTTCTACAATTCTGTATAGACCAAAAACCGATGAACAAGGTATGGTGGCGCGGCTCTCGACAGCTGTATGTAAAAGCTGGGTGCAGACCCCTTAGCACTGCATGTGAACAAAAATTTTTGAGGCATATTTTTATTGCACAGTGCAGCCGGGAGGTGATTTAAAAAAAAATTGCCCTCTACATCTCAGAAAAGTATGTTAACGTATAGAATGTAATTTTGAAGCAGATGTATTTTTAAAACACAGCAATTACCTGGCGTGGGGGTGAACGTGGCCTATAGCAGCAGATGGAATCAAAACATCCCAAATTATTTTCACATTTCACACTGTACCCATAAAGGGCGCCGCTCGTTAATTGTTCCTGATTACATTTAAAAAGGACACAAATAAGTGTGAGTGTAATCTAGGAACTGATATATTTTTAAACAGCAGGATAAAGGTGCCTGGTGATGTAGGATATAACTCCCGCAACGTTTAGTGTTTCCCCCCGAATGGCGCAACCTTCACGTGCAGTCCTACATGCATCTTCGTATACGTTAAACATGCTGTCAAATACAGTCGTTCAACGGAGCTCTAAATGGAAGGCAGTTCTCGAACGACGTGATAAGCGAACCCGCACACACTATCAGACGGCAGCGTAGACAATACTGGTAGCCACCTTCTTGAACGTTCCCTGGTTTTACAAGTGATAGCTTCACTACGCCATGTAAAGCCAAGGTCACCGGGCCGAGATGGAGCCGTCAATGCGCATGCAACAAGAAACAGATGCGCCACACTTGAGGTCAGAGTTGCGCCGCTGCCGCTGGCGCCGCCGACTCCGCAGCCTCGCTGCGGCCGCCGCGCATGCGCAGTAGCTACAGGTGTGCTCCGCATGCGCAGTCTAGCAACAGATGCGCGTCTGCATGCGCGGCTTCCGCAGTGTCTTCATGACTATAACCAAGAAAACACCTTCTGCGGAATAAAGAATTTTACTACGTGTAACCATGTGTATAAAGCGATCGCGTACACACTAGGTTTAACCGGAGCTAAACCATCAGCCCTTTTTTAACACACTGTGTTCGTCGATAGTTTTCATACGGTTCCCATATTATGTGCACGACATTATACAGAATGCAAAAGAAAAGTTTTTTTTTTTGAGCTCATTGTCGCATTATCCCAGTGGACTTATGTTCAGTACGGTTATATGCGCCATGCGAAAGACCTAAATAATTATTTTAATCGTCATATAATTAAGTTTCATTGGGGAGGCCGGTCACAGTATAACGATTCCATTCCAGTCACATTAACTTATCGCCTTTCTTTATTTGCTGAGGTTCTCCATCGCTCTCGCGATGGCGGGGATCAAAAAGTCAGCGAAACGCATATTGGTGGAACTGGAAGTGGAATTGGGTGTGGAGGGTTCTTCTGTTCTGTCGAGCCCAAGCCGGCGAAATTGTTTCTAAACTTAAAACAAAAAACAAACAAGGTTACTTATTTTCAGAGCATTATTGCTTCTTCGCGGCGACACACGGATAAGAAGGGCGGCAGGGGAACATCGTTACTTTAGTAATTATTTATTGTAGTTGTATTTTTAATAATTTACGAGCGCTAAATATTCAGCTGATGGCATAAGGTGCCCGTTTAACCTCCGTAGCGCGGTACGGTCTTTTTTAAGTCAGGCCAGAGCTGCGCAGCCCTGCCGGAATTGGTGAGTAGTCAACATAATTCGGGGAGTATGCTAACGAGAGAGCCTACTTGCTCTTGGCAAAAAGAAAAAAGAAACAATGCTTAGCCCTTAGTTCCGACAAAGTTGTGAGAAAAGAGGGTCGAGGCGAAGTGAGTCGTTAATGGAGGCTGTTTCTTTGAGTTTGTCTCGGTGTTTCCCCACGCCAGCCTCGAACTCACACTTTGCGTCAAGAAAGTTTTTTCCGGTTGTTTTCAGCCCCTGTGTTTTTTTTTTGTTGTTCTCGTTTCCGCGTTTATCAGGTTCCCTTCTGATTTCGGAAACTAATTAGCCGTTATCTGAGCGCGGCCGGATCGCTCGTCCGAAGGAGCGCGCGTGACTCAACGAAGGCAAAATTTAAAGAGTGAAAGACAACGGAAGGACAGCATTTAATGAATGTCATTGTGTTAACCTAGTGGAGTGGCACAGATTCAAAGAATGGGCTCCCTGACGGACAAAGTTGAGATAAGAATATTTAAAGCATAAGGTAAGCACGGGTTTGAGGCTCGCAATGCTCGATGTAGCGCTTTTATTGTTGATTTAAAAGGGGTAAGCATTCAAGAAGTCGCATAGTACCGAGAGATGCAGGAAATGAGGACGGAACAGGAAAAAAACAGCATGGGTTGGTGAGCAACCAGTTTAATATAATGCAGTCAATGACTACGATTGCAAGCCGTGTTAATGTTTTTGACTTCTTAGTAGCTTCTACTCCAGACGCATGAAGCCTTTTCGGACTTCTTGAGTCCGGATGCAGAAGCAAAAATTTAATTTAGTGCTTTAGTGCGCACCAAGACTTGATTTAATATACCTAGCACCTGTATTTCAAGCTCTTAACCACGTTTAGTGACAACGAGGAAACGAAGATGACTGCGACGGACGGTAGCAATTTGTAGCCATCTATTGTGTTAGCCTTGCAAAGAGTGCCGGAAGTTGTTCCCCGGCCCTTTGCTCGCATCTGCTCCTGTCTCCTAGATCTGCGCCAAGTTTACACTAGAAGATTTAAGCCGTTTCTGATTTGGCTGGCACAATGTTTCCTTTCTGGAAGAGAAAAGACTACCGTCCTATGTCTCCCGCAGAATTGCCACCGGGCGCTGAAAGACCTCACTCGTTTTTGGGTACCTGTGGGTAACGAGAAAGCGGACATCTGGGGTACGGCACAAGTCAGATTTGGCGTTGCTCTTTCTTTTCCTGTCGCACCAAACACCTTGGCTTTCTCTACCTGCACATGTGGACGGAAGGGGGGGGGGGGAGGTGGGCTTTCAATTTGCCCTCAATCAAGCCGTCCCATCTCCTGGACCAATCGTCGTGGTCTTAAGGCTATCAACAGGTTAATGAAGTACGAAAGAAAGAAAGAAAGAAAAGATTGAGGAAGTAAGCAAAAACGGAAAGAAGGAAAGAATAGGAACAAAGTGACATGACTTAGTAAATCAATAAAAAAAAGTAGAGGAAAGCAATGCTGAAACAAAGACAGAACCTAAATAGATAATGATATAAATAAAAGTTACTGAATGGAGGAAAGAAAGAAACAAGAAGTGAAGCTAGAGAAGAACGGCAAAATGTTAAAGGCTCCTGCTGTGACCGCCCAATTTTTCCTCCGACAGAAGCGGACTGCTTCCACGGCCGAGTGCGCAAGTGAGATTGGCTGGGCTGCTTTTCTCTAGTGAAATTTGTGCCACCTGTGAAGTTAGAAAATTGCTCACATATAGCAAGAAATAAGCAGTTAGAAGCCAGCGTTCGTGCTTATGTGCGCCTCTTTTTTGAGCGGTCCTGGTTCGCACTGGTTATTTGGCATGAATAACCAACTCGCTGAACAAGCTTTTCAATTATAGAAACGAGGGTAAACACATTATAGAGGAAGAGCTTGGTGGGAAGAAATGGGAAAAGGAAAAGAGAAATGAGGGTGACGCGATACTAATAGGGGACACTCCAGTGTTCTTACCGCCAAGGATGAATGAGACTTCATTAAATGTAAAGGGAAGTAAAAGGACAAAGACTGCCACTTGGAGTTATTGTACTGCTGTACGATCGCTCCTACGGCCACGCTGCAGGCATCCACCATCACCCTAGCCGAGGCGTTGGTTCTATGATGTATCAACAGTCTGGCTCCCCTAACAGCCTGCTCGGTAGCGACGAAGGCTGCTTCGCCTTCTGTTGACGAGGATATGGTATTAGAGGGACTGCCAGTAGTGCGAAGCAATTCTACAGTAGCAGTGGTGGCCTAGTGGTTGAGCATCCGTCTAGCATGCGGGAGGCGCAGGGTTCGATCCCCAGAGCCACCGGGTACTCACTGGTGATGCGAAATGCACAAGCAACAACCAGCCCCAGGAATTCGCGTAACTTGCGCAACGTAGTAGCCTGGAGAAATCACTGGATGGTCTTGACGTGACACTTGAGAGAGATACGTGATGAGCCAAAGAAATTGCGGACGATTTAGCGTGGTTAGGGAAAATAGGGCAAAATTAAGTGCGCTAGAACTTCAGTTCTCACTTCTATTGGGGTGGAAAGCTTCTATTTTTAACGTAGAGCAGGCTCCACACAAAGATCGGCGAAATCGGAATTAAGCTTCATTGTAGGCGTACGACGCGATAGCGTCAGTGGGTTAATGCCTGTATGTACGGATTGGGGCAGTCACTACTTTACATTCACATGGCCGTGGGAGACCTCATATCACTCCTGGTCCAGTGATGCAGCGGTTGAGCTATGCGCCACTGCCCTGGCAGGGCCCATTCGCTGCGGGCTTTCGGCGCATTTCACTCACCAACGGGTTGTAAATTCCAATACTTGATTAACAATATCTGCGAATATTATTTCTTTCGCCCGCAACCCCACAATTGTCGCAGCCTTTTCCTCTGCGCAGAACCTGCGCTTATCAGTGATAAGCGTCACAAATCACTGATCGAGTTCAAAAGGTCGCAAACGGGATGAGGACAGTTCCGCCAATGCTAATTAAAACGGAGCGGCAAAATGCCACGGGCACCGGCCGCACAGGTGTCTCCTGATGACTCTCCTGCTGGGAAAGCTTCTAATTACTTGAAAAGCCTTTAAAGTAAGAGTCTGAACTAAGCAGTGGTTTATTTTATGAATGAAAAATACGACAGGGTGTCCTTGCCGCTTGTGCGTCTTGTCGCAGTGTTTTTTTTTTTAAGATTAGACACGCATGCACAGATTCTGTAACTTCAGATTGTGCAGTAAAGTGCTCGGGTATTGGGAATTTTTAAGTGCAGATGACTGGACGGGTTAATACGAGACAGCTTTTGAACTGCACGGAAGAAGACGCTGAGAATCACATGTGGATGAATGCATGCACAGAGGAAAAATATTAATACATCTTTTTATCCGGGACAATGACTTCGTATAACTGGAAGTAAGCACCGTAAATGCTACTAAAGTTCCTGATTCAACTCTTTTGCTTTTTGTTGTGTAAGAAAAAGCAATATCATTGCATTATTGGAAGACAGACGCAGTGCTAATATACTTTTCCTCAACGCAACAGGTGTGCAGTTTGGAACTTCCGAAGCGCTAACCTATGAAGGCAAGCCCCACAAGAAAAATTATGGAAAGAACTACAATTAAAATTCTTGACACAATTTTTGTAAGCAGCCATATAACTCTTGCGGGCCAAGAATATTTGTTTTTGACTTATGTTTTTTCTCTTCTCGTTGATGTTAATTGTCAGCGCGTTCATGTCCTTCGTGGTAAGAGTTTTGTCCTTTGTGATTCTTTGTTGTTTTCTGTTTTGGTTGGAAGATCCTGGCTTTTGCCGATCCGAATAAACAAGTAGTAAGGGGTTTTATTAAAATATTAAAAAAAGTAGGAAAAGATGTTTGCTAGCCCAGCGATCTGCCATTGATACTGAAGCATCGATCTGAGCTGGGGCAGCGGAAATAAAGGATAGCAGGCAGAATGGAGAAATGAAATGAAAGAGGTGAAGGGACCCGAAGAGAGGATAGGGGATATGTAATGTATACAAACTATTTACACAATAAGAAATGTAACCGAATAAACAATAACGTTTAACTAAGCGATGTTGCGTTCTTTGTTGTTCCTCTAGTGCTATTTCACCCTCCAGAAAGCTTTCACTTTGGGGTCGCCATGCTAGCTTGCCTTATAGCAAGCAACACAGCACTAGTTTGACATTCTCGGCAGTCGCTAAGCCACTCCGTCTTGTTCAGCCCGGCGGGAAGATGTATGCCACAGAGGACAGCTTTTATAATTTGCGAGACTACCGGATGTCTGGCAAAATCAGCGCTTTCATTCTTCCTTCACACACTGGGCAAAAAGAGCCTGCATGCATTCTTTTTTTTTTTATTGTGAGCTGCAAAAAGTACACGTGACAGCAGAGGCCTACTTTATTTTGCATGTCAAGATGAAATAGGCAGCGGATAGTGATATTACCTTCCGCGTGACGTTAACCATCTATGAAGTAGTCGTTTTTACTTATTTATCTATTTACCCACAGCACCATTCATGGCATTACAAAAGGGGAGAGAGGGCGGGACGTTAAAAAATACTAGAAAATACGACACAAGTCTGTGGCCAATATACAAACAAATATTCAGTTAGCAGCAGAATCAGAGGTTAAAGATCTCCAGGTGGTTTAAATTTTCCGGAGACCTCCACGTTAGAGACGCCAGGTGGTCGAAATTCCGGAGACCTCCTTACTTCCTTTCTTCTTTCCCTCGCACTTTCTTCATTTCTCTTTCGGCGCGATTCGGGTGTCCACTGAGATATGTGAGACAGGTACTGCGCGATTTTGTTTTCTCAAAACCAATTTTCAATTTTTTTTTCAAATTCAACACAGCCAGTCATGAACTGCGAGAACAGTGAAAAAAGCGCGAAGTTTAAAGTCACGCTTGTGCCTAGTCAACGTCGTTTGCAAGTTTGGCTCACACTCGAGCTGCGGTACCACCGCTGTGACAGCGATTTCGTGGAGAGAAAGAAACGGCCAGACAATGTTTGTTTGAGTGGCACTACTTTAGGGATCAGGGAGATCGCATTGTTAAAGCACGGTTCGATTAAAGCCTAGAACTTTAATTGTCACTTTTATTTAATTGTGTTGTCTGTCGTGACGGGCGATATTTTTTCACTAAAGGTGATCAGATGGTGGATGAATCGTGGATGAACCCTCTAGTTCTCTGGGCAAAGAGCAAGCGATAAAGCGGAATGTTTTTCGCGAGTAGTTCCGGTGCCATTGGGCTGCGTTGAGTGAATCCCTATTACGTGAATTTGATATTTATGCAAGTATCCAACAACGGCGGTTCTTGAATCATAAAAGGGGCGTACTTTTAAAGTGGAGGACGCACTGCTACAGTCGGGAAACACGTTTTGATGTCGCAGCCATGTTCAAACGCATTAGACGTTTAAGACAGTGTCCGTTAAGAATCACTGCAAAGTAGTAGCGCATGTTCTTCCGCGGCTTATGGCAATGTTTTCGTCGGTGGGTCAAGGCGATGGCTTCGCCTTTTGCTTCCAGTAGCGCTGTTTGCCTGCATATTATGCGACGTTCTGTCTATTCCCTGGTGCATTAACGCAATGAGCTCATTTCAGTGAAGCGCATGCAGAATAATGAATGTAAGTGATGTTTTGTATTTTCTCATGTAGAATAAGAAAAAAAGCGTCTTTTTGTGCGTGAGTGGAGTTGAAGGGACTTTTGGGACGTAAACCCTCTCAGCAAAGACACTTCGCCAAAGTGGCTGTTATGCAAAGTAAATAAAGGAAAGCAAATGCGAACAAATTTCTTTTTTTAAGGTCTGTTTTTTTAATACAATAAAGAGGCTGCCGCTATGGCCGAGTGGTTATGGCGATCGGCTGCTGGCCCAAAAGACGCGGGTTCGATCCCGGCCGCGGTGGTCGAATTTCAATGGAGGCGAAATTCCAGAGGCCCGTGTGCTGTGCGATGTCAGTGCACGTTAAAGAACCCCAGACGATTGAAATTTCCGGAGCCCTTCACTACGGCGTCTCTCATAGCCCGAGTCGCTTTGGGGCGTTAAACCCCCATAAACCAAACCAGACTAGGACAAATAGCTGGATGAGTTGGAAGCTCTCTATGATGTTTATGGGGCGCAAGTAAAACAGGCAGTAAAGTTGCGCGTTCGGAAATATAAAGTTACAAAGCCGGTGTTTCCGTCCATAGTATAGCGGGAAAGTTCAACAAACACTAGAGAGCATGCTATCGATTACCAATTGTTTCGCAGACGCACTAAAAAAAAAGCTAAACAACATCAGCGTTCAGGACCAAGCGCACAGTCTGCTTGCGCAGTATCAGGAAAGAACGTAATACTGGAAACTGGTAAAGAAAGTAAGCCATAAACAAATGCCCTGTGTAGGAAGGTTTTAAATTCGATATAGGCAATGCTTATCTCGCCAACGCTACCTTTTAGAACGGCTGAAGTAGTGATTTTGTTCACTTTCAGAATATAATCACCGGAATGCACTGGTGCGCAACGGTGAGCAATTTTATTTTCGATAAATAGCACCGGCGTACATAGGGCTGCACTACCGTGGGCCCCTGCTCACCCCTATTGGTTTCACCACAACATCGGTGCCGTCTGTCTAAAATATTATAAGGCACCTTCGTTTAAGGCTTTTATGAAAAAATTAACTGAGTGCAGGATACATTTTCGTCACAGATTTTGGTATGTAGGATCATTACAGTCTTACAACACGACACACACAAGGATTGCGACAGAATTATTGGACTATTGAGCTCTGCCAAACTATGTCCTATGTAAAGAAACTCCACAAAAGTGGCATCTCCCATTTGTATCTGGGTCAATTCTGGTCGGCCTAAATTGGCAGACCAGAGTAACTGACAGTGCTCCCATGTAGAGTCTGTGATTTTTTTCAATAAATGAATAACAAAGGAATTCTACTTAAAGAGTTTCTTAAACTATGTTGGCAAACAGCCGGCCGTTCTCTATAACAGCTGCTTCAAAACGCTTCTGAAAGTGCGACCGTGAAAAGTGGATGCTTTCTGCAAGATTGTCTTAAATAGCTTGTGCGGGAAGCATTTTTCTTAAGCACCAGTTTTTGAAGCGTACGCTAAGTAAAGCAGTCGTCGCGTACGCCGGAGAATGACCTTGAATGACCTTCAGCCCAATCATGTTAGCTGTGTATTACCATATATGGTACGATTATGGTGTCGAACCCTTGACCCCTGACCTTGACCCATGACATTTAGTTGACCTTTGTCCTTTGACCTCTGATATTTGACCTTAAGATCATCCGATGGGGTGATATAAAGCCACGTGATGACATCCGATCGGGGTGTCGTAAGACCACGTGATACCACGTCATATCCGCGTGATCGTGTGGGTGTACTATGTAGAACGGCGGTCGCGAGGGTGTAGCGGAGCTGCCATGTATGGGCCTCAGACGCTTAGCAAACGTGCTTGCTTTTCGCTGAATTGCACGGTCATCCAAGTTAAGCCACTGCTAATTCTTTCCACTGCCGTTAGGTCTCGCGGGATTACCATTTTCGAGCAGCAGACTTTTTGTGCATTTTGTAGCTGGTGTTCAGGGCACAACAAAGTGTATGTCTTGCACTCGCAAATGCTGGACACTAACAGAGAAGATTGGCGATGGTCTGCTCACAACCACAGCTTTCACAGGCAGGTCTGTCTGCCATCCCCATCCGGAAAGCATTCTGGTTGGTAAAAGCAACACCGATTCATAAACAGCAAAACAATGTTCCTTCGCGATATGCTAAGTTACGTGGAAGACGAAGGCGCAGTCCAGGGTCCAGTGCCTTGTGGTGGAGGTTGCAAAACTCTCCTGTGTTCCACGCAGAAAGTGTGAGCTTCAGCGCCAAAGGGCGAAGTCCACTCGCAGCGTCAGGTCTTGATATTGGGATCCTCACCGGAAGTCCGTCGTTGTGAGCAAAACGCGCCGCTGCATCGGCCTGGTGATTAGCATTAATACTACTGTGTCCTGGCAGCCATTGAAAAATGATGTCATGACCTTTGGATACGGTGCCATGGTACAGTAGACGGATCTCAGCAACAAGCTGTTCCTGCAACCCGTGGCGCAGCGCAGCTTGCAGGGCTTGGGCCTCGATCCTCGCCCATTAGCAGAGCAAAAGGTCCTCGGTCCGCGGCCACAGCATTCGACTGCCCTCAAGGCATGCAAGGCACTATTTGCCTACTTGACAGCGACTGGATTGAGTGGCAAATTGTGACAGCGTTGTGCGTGTGTGTGTGTCTTATGCCTTTTCCCCTTCTCTCTTCCTCATTTTAGTCCCCTAATCCCTCTTCCCCAGTGCAGGGTAGCCAACCGAAACACCTTTCTGGTTAACATCTCTGCCTTTCCCTCCTCCTCCTCTTTACCTATCTATCTATCATTAGCTGGTGTGTGCTCTTGTGTTTGTGCGCGTGTGTGTTGCGTGTTGCGTGTGCGTGTTGCGCGTGTTCTGTGTATGGGCGCGCGCACGTGAGCGAGCGTGGTACTTAGAGAGAGCGACGTTGTCGGAGGTTGTTTTGTAGCCTCTGTAATCTGGACTTGTAATTAGTGTGACCCTCTGATGGCCAAAGGTTTTTTTTTTGCTGCTTGGTCTGGAACCGGTATACGCTACATGCTGGACACCACGGTTTCATGCCCTAGCAGAAATCAGGCGTGCGGCAGGGAATGCCTGCTCCCATTATAGAATCGGCGGGTCTTTCGGAAAGCGGTTGCAGTTACTGAGATTCAAATCGAGCAACTTGCACATTAGAGGCGGAGGCTCTGTTACGAGGTAATCGCTGTGACTAAGAGGTTGCCGCCGCAGGTGTTTTTCCGCACAAAGGGGATTTTCGTTATTCTAAGGCGAACTGAATAACAGATCCTTAAAAAATGAGGTTCTTTAAAAGCTTTACACCGGCATGAATTAAAGCCGGCAGCTGGCCACTGGAAGTTTGCTTTCTGCTTGCGCTGCCGACGGCAGAGTGCACTGGAAAGCAGTATTGTCACCGCTCGCGTGCTCAGTTTTACTTTTGGTGCAACTGTATATATTTTACATGTTGGCCTGTTAAAACTAAAAATGCGAAGGCACGTGACTAAAAGCATTTGTTGTTATCAAAGACTGGAATTCGAGAAGACAGAGGCGCTGTTTGAAATAAATGTTGCGTTGTATGCTTTTCTCGCCGAAGTAATTGCTTCTGCGTCGAAACCCGAGCAAAGTGAGCCGCATGTTTCCTGTTGGCAATCATCAGCCGAACGAGCCACAATTTCTCAGCCTCGCGTTGAGCCTATATGCCTTATGTTTCTCTCAGTGATATTCTTCTTTTTTTTATCGCAACAGTCTACCTGCCAGCAGAAGGTATTTATTTTATTTCTGATCATGCTTCTTTTTTGTGGCGTTTTTAGCTCTATGTGTGTCCTGCTGCGACCCCATCTTGCGGCGGACGCGCAGGTATCGACCGTTAATCGCTTCCCGTTCCCACTCAGATCGTCCAACCTTTTTGTTTGTGCTTTAACACCAACGCTTCGATTGTCCATTGCGTCCTTGTGCTGTGTTCGACTCCTTGGAAAAATATTTTCTTTTCCGCTCACTATACAGCTCCAACAACAGGAAGTGCCGGATGTTTCGTCTGACCTCCGCTCACTACACCTATGCCTCAGAAAAAGCGAGCAAGAAGAAAGATTGATGCCTCCCGTTCTTGAAGGTAATAGAGACGCAACACGACAAGGCGTGGGAAACACGGGAGTCGAGAACAGTACGGTTGAAATGTACAACAAAGCGTGTTTTGACCTACCCCTTGACCGTTGTAGAATCCTTGCAGTGTCAAGGACAGAGTATAGAGTTGAGCTGAGACGCGCGTTTGCGGCTAAATATGGCGAATCATAGATGCGAAGAGGCTGTTTCTCAAGTTGCGCTGCAGTTGTGGTTTGCTTCCTGAACACACTAAGGCGCAAGCTGCCATTTGTTGAAGCTTTAGGCCAAATGTCGGCGGCTAGAGCATGAACTCATGAACGGAACAGAGAGAAGGGAGCTTTAATTAAGCCGAGCTGCCTGTCAGTAATGACGCCTCGAATCTGAGTGCGAGAGACAGCGAGCTCCACTGCCAAGCGTGGTCGTCGTCTTATACGAGGGCACGGCGATATAAGGCGGAGTGAAGGATTTCTGAAAGACATGCAAGCTGAACACATTCAGGGCAAGCCCTTGCGACGCACACAATCACAAGCATAACTTTTGAAACGAAGGGCTTCACTACGCTAGGTAAAGCAGTCGTCGCGTAGGCCGGAGAATGACCTTGAATGACCTTCATCCCAAACAGGTTAGCCGTGTATGATCATATGTGGTATAGTTATGGTGCCGAACCCTTGACCCATTACCTTTAGTTGACATTTGACGTTTGATTTTGAGTTGACTTTGGACACTGGGTGACCTTTGGGTTGACATTTGACCTTTGACCTTCAGAACATCCTATGGGGTGACGTAAAGCCACGTGATGACATCGGATGGGGGTGTCGTAATGCCATGTGATACCACGTCATAGCTACGTGGTCGTGCGTGTAAATATAGAAACGCTGTCACGAACTTGTAGCCGAGATGCCATGCACGAAGCTCAGACGCTTAGCAAGTGTGCTTCTTTTCGCTGAATTCCAGGTTTAGCCAAGTTAAGCCACCGCCAATATTTTTAATGTTAGCTGCTACTGCTAGGATCGCACCCGCATCCTCGGGGTCTGCAGCCGAGGCCTCTAATCAGTGGGACACCGCAGTGGTGCATATAGCGAAAATGATCTCGAAACAACTAGCATACACAGGCAATTGGCATGACCCATCTTTTAAGCGCGTGCTTCCTATTGGAACATTTTTTCTTCGTGCACCTTACTATTCTAGACACCTGCTGTTTCCTATTCCAGACTTTCTGTCGGAGTTGGCGCCCCATGTGGTCGCCGGGTAGGTCTTTTCATTTATTGAAAAACACTTATTTCTCCGCAGGGAGGTGTAGCTCTTGCCATGAAGTCTGCGACCGCAGCGAATGCAATCTAATGCTGGGCTTTGTCGAATGCTTTAGTATTAGGATTACCATGATCGCAAAAAGAGACCATCGGCATGTGAAAGTGCAAGGTGAGATAATGAGAAATTAAAAGAAAAAAACGTGCGGTCACTGTCCCAATTTTCTGTTGGCACCATCAACAGCGCAGTGATGAGAAAAGTAAAAAACAGGGTCTACCTGGCGTTGTTGGCGATTCGAAGACATGGTTTAAGTGAATGAATGCAGCTCGGAACCATTACCGAAAAGTAAAGTTGGTGGCTGCTGGACATCTGATATGAAAAAAATGAACAACGTTCAAATAAATGAACTGTCGAATAGAAACTTCAATTGTCGTTAATGTCAGACAATCAGACAATTGGAGTCACAGTGCTAACAGATATTCATCCGTATCAAAGGCATTGATTTTCAAAGCCAGAAGCTAGAGCGTATTTTTCTATAGGCGTTAGGCTGTCACTGAGAGTACACATTTACAGCGATCACTCACTGAGCTATGCCTGCGAATGGTCTTCCAGCTTAGTATTGAGTGGACGCAACAAAGCATGTTCTTTTTGTCTGCGACTTTTTGTTATCAATGGGCCGTTTTTAATAAGTAATGAATCATGAGGCTATTTTAGCGCTTTAAATTGCTCATTGTGGAATTATTTATCGCAATATATATGAAGTATCCCAAGAACCAAACCCAACCATACTCAATCTTTCACGTTACTGAATAGTTCAAAAATATCCAAGACATTAGCCAGTTCACTTAGCCATCTGTCTCATCCGATACAACACGCTGGAAGAATAGGCCAGGTGGTGATTGAACCGCACCGTATAACCTAGAGGTCTATATTTTAGGCAAAAATAGCAGCAGTTATTGTATGTCGAGCTCAAGCTCCCATATTTGGTTTCAAGCTGTGACCTGTTCCCTCAATCGGGCGTTGATTCTTGTCTGCTAGAGCATTTTTTTTTTGCGCGTGAGGCTTTTATTATGGCATTGATAGACTGATTTTAATGCAATAGCGTTAAAGGCTACGTTCACCACAAAATCTGGTGTAGACGTTGTCGTCGTCGGTGTTGTGAGCGAAAAATCAACTATGGCTCTGGCAGGTGTGTCCTAGAGACCAACCTTGTAGGCAGGTGGGCACTTGGGTCACGTGACCCTGCGGCATCATCACAACCTGCCAACTAGATTGTGAGCAAACTTCCCACCGTGGCAGGTGGCAGAAAAATTAATGACTGGCCGCTCGGGAGGGGCCACCTGAGCCGCTCAAAACCCACCGCTGGGAGCGTTTTCCATCGAAATTTAGTTTCGCATCGCTTAAGCGATACACTACAGCGCGAGGAGTGGTGTAAGGACTCTTAGGAATTTATCAATGTAAAGTGGAGAATTACCTTCTCCATATATGTGATTATCACTACTCGGCTATCGCCTCATACTCTTAAGGCGCAGTTTAAGTTTCCCCTCCAAGTTTTTTTCTCACTATCCACCGTCAGTTACCTCAGCTCGTTAACAAGTTTAGCGCGTGTTTCTCCCCTGTTACACGATTATAGAGCGAACCCGTGCTCAATATTGGTGACTCCCTGAAATAGCAAAGAGCGCAGCAGCAGCGCCTGCCAATCCGCACCGCCTGGTCTCTCGAAGGGGTAGCCAACGTTGTCTTCTCGGTTTGGCGGAGTATCGCTCACGCGTGGCGACAACCGCAATTTGCGAGAGCAGTTGCATTACTCTCACGGCCAACTTTCTGTCGCACTGCAGGAGAAGCTAGGTAGTAAAGGGACGGAGGCGGGCCTTTGTCCCAGTGCGTGGGGCAGCGGGCTACCTTAGTGTTAGTGTATACGCATCCGCAGGGAGCGGAGTTGGGCGGAGGTCCGCCATTACGTTCCAAGTTCTGCGAGAAAGACGCTTGGTTTTTGACAGGAGCCATGATATTCGGAGAAATCTGTTCATGCCAAGAAGTAGCGCGGCAGCTGTGAAGTCAGCTGAGACGAATTAGACATCCCTCTTTCTCCGATAGGTGGCTATACAATACCTCCTCCGTCGGACAACAGAGCAGATTGCTCTCAAGAAGGAAACCGCTAGCACTTTTCGGCTCATACGTTGAGTATGAGCCGAAATAAATTAGAACATTTGACGCCGGTGGGCTGATGTGATCGCCACTCAGCGACTAGTGTTACAAGTGACACGATTAAAACAGTCCTGCAACTATGCTCCCTGCGCGAGCATATAGCGGGTGCTTTGTTTTAGAAAGTCCAATTTTTTTTAATACAATTTTTGAGGTAAATTGGAGCTTTTTGCAACATATTGAGACATGTTTCAAAAATAGCCTAATAAGTTTATGTAGTAAAGTGATTAACTAAATTATATTTGTTAGCGTTTCAACTTGTAGAGTTTAGTTTATAACCGTACTAGTTATGATGATTCGTCTGTTTCCTTACACCCATCAACACTGGTGTTACTATGCGGCAAAAAGCATCTCTTTACCTGAAAAGCCCTATTAAAAAAATTTGCACCTGCTAAAAAAACACACCAGTTATAAGAACACTAGGCTACCTTAGTTGTAGCAACCCTGCGATGTCTCTCGAACTTTCCCCCATTCACTGCTCCGCATTTCTAGTCACAATAATGAACAATCAAATGCCCTCGACACGAGCTCAAAGGTTCGTTTCCTTGCCCATTCCTGCCTAAGTTCTGGTGCCGTGCCGCAGAAAGTTGTCCTCGAGTATAATCGGTGTTCAAAAGATGTGTGCCTGTGTCGTAATTCAGATGCTTCCTGTGTCTAACAACGCGTATGAATGAACGGCGGCCTTCGGGCTATGGTGAGCGAGCGGAAGCGTGCGCAATAACGTGCCACATGACCAGAAGTAACTGAGGGCTCGCCGTAGTCAGCCCAGGAGGCGCAGAAAATTCTGGCCAGAAACTTGTTTGCAATATTCTTTGCTAAGCAGGCGAGGCAGCGCTTCGCTATATGAAAGAAGTGTTCGCGCATTTGAGTTGCCCTCGGCTATAACGTGGAATGAGTGTAACAAATACGTCACCGCATTTTAGAATCTCCGGTTATTATTGCGAAAGCACTATATGGCTAATCAGAAATAAAACCTGGCGGATGGCGTTGTCCAGCAGTAGTTCTTCCGAAAATCGCAGATGACGTCGCAGTGGTACCAAAGGAAAATAAAATTATCTCCAAGGTGCTGGCAATTTAACCTTAAACCTTCAGACTGCGACGCCAGCACGAAACCCATAGGCCTCGAAACCGCGTTGCTTTTTGGAGAGTAAAGTTTAACGTAGTGTATGCGGTGCTTTACGACTCTATGCTAATGAGCAGGTGTCTCATTAGAAAGGAAGAAAAATGATAAAAATGAAAGGAAGTAAAAATAAAAAGCAAACTGTTTTCGCATTCAAACCACGTAACTAGTATTCAGAGCCCTTCGTATTTTTTTCGCTGCCGCCCGCAAATTTGACGTTAACCAGGCCTCTGCTACAGCCTTTCATACTTCTATATGGGCGAGATAGTTTCATTGTAGCACGATCGGAAAGCTTCACATATTACATGCAATGACCGCGAACCGATGCCTGTCGATTAGAGCCCACAGCGCGCTATCTGAAAACACATCGGCACAATCCAGTACACATACGTTTCCTAAGAAACTCGCGCACAAGATTATATCAGTACAAAAACAGAAACACCGCGCCAAAGGCTTTTGCTTAGGTCAACAACTTTAGGTCAACAAAGTGTCCCCTGAATTTTTAAACGCGGTTGCATGTGAGAACTGTTGCAAGAACACGTCCTCGAACTCCTTCCCATGGAACGATATACTAGGCGCTTACGCAGCATTTGCCACCGCAGTAAAGATAGAGTAGCCAACGGCGTAATTTTACGTAGGCTGCATTGCGGGAGGGCCTTAGATATCGCTTTGGTGGAACGTCGGGCTCTGAAGAGAGCACGTATGCGGGAGGCAGCAGCCAGTATCATCTGAGGCGTAGAAAACAGCGAACGCTCCCGGACAATTATATATATAATATAATTGGTTTTGGGGGGAAAGGAAATGGTGCAGTATCTGTCTCATATATCGTTGGACACCTGAACCGCGCCGCAAGGGAAGGAATAAAGGAGGGAGTGAAAGAAGAAAGGACAATTTACCGGAAACGCACTGCACAAAAGGATAAAAGCCGAGCCAAGTCGTCTACTGAGCCGGAGTACCGGTAGCAGGGTTCGAACCCTACTGCCGCGGACGCGTATCGATGGAAGCAAAACGCATAAGACGCCCGTGTGCTGTTTGATGTGAATGATAATAATATTAATTGGTTTTTGTGGAAAGGAAATGGCGCAGTGTGTCTCATATAAATGTGGACGCTTGAACCGCGCCGTAAGGGAAGAGATAAAGGAGGGAGTGAAAGAAGAAAAGAAGGAAGAGGCACCGTAGTGGAGGGATCCAGAATAATTTAGACCACCTGGGGAATCTTTAACATGCACTGACATTGAACAGCACACGGGGGCATTGAAAATTTGGTATTAGGGGAAACGGAATGGCGCATTATCTGTTTCACACATCGGAGGAAACCTGAACCGCGCCGTAAGAGAAGAAATAAAGGAGGGAGTGAAAGAAGAAAAGAAGGAAGAGGCGCCGTAGTGGAGGGATTCAGAATAATTTAGACTACCTGGGGAATCTTTAACATGCACTGACATCGAACAGCACACGGGGGCATCGAAAATTGAAATTTGGTATTAGGGGAAACGGAATGGCGCATTATCTGTTTCACACATCGGAGGAAACCTGAACCGCGCCGTAAGAGAAGAAATAAAGGAGGGAGTGAAAGAAGAAAAGAAGGAAGAGGCGCCGTAGCGGAGGGATCCAGAATAATTTAGACCACCTGGGGATCTTTAACGTGCGCTGGCATCGCACGGCACACGGGCGCTGTAGTGTTTCGCGTCCATCGAAACGCGGCCGCCGCGGTTAGGTTCGATCCCGGGTACTCCAGATAAGTAGCCGAACGCACCATTCACTGAGCCACCGGGGCGGGTTAGAGATGTGAGTGCACAGTAAAGATCCCCAGGCGGCCGAAGTTATTCCGAAGCCCTCCACTATGACACATATTTCTTGCTGTCAGCTACAAATTCCTCCTTTACCCCTTCTCTTGCGGTCAGTTCAGGTGTCCACCGAGATGTGTGGGTCAGGTACTGTGTGGTACCCTTTCCTCAAAAACCAACTTTCATTTTTTTCTGGGCTGATACATTTCTCGCAAAATAAATCTGCAACCTTGCGCGAACAGCGACACAACTGTCACACTTTCTAGCATAGAGGCAGCTACGCATGAGTTAGAAAACAGTAAGTGATAGAAATGGAAAATTTCAAGGCGGAAAAGTTAGCGCTCGTCATCACCAATATCACGGGTGTAATAAAAATTCACGGAATTTGCTGTCAAACACTGAAAACAAAGCACTGTATATCCATAGCACGCACGACACAGAAGTTTGAGCTTCGAATAATCTTTGCAACCAGTAAGCAGGCCGCATGGCTTATGGATCAGTTGTATAATGGCGCACGTATGCTGCCGCTCAAACTCTTAGCGTCTGTGAGGTAAGCAGAAGCTTTGTCCTCACACTTCAAGAAATGAAAATAGTTTTCAACGGAAGCGCTTAATAATAATAATTGGTTTTTGGGGAAAGGAAATTGCGCAGTATCTGTCTCATACATCGTTGGACACTTGAACCGCGCCGTAAGGGAAGTGATAAAGGAGGGAGTGCAAGAGGAAAGGAAGAATAGGTGCCGTAGTGGAGGGCTCCGGAATAATTTCGACCACCTGGGGATCTTTAACGTGCACTGACATCGCACAGCACACGGGCGCCTTAGCGTTTTTCCTCCATAAAAACGCAGCCGCCGCTTCACTAAGCCAGCTTTTCGAGCAGTCAGCGGGGCCGCAATTTCGGGCTCCAATGTAGATAGAGGTCAGCGGTGCCGCAAGACTCACCTTGAATGCAGGCTGTAGCTAGACGTAAAACCGTGAGCCTAACTGGTGGTAGTCAGGTTCGACACACGACGTCAACCACAGAAGCAACATCAGCTTCTGTTGCACCAACTACATCGACTTTGACCTTTGAAATTTGACCTTTACATTTGACCTTCACTTTTGACTCCTGACCTTGAACTTCGGTGAAGCGGGAAAGCATCAGCCGGCATCGCATGCTCAGGTCACAAAAGTGGGTTCTGCATAAAACGCGGCCCCGCCGCGGTGGCTCAGTGGTTAGGGCGCTCGACTACTGATCCGGAGTTCCCGGGTTCGAACCCCACCGCGGCGGATGCGTCGTAATGGAGGAAAAACGCTAAGGCGCCCGTGTGCTGTGCGATGTCAGTGCACGTTAAAGATCCCCAGGTGGTCGAAATTATTCCGGAGCCCTCCACTACGCCACCTCTTCCTTTCTTCTTTCACTCCCTCCTTTATCCCTACCCTTACGGCGCGGTTCAGGTGTCCAACGATATATGAGACAGATACTGCGCGATTTCCTTTCCTTTCCAAAAACCAATTTTTATTATTATTTTAAAACGCCGGTTCATGCCATATTCTAAAAATAAGCTTAATACCTTAGGTGCAAGGAACCGCTGCAGACATTAAATCAGGTATCAGGTATATAGCCATAGCCATAGCTACAATACACTAAGGCGAAGCTTATATATATATATATATATATATTTATATACACGCCGCGTGAGGCGACACCTCCTCTCCCTCTACCTCAGCGGAGCCTATCTAGTGAAACGAGCGTCGACGGCAACGGCGTCGACGGCGGCGCCATCTGTTGGAGAGCTGCTGCGGCGTTGTTGGGAAACGGCGGCACAAGGTCGTTCGTCGGTCAGCGCATACAGCATACGGCTGCCTACATACGGCATACGGCGCAACGAGCCGAAATGGCGCGCTGGCTGGCCTAGCAAAGCTTTCGTTTTAAAAATGCCTACTACTGTGTGTGTGTCAGTATGGCTATCTATAGAAACCGCCATCCGCTCGACCTCAAATGTATACAGAGAGATGCTGTTTTTTTTCGACCAGGGCTAACCAGATCTAAACCACTAGCAGTTTTTAGGAAAAGAAATGACGCAGTAACTGTCTCACATATCTCGGTGGGCACCCGAACCGCGCCGCAAGAGAAGGGATAAAGGAGATTGTGAAAGAACTACGGAAGAAAGAGGTGCCGTAGTGGAGGTCTCCGGTATAATTTAGGCCACCTGGGTAACTTCCTGCAATCACACCGGACTGCACATGGCGCCTTCTTGCATTTCGACTCCATTGAAACGCGGCCGCCGCGGTCCGGTTCGATCCCGGGTACTCCGGTTCAGTAGACGAGCGCCTTAACCACTGAGCCACCGCGGCGGCTTCAACTTTTAACCTTTTTCTTCTTTAGGGTTTAAGGCATAAGGGCTCCACAGTTCGATATGAAAACCATGCAGCCTTTGGCAATAACTTTGCTTAGGCGGGCACTTTCGGTGCAGACAGTACGCTTAATCGTGAACCTGCTTTAGACATTTTATGTAAAAACCTGCGGAATAGTGGAGTTAAATTTTCCTATGCATGATGAGCACAATAATTGCTTATGTTATGAAGCATTATTAGAATGGTTATCCAAAAAGTTATTGCGGTATAGACCGTCCTGCGTAATAACGTAAAAGTGCAGCGGTAAGAACGAGCGGCCTGTATTGGCAGTGCGTATCGATATTGATAACAGAGATGTGTTAGTAGCGCCGAATGAGTATGTGTCATTCGTTCCACATTGTCTGGCACGGCCTGAATACGTACGTAAAGCCCAATTGACGAAAAAGAAAAAGGTCTTACTTCGCAGTGAGCACCAGAACCCTGATATGAGAAAGGATTGAGAAACAGGTTCCTGTGGGGAAGGCTGCGTATTACTTTAACAACTTGGGGATCTTTACGTCAATCTGAATGATTCTCGAAGCTAGTCAGAGCTATCAGTGCGCCCTAGCCGTAAGTCACACAGGCATAAGCTTGTTGCACATGACATGCACAAATTATGCGAAACATTACCGGGTACACACAGGGGTCCAGAGTGCAATAAGAGAAAAAACTAGAAAGTGTCACACAGGCGCGACACACGCGCTGTGCGCACACACGCAATTTTTCTTAGTCTTCTAATACTAAGTAAATCTCACGGCTATTTACAGGCTGTGGCTCTTACTCATTGAGCTAACGTACCAGCGTTAATTATGAACTTGAGATTGTAGAAGCAGCTTAGTCCACATAACCGCACGCCCCTGCAGATATATTTCATTAAAGAAACAATATGTTGACTCAGCAGTCTGTGTCAGTTAAACTCAGAGTTTATTTTAGAAATAAACGAAGTGTTACTAAGTGGGTAGTAACTAGCACTCAAAGCAAAAAATAGCAAGGGAGTCATTTATTAACTACTCCCGGAAGAGGGTACTGAATAGTGTTATGAAAAGTAATAAAACGAAGTCATAGTAAGTGCTGCACTTATCACTTATCTGCCAACTCATCCAAGCTGAGCCCGCTGGAGATTGCGTGCGGTAGGCCAGCAGTTTACGCTTTGCCTGTGGTTAGGTGATGCGCCGCGGGCTGTCAAACAGCCTCCGCGAGCTGACATCTTCCTCCATCCTTTGGCATAGTGAAGCCCACTGCCGGCGGTATAGCTTGTTGGCGTGGCGGCGCACTGCTGCGTCCAAGCGGTTGTAGACAGTCCAGTCGGCGGCTCTGTTAGTCCGTCGCGCCCGTCGCTCAGTGCGATCTCTCTTCTCGCGCAGATTGAGCAGCTTCATATCAGGTGTGTGCTGCCCTGCCCTTGCCTCTGCTCGTTGGGTGACTGCGAGAGCGCTTCGGACTAGACTTGAAAAGAAATCTGCGCCAGTGGCCGCCGCCTCGTCGACCGCCCGCCTGAACGCACTCCATTTGGTAATGGAGTGGGCACCTTTTTGGCGCGCCTCCATATCAGTGGGTTCGATTAGTATGGAGTAATGATCTGAGCCCCAGAGAGATGGTTATTGGCGCCATGTCGCCTCGATGCCTCAAGATGCGAAGGCAACGTCGATGCCAGAGCCAGTTGTTCCTGGTCGTCGAAACGTGGGCTCGCCGGTGTTCAAGGGGGTGAGTCCCAGCTGCGTTGCTGCGTCGTGCAGGTCGTCTGCACGCGGAGTGGCGCGCACTGCCCCACGCACTATGGTGGGCGTTAAAATCACCACAGATGATTTGGCGCGGGGCACAGCATGAAGACACAGCACGAAAACACAGTGCGTTCCACGCGACAGCTAGACGCACATAAACACTGGCCACCGTCGTGTCAACACCACCGACGCGCTCAGTCACAACCACGCACTCCTGGGCTTCAGATGTCGCCGCCGCCGAGCCGACGAGGGTGTTCTGGGCGTCCTGCCGCACGTATATAGCGCACCTTGATTTCCCGGGGCGATGAGATGTGTCTCAGGTGGTTCAGTATCAATGG
This sequence comes from Amblyomma americanum, assembly GCF_052857255.1. Taxonomy (NCBI): domain Eukaryota; kingdom Metazoa; phylum Arthropoda; class Arachnida; order Ixodida; family Ixodidae; genus Amblyomma; species Amblyomma americanum. The sequence goes on from NC_135506.1 coordinate 74,673,459, forward strand.
CAGATGCCGGGGCTAACAGAAATTTTTCCTTCATTTTTACTATTATTTTAATAAAACCACTTACTACTACTTCTTTATCCCTTCCTTTACGGCGCGGCTCAGGTATCCACAGATATATTTGAGGCAGTTGCTGCGTCCTTTCCTTTCCTCAAAACCAATTTTCAATTTTTCATTTTTTTTCTTGTCCATAAGGTGGAGCTCGTGTCTCCTCTAGATTTTTTGGTTGCTGTTGTTTCTTTGTACCCATCAGCAGTGATGTCCCTAAATACGGAGCATTTATGCTTTAAAGTGTCTTTTTGGTGACATTTGATGTATACACTTGTGGAACACGAGGAGTACAAAATTCCTGTCATGTTGAGCACAATTGTTACTTGAGCTGTGATGCAGAAATAGCAGTGGTTTTTTTAAAGCAACTAATGCGCTACAGTCCGTCCTGTATCAGAACGCAAAACTTTCAGCAAGAGTAGGCTGGCTCCGGTTGCGCAAGCGCTCCCGTTCTCCTGGATTGAGTGTATTTCCAGTGTTTTCTGCGTCTTCATGATTTTTGGAGTGTTAGTGCCATCCTCTATAAGTTCACTTTGTGTTATCATCCAGACCGTATGGAGTCAATCACCTACACTTTGTGTAATCAACCCACAGCGGTGCTTGAGTGCATTAGCAATGAATATTCAACGCCGTTCATTACCTAGGCGTTGCCTGGCGCTGGAGCGTTCACTTCCCTTTGGCCACCATTACAGAGTGCGGAAGAGGAGCCGTTGAGAACAGCTCTGGAATAACTTTAACAGCTGCACGGCACACGGTTGTCTTTGCAGTGTTGCATCCATCGAAATACCGCAGCTGCGGCTGGTTTTCTGGGTCCTCCTGCTCAGTAGTCGAGTGCACTTACTACTTAGCCACGAAGGCGGGTCGGAACCGGGCTGGTTGTCGTCGTAGTGGGGTGCCAACTCTTGAGTGGTACAATCATGCTCCGTCCGTCTCTTGCGTTTGGCGCTTTCGGCGTCGCCTTTGCGGATGTGGTCGCGAGCTTGAGGATCAGAATTTTCTCAGCGTCACCCCCGTGCCCTCTTCTCCATGGCCGTTGAAGTCTGAAATTCCACGTATCATTCCTGGGAGCTCGTGTTGGGGGCAGTGTTCACGAGGGCGTATTAATGTGGTGACGGCTGCTAATTTTACACGTGCGGGGCGGAGTTAATAAAACGTTGAGTACAGAGTCGATCACACTTGTCTACAACGCTCGAGCGGTGGGCTGAAGAGCAAATGAAATTAAATCTTAGCGCAGCTGCATTGCTGAGGGCAAGGCGCTGGTGCGTGTTCGTTTCACATGAATATTGGGCTGCGGTACAGCAAGTATTATCAATGAAAGTCAATACCTACTTTATAATTTCGCATTGTTTCCACCTGAATGCAGGGCTCTAGAACTCTAGACAACTCTAGACAAGTGCGATCGACTCGGTATTTATTGAGCATAGTCTAAGGCACTAAAGTAAAACAATAAATGCCGACTTGCGCGACGAATAGTTGTAAAAATTCAAGGGGGCACTATGTTGACCTAAAGTGCGGTGAGGCGAAAGCCTTTAGCGCGGTGTTGCTGCTTGTGTCACTGATGTGTGCTTAAGATGTTAATTAAGTACTTGCGTTTGCCCGCGTTCTGAGACTCCATTGAAGCGAGCGCTAGGAGGGAGGTTGTGCTGCACCCGACGTGGTCGACAGCTTCGAGGCGTCCGGCGCGGGCGCGGCGCGTGCGCCAGTGGCGCCACCTCGGGCATGCCTGGTGAACTTCCAATGGTGCAACATGGCCTCCAAGATTATTCGCCGGCACTAGCGCCGGGCGGGTGATCTCGGAAGCCATGGGCGCAAGAGCGTAACGGATGGACGGACGCACGCACGGACGGACGGAGCATCTGCCATTAAAGGCTTTCGCATTGAAATGTTCTGGGGCGAAGCTACCCACGCTGGTTCCATCAACAGTCTCGGTGTTCCCAAAGGCGAGCTCTACAGAGGTGTGGAGAAAATGAAAGAATACAAAAAATAGGAACTGCATATAACGTCTTGCAAACCTCAGCGTCGTAGTCTTTCCTGCCACCCAGAACAGCTACTGACAATGTGGCAAGCTTTTTTCGGTCTGGCCTACAATCACAAAACCTTAAGTTGACGCTCTGCAAGTCTAAACAATTCACTTGTCCATCCAACAGGCATTATTGGAAGACGAATAGATTATCCAGCAAAACAAAAAAATTTGACTCATCCAGGAAATCAAAAAATATCGGGTAGCTTGGCTGTGGAACTGCCTAGTATGTTACGGGTCATAGAGGAAAACAGTGCCGAGTCCGGATGGGCAGTGTGTTTATCATTCTAAAAAGTCTGAAAAGATTGCCTAGATATCTCTGGATAGAGAAGTTCATGTGCCTTCATTGAGAGGATGAGTTAGTTTTGATCTCCGTCTGATTTTTGTCTGAGCCATGCTCCATTTTGTCCACGGGGTGGTACAAAATGGGTCGTTTTGAAAGATTCGAAATGAATAAGTTTACCTCTATTACCTTCCAACAAGCGTTTTCACATTTCATGCGGGGGTAAGGCCAGGACGGTTGGAAATAACTCGGCGATATTTGTTTTTAATAGCTGCGAATAATACAAATGAAGCCATGAAGAGCAAATTTGCGTCGTGTTTTGTCCCGCTACCCCTAGCTTTTATCCCCAACTTTCCTCAGTCCTGTTCCCTGGATACCTCGTGGAAATACGCTGCGAGTTTTACTGGAGAGATCGGGTCTCCCTACCTGACACCTCATGTTTTATTGGGCGTGTACTTTCGAGCAAAGCAAACGCCTGGTGATGCTAATATATTTGACGCACGACTATTGTGAAACTACAAGAGGAGAAAATAAGACTACAATACAATGCTGTTGTTTGAAGTATTTATTTACCGAACTAATTTTTAACGCAATGCTTGGATCCCCTGCTTCAGGTTTCTATTGGTCGAAGCTTCTAGAGCAGCGCTGTTTACGAGCCATTTCTATCCCGCTGTGCCTACGTTGAGCGGCGTGACCTCCCACTGGTAATGCAGGCCCGTAGCTTATGTTAGATATCCGTAATATCTCCACAGAGCCGACCTGCTCCCGAGTCAACTTCTGGATACCAGTTGTGTTGTGATTTTGGGCTGTGATACGCGTTGGTTTCTTTTCATGTTTTTGTTATTTTCATGTCCTTCTTTAACTCTGCAGAGGATTTGGGACATTCTGTTCGTTCTAAGCTCTAGTGATGTAGGATTAATGCATTATTGTAGAGTGATACATCATGTTTCTGTTCACTGTGCAATAGTGATCGGAACAGTACTTCACGCCTGAGGTCATAGGCCAGTTCATTGCTCCATACCGCTTGTTGTCCAGGAGCCTCATTATGAGTGCTGATTCCAAGTTCGTGTCCTTGAGGATCCGAGTGGCCCACTCATGGACCCAGCCCTTGATGTAGTTTCTGCACACGGTTTGAGCGTAGTGAAGGCACGACTGCCTCAGGATCAACCCGCAGTAGTCTGCCTTCTTGTTAGGAAGCTTGAGTAGTAAAAATGCCATCATCTGGTCCGCCTGCGTCAGTGTACATTGTTCGTGGAGATGAATTCCAGTTCTTTCAATTGCATTTTGCTCTAGCTTCTCTTCTGCCCTTGTTGTAAGTAGGATGCCTATTCTTGGGGATGGGGCCAACGTGATTTTTTTTCTCATTTTTGGTTGTATATCCGCTGTCAACCTCTTAACCGGAGGAATGGTATTCCGAGTATCGCAACAAGCCTTATTATTGTGGTAGTGGATGAGAATTTATAGACTTGACTTCAGTGCGTCTTTGTTAACTCGTCATCAGTGTGGCGGACAGTGAGCCTCATTAGTCGGCCGTTTGAGGTGTGCGTATGTAACCCCAAGGTTTGTTTCACGGATTTCCTTGCGCTTGTGTCCAAAATATTTGGGTCCCCCTTTTTTGAGAGAGGGGTCCGACATCACATACAATCCACCGTTGTCATCCGCGCCGACTGCAGGAATCTGAATTCTGCTTCAATGCCACACAGTTTCTCATCGCTGCATGCTGGAATATGATAATAAAGATAGCAGCAGGCAGCTCTCGTCATCTTACCTCTGCAATACGATAATAGGGCTAGTTGGTTTTACATACTGCTGGATTGGATGCGCTACCTCTAGGAAACAACGCAGGACGAAAACGAAGACTACAAGTCAAGCGCGCTTGACATAAGGTCTTAGTTTTTTTTCCTTTGTAGCCTCCTAGCGGTAGCCCGTCCAACACACATATAAACAAGCAGCCAGCCCCAATTTCTCTGCTTCAGAGGCTAGATGAGGACTGATACCTTCTGCTATAATTATTATCATTTTCCAGTATGCGCAGTTGGGCAGCTGTGTGCTCTTTAAAGTAAATTTCAGGTGATTCCAGTTGGCGTAGACGGCGAATGTCGACCTCGAAGTAACTCTGACAGGACGGCTAAGAATACCATTCATTCAGCTCGTCTGCTCCTCGATTTTGAATTACTATCGTGCGGTATTCCCGGATACTGTTTTTAAAGCTTCTATGGTTTACTGTAATTTAGAATGAAATGGATCTAACCGAATGTGACATCATTTGCTAGGGTGGTGAGGGACCCGGTCCGACCACCTTCGCGAGCGAAAGCGACGATGAACCTTGAACTTATCCACTACAAAGTGTCACGCATAGCATAAGACTCTGTTGTACAATAAGGCATTTGTCCGAGAATATAGCAGCAAGAAATTACTTGAAAATTGCTGCTTTTGTGTAAGAGCTACACAGCGAAAATCGAGATAAAGGTGTGGCCCTTAGTAAAGTATATATCGTAGTATACATGCGTAATGTTCAGGAGACTGTAGAGTACTGTTTATATCTTTTAAAAGTGTCGTTGTATTCTCTGATGTTTTAGAAAAGAAGTTGAAGGAAGATATTTATTTGAACTAAGTGACAGAGTAATACCTCACTGCGCTTCGCTCGGACGACACACCCTTTCACATGATGTTCATTAGTGATCCGCTGAGAGTAAAGGAAACCCGCATGTTGGGGAAGAGTCCGTTGATCTAGCGCTTAATCAAAGTGACATTTAAGCATGATGACTGTTTACTTTGAGTGATCCGTGCGACTGCATTAACTAGATATTGGACTGGTGCTCTTTCTTACAGGGTTTTATGGTCATTTACTCGCTCTAAGTGCGCAGGAAGGCTGCCGGATTTTGTGGTGTCTCATCACTTGAATCTGATTTCAGCATCATGGTAACGTTTTTGTTCTTAACCACAAAACGATTCTCACAGCAACAAATATCACGATGAAAGAAAACATTAAATCCTGTTAACTTATTGATGAGTTACCAAGAAGGCAGTGTTTGAATAGAAATATCGGTTATTTTATTTCATTAACACCTGCCACGCATGATTTCCGATTCTTCTTAACCTGATAACCGATTAGGCACCATGCCACACGAAACGCTACGGATTTGTACGACACTTTGTTTCGACCGCGATCGCGTTTGGAACTGTGGAACACGAAAGAAAGTAGGCCTACTCTGCATTAGCACTAAATTGGCAGGATACACTCAAGCGCATACAATCGCCCCCGAAACATGGACCATAAAATCCGCGCAAGCCGGAGAGGCTCGCGAGCAACACTTTTTATGCGGGGGCGCGGGAATCTACTCAATGTGAGATACACCGACGCGGCGCACTACGCGTCGCGGTCGGCAAAAACGGCCAGTGTAGCTACTCATACACTGCAGGAAGTAACCGCAGCCACCATATGCACCACGAGCACTTTGGAGGCCGAAGAGGAAGCTATTGCGCTCAAAGTTGTCTCCAAAATGGAGGGAGAAAGAGCCTACCCCGTCGCCGACTCCCAAGAAGCAAGCAAACAGTTTCCGCCGCCGCACATCACATCCTGAAGAGCAGGCAACAGTAATTATTCGACGTGGTTCATCCTTGAACAACTGGTCACGTGTCTCTCTGTGGAAACAGCGAACGCAAGCTATCGCCCTAGCTTACGGGAACCGAGTATCTCATTACGGCTCACGATCCCCAGAAACGGTGCTCCGACAGTATAGCGCTATTCTTCGACACCATAGGCTCAAGCGCCTGACCTGCCCCCGCCACACAGTCCTCACGAGGGAGGAAGCGGTTCCATGCAGACATACATCACACACCCTACGCCACGAAATGCACACCTGTGACGCCTTTCTCACAATATGTCACACCCCATGGACTTCCTTACCAACCCCAGTAATACCCAACCACAACCCTGACCCGAGGGAGGCCGCGATGACGATCTTTATCCTGTAAAACAAACGGGAGCTGGTGCACCGGGCCCGGCTGACAGTGAGAGCCATAGGAGCCCTGGACTAAGGGTCCCTCCACACACAGAGGACCTCCTTGTAAGCTAAAAAACATTTTGTGCCAAAACTCTCACTACAATCCATGAAAAAAAAGTACCGTAAAGAGCTTTTCTTGCTTCCTTGTGTTTCTCGTGTGACAATTCATTGTGTAATACTCTTGCTGTTTTTCCTGGAAACAATATAATTTTCTTCTCTTCTAAACTGGGTGCCTATCAGACATGCCCCGAGGGACGAGATTCGCCGCTGTTTCTTCTCTGAACTTTCTATATAAACAAGTTTACCAATCTTCCCGTATTTGCGCAGTGCACTTTAAAGTCTCGCTTCAGAAACGCCCTGTCCTTTGCTTTCTTCCTATGTTCCTTGCTGGCTTTCGCGAAACATTTTCCAGAAGTAAACTGAAATCGCTGTGAGGTTATTGCAGCAATGGCGCCCAAAGAGTGTACAAATGCACCGTGGCCGAGACAAACAGCGCAGGAATTTGTCGCATCATTTAGGAAGACGCGGCGAATAACGGCAGTGACGTCAGAGGGCGCACAAAACCCGCACCCATACAACCGGCGAATCTCTTGATGCCTACAAATGTTGAGCTTTCGAAGGATGTCGACGCGTTGCGAAAGGAAGTAGGCGAGCTGCGCAGCAGCCTAGAGCTTTTTAATGAATTGTATGAAAAGATGAAGCATGAGCAAGCCCACCTCGTAAAAGAGAATAAAGACCTAATCCGAACAAACAAGCAACTAGCTCAAAGAATGTCCGAATTGGAGCAATACTCCCGAATCAACAATGTAGAAGTCAAAGGGGTCCCTACCACTCAGGGCGAGAACTGTGTCGCCATCATTGAGGAAATTGGAAAAAAAATTGAGTGCCCTGTCACCACTGAAGACATTGATGTTGCCCACCGTGTTCCAGCTAAGGAAGATGAGAACATTATCGTTCGCTTTTACTCCCGCGAAAAGAAAACCGAGTTTGTTAAGAAGGCGAAAAAAGCACGCATTACAACAAGTTCCATAGGTTTCACAGCACCCATTCTTGACAAGTCCGTTTACGTTAATGACCACCTGACTCCGGAAAACAAGCCCCTGTTCGCAAAAGCACTGGCTCTAAAAAAGGAAAAAAGGCTGGAAATTCCTTTGGGTTGATAACTGCCGTATCAAGGCTCGCAAGACCGAAGACAGCCGCGTGTACCGAATCTCCGGAGTCGATGACCTCGCTATGTTCACATAATCTAATCTTCACTGCACGCGGGTCCCGCTCCACATTGCAATGATTACGATCTTGACCAGTTAAAGTACTTTCTTGCAAACTCAGTATCATCGCAGAAATCTGTCATCCATTTCAACACTCGCAGCCTGCCGAAGCACTATGACGATATGATGAACTTTCTAACCCTCGCCAACCATACCTTCTCCCTTATTTGTTTATCGGAAACATGGTTGTCAGCTTCAGATGACAAAATATTTTCGATACCAAAATATCAAGCTGAATACTACCACCGTTCATCAGACCGCCATGGTGGTTCAGCAATGTTCATATCAAACGCCATCTCGTACAAACGTCGCTCTGACATCAATTTTAGCACAGATAAGTGCGAGTCAGTTTGGATTGAATTAGACCGAAATTTTCTTTCCGTTCCAAGAACACTATCATTGCTTCCATTTATCGTTCGCCGTCCTCATCTTACACCGACTTTTGCAGAGAACTGGACAGCAGTCTAACTTCTTTAAACAAAGAAAACAAAGAAATAATTATTGTAGGGGATATGAACATAAACATTATTGATACCGCTGATCATGCTTGCTCTGAATATATGAACATTCTTCTCGGTCATGGCATTGAATCATTATTAAATGTTCCAACTCTTTGTGCATCTGATTCACATGGTACGCTCATCGACCATGTGTTGTCTAACGTCCTTTTACCTCAAACCTCCGGAGTCATTAGATTCAATATAACTGATCACTACCCGGTATTCTTGCTTATAGACAGCTCAAATGAAAGCGCACCGAAAAAATCAAATAGATACTCCTTCGACAAAAACAGATTTATTGATTTGATAGCCAATGTTGACTGGACAGATGTGTTGCAAGAAAACTGCGCTAACGCTTCGTATAACATTTTTTCGAAGAAATTAATCGATGCAGTTGACGCATGCACAGCAGTAACGTCACTGGTAAAATGGTATTCTGCACCGCGAAATCCATGGATGACTGACGGAATACTACGCTCTATTAGAAAAAAAAGTAACCTTCACAACAAAGTGAAAGCGCAACCGTTCAACCTCGCTTTAAAACAAAGATTCAAAATCTACTCAAAAACGCTATCTTCTCTTATTAAACATCGTAAAAGGAGTTACTATGAAAACGAAATACTTAAAAATGGACACAACACTCATAAGAACTGGCAATTGATCAAGGAGTTTTTAAATCTCTCTGACCAAAGCGGCAACATTACAGAAATTAATGATGGTACGCGAAGTTTAACTAACCCTACGGACATAGCAAATGCGTTTAACTCATTTTTTCACAGCTTGTCAAAACGCCTACCGCTGAAATCACGCGACCCACGCGTTGTCCTTTCTCTTTCTATTTGCGTCCAACATCCCCTGATGAAGTTATAAACGTAATAATAACCTTCTTAAAAAATATCGGGTGTGGCTTAGATTCTATCCTTCCATCTAAAATTAAACTTGTTGCACACGAACTGTCGCCCGTTCTTACTAATGTTATCAATAAGATGTTTAAGTCTGGTGACTTTCCAGATCAACTTAAAAACGGCAGTTATTCCTATACATAAGAGAGGCAATAAATACAGTTTGGCTAATTATCATCCGATAACTATTCTTCCATTTTTCAGTAAAGTAATCGAAAAGCTCGTTGTTAACCGTCTAATGAACTACCTTCTATATTCAGCCTCCTGATACTTCATCAATTTGGTTTTCGCCCTAACTATTCCACTGAGCTCGCACTGATACAATTTACTGACAAAATTAAACACTTCATTGATAACGGACTTTGGGCGGCAGCTGTATTCATTGATTTTACGAAGGCATTTGATACAATCAATCATCCCATACTCCTTTTAAAACTAGAAGCGCTGGCAATTTGTGGGCCCACTCTTATTTTATACGTAATTACCTCGCTAACAGAACTCAGTTTGCACAAATATCGAATACTTTATCCCAACCAATTACAATTAATCAAGGAGTTCCGCAAGGATCTGTTTTAGGCCCCCTTCTATTCTTAATTTACATTAATAATCTGCAAAAATGCCTCAATAACACTGACTGCATTTTGTATGCAGAAGACACTACCGTATTTTCTTCTAGCGATAACTTAAGTGACCTAACATCAAAAATTAATGCCGACCTTATAAATTTAATGGAATGGTGCCACAGCAATCTTTTACAAATAAACCCAATTAAAACAAAGCTAATGATATTTCACTCAGAACACAAACGACTTGTCAGCGTTCCAGATGTATACCTAAATAATCACATTTTTCTCCCATCAAGTTCTGTAACATTTCTCGGTGTGACGCTTGATTCACATTTAAAATTTAACCTTAACACTAAATCTATTAGCAAAAAAGTTGCACTCGGTATACGTATACTAATTAGAACGCGTTATTATTTCCAACAGCATATTCTTAACTCACTTTAATATGCATTCATTCATAGCCACCTCAATTACTTTTTACCATCGTGGGGTAACACGTACTATACCCATCTTTCTTCTTTGTGTCATCTTCAAATCCAATCTGCTAGAATAATGACATTCAGCTCATACACCGCATCCAGTGCTCCCCTTTACCGCCGGCTCAATATCTTACCTCTCCTTTGTTCACTCCAACTGAAACTAGGTTTATTAATTTATCGCGCCCGTCACAATAGCACTACTCTCCCTATATTTACATGTTCCTGTTTGTGTAACGTTAATAATACTAGATTCGCTGAACAACATAATCTTTTGCTTCCGAATGTCAAAACTAATTATGGCTAACAGTCCGCTTTATTTTCAGCTATCACTGTCTGGAACTCGCTACCCGTAACCATCAAATCATTCCACACCGAAGCACAATTCCATAAAAACTTGAAAAACTATGTACTGCATAATTGCCTTCAATTGTCACGCCAGTGAAACCTGTTAGTATTGTGTACGACTTCTATTGCCTGAGTGCTTGTTCTATGTTCTCTTTTTGTGTTTTAAAATGTGTTTTTAAAATTTAGCATCACTAAACTGTTATTTCAGATCTTACTTTTCATTGCACCTGTGTTCCGCTATGTAATTGCTATCTGCCATATATTTATCCTACTTCAAATATGCAATTAATTAGAGGAGGTCCCCCTGACAGTTTTCACTTTGGGACCTCCTTCTGTAATAATCAATTTATGTACATCTTACCTATGCATCTTTTTCAATAAACTTTCAAACAAACTTTCAAAACTTTCAAACAAAGGCGCGTTCGCTCGTTGGAATATGGGAGAAGGAAGTGGTAGTGCGTATGTTGTCACGGAGAAAGGCTGGTAGAAAAAGGATGAGAGTAGAATATAGAATATTCTTATGTGTCTTTTCCCATTTATACTATGTTTCTAACCTATTTTCGTGTGCGGAAGTGGAAACACAGGCAGAGGAGGGCACTTACCCCTGTATTAATAAACAGTCCCGAAAGCGAAGTTCAATTCGCCGAAGCACATGACTTCCGGTTCGCTACACCTGAATGTTGCATGTAAGCTGCCATTTGAGTTACCACAAGATTTCCGCAAGGTTTTACTTGGGAGTATAGCAGTGCTTTGAGTTCTTCTGAAGGAATTAGCCGCGTCTTGTACAGTGATGTGCTGCACATTCTTTTGTTGTTGTGCTTGTCTTGTACGAATCAGTGAATGTGCAGGTATTTAAGCCTCACCTCTTACCACATATTCTGTATTTTATGTGTGTGTATAAATCGCACTTGGCCAAGGGTAAGACACAAAGGAGAGGGGCGTGTGTAGGGCAGAATGGGGGCGGTATGCTGTTATGATTTACAGGAAACCCACAGACATTGATGGCATTTACGATTACTTTGGGAACTTGACGATGTCTTCTCTGAATCTTTTAACATAGTACCCTACAATGACGATGCTTGCTTCTTGTACTATATTTTTTCCCCCGAGTCGTAATCTACCCTTGTGTGGATTGCGTACCTCAGGACAAGGGCTGTGAAGAGAAACTTTCTCTACGATTTTTTATTCTTTTCTAACAAAAACTACTTGGTTATATAAATTACATGACTGGTTTTTTGCTGTTCAAGCTGCAGCCTGATGATCGAAGTTCTGTTCGTTTAATGACTCCAGGTTCTCGAAAAAGAGTTCCTTGTTATAGGTTAACACCCACGAGGGCACAGCGTTTTCACTAGGTGTACCTGTGGCTTCTGAGACTCTGGAAATATACCTGATGTAACGACATGCCGTCGGGGGAATATGAACCCATCCTCTTCAACTTTGTGAAATTCGGAGGTCGTGATTTCGTGTGTCCCACCGGCGGCATGTGGTTTTTTTTTCTGCAAGTTCTCTGCAGTTTCTGAATGAGTTGCGGGATTCAATAGCGGTGCGTCATCGAGAAGCTCGACGGTGCCGTCATCACCGTATAACTTTCCTTAATGGCACCGCGAAGGTACGATAAACACAAGTTCATTTTATTGTTTGTTTCTCAAAAGTTTCCGTTGTTTATCTTTTCGCGGCTCTCCTGATGTTCCCTCGGCAGTCATAGACATATTTATGACTCAGAAATTAGGAGTTCAAAAAGAATTATTTTATTCTGTCACTGGATTCAAGCTCGTAACCCGATTGATGAAGTCGAGACTATTAAGGGTTTCGTTATTGCTGTCTCGAAGTAAACGGCGAAGTTAAGTATGTTCAATTAAGCGCGTATACAGCCAGTGCGGTAATCTAGGATATTTGGTTGTTCATTATCTTATAGAAAGTGGGGCTTGAGAAAGAGACCAAGATATCGAATAAGAGAAAAAGCTTTCCGTGCATCTTGTCTTCTTGCATTTCGTGGGCGAATCTTAAAACAATGCAAAGGGGTATTGGTGTCATCGTAGTTTGCTTGTGCATACACCTGGCGGTAGCGAGACGCGCATTTCATTTTTTTTATATTTTCAAGCTTATGAAAGCTCATTATTCAGTAAGAGTTGCCTCTTTTGTATTAAAACGCGGTAATATATATATTGATATAGACCAGCTCCAATTTGTCTTCGGTTGTCCTGAAAGTGTGGAGTGGGCAGACAACTGAAGGCTGCATTGATCACAGATGCCTGCAGAGAATATTTCACACAAAATGCACAGTATTTCAAAAAGAGGAGGAAAGTAAAGAACATGCGCTGAGCACACGCTGAAGAAAAAACGGAAAAGACGCTGCGGTGATCCAATGCTGTAAGGAGTTAGCCGGTCAGTATTGTTTGTTAATTTCGATTTCACACTGACCACCGCGCCACTGCATGTCTAGACTGAATTCTGCCGCCGCCTTTTTGTTCCGGTGTTAAGTGATCTTCTGGTGAGTTAAGCTTCTCTAAAGACGAAGTTAGGCATGTGGTGGGCGGAGCCTTCTGCGTCGTCTTCTGATGGGAAGAGCCTTTAGAAAGGTGGTGCTCCTGGAAGGCGTAGGCGGGTGAGTGAGGGGCATGGGCCTCTGGGAGGTTTTACCCTCTGGTGTGATAAACGGTCAGTTGCGCCTTCTTGAGGATGTCGGTGGGTATTTAGTTGCGGGTGAGCGTCTAGAATGCGGTAGTGAGGGAATGTACAGGTATGTAAAGAGGTCCGGTGCGGCATGGTCTTCTGGAGAGAGGAGGTGAGTTAATGCTGATGAATGATGTTCGCCAAGAGCATAATCGACCAAAAAGGGCCATGTCACAAGGTATTTTTCTTTGTTCCAGGTTTGGTCAGAGACACATTTGCCCCCCATCTCACCGCAGGTAGGCCGTGCACAAGGCCAGGGGAAAACGTGCATCAGTTGTATCACTAGTATGTACCCGGCCGAACTGGGAATTGAGCACGGCACCCACGCCTACCGTGGTTCTAGGCTCAATCATCTGCGCACTAACTTCCATTGAAGAAAATTTCGTCCACTTAACTTGGCAGGACTATGGAGCGACATCATGAGATGGTGACCGCAACTTTCGCATCTATCTATGTTGTTTTAAACTAATCCTTTCAATTTTTTATTGCAATAGAATTAGAAGGGTTATGAAGGCGAAATTGTCTGGTGGAGGCGTCGGCGAAGGTGCTCTTTAGGGTATTGCCCTCTCTCCACCTGTCACCTGCGAAATGTCCTCCTCTCCCCACGCCCCTCTTCCTCCTCTCTTCCCTTCACCTCATAACTTTTCGGGGAGAGGAGGGAGAGGTCGGTCAAAAAATGACTCTGCAGAAAGGAAAATAAGTAAGGAGAAAATGACTCGAACAACAGCAGGTCTACGTGTAACACAGGCAGCTTTCCGAAGAAGTATCAGTGCAAAAATGAAGCTTGCGGGAGAAATCGCTTACCGCACTGCTTGGAAAGACCAACCTGAGCCTTAGTGGCTCCTTCGGTATCTGTGAAACAGGCACCTGCCGATGCAGTCGTGCATCGCTAACATCGGCGTCATTTTGCCGGTTTTTGTACGAGGACTCGCCGCAGTCTATCAAGTGACACATTTTGCATCATTGCGCTGCTGGCATTGGACTGGACTGTGGACTGAAATACAATAGACTCAGAACTGGAAGAGACTGGCAGCGAAAAAGAACGCTATTGTATTTCCTCTGCATCGATACATTTCATCGCCCCATTTCTAGCTTTTTGTTTGTTTTCTAGAATACCACTTCAATTTGTGGCGACTGGGTTATGATCCTCTTACGTTAGACATCTTCCCAATGCTTTCGCGGATGCTTATACCTTTTTCTATGCTCCGCAATCAATCGTCATAGTGTCTTGATATAAAGAGAACCTGGAAAGTTTGTTAAGAATTGGATGAGATTTAAGAAATCGAATGTATGAAGCTTGCACGTGAAGCTCTAACATTTAAAATATGAATTAATCACCGATTTAAGCTCCAAAAACCTTAGGCTTCTTTTCATAGCGCCACAGAAGTGTGGAGAAGGTCAAAGTGAGAGAATTATGGCATTATTAGTAGTAATGGTTGATAATAAAATAAAAACGGAAGAAATATATGTTGCTAGCCGCGACCATAGCGGTGGCCTAGCCGTTCGAGCTACGCCTCGCATTCGGGAGGTGCGCGGATTGATCCTCATTGCCGCTGGGTATCCTCCGATGATAAAGCGGGTAGAAGCATTCTCCTGCATGGTGCAAGGCTTCTTTGGTGTGAAATGGTTGGAAAATTGGTCTTTTACCCCACCTTGAATAGACGAAACATCCTTGCGCCATGGCGCTCTTAAGCCACAGGTGCCCTTGCGTCATAAAAATTCATCGTCATCATGTTGCTAGCCGTGGCATGTGCTATTGAAGCCTGAAGTAGTACCTGAGCTGCGCCTAGTAGGAATAAAAGGGGGGAGGGAGGGGACAGAGAGGGGGCAAGAAAGGGGAGAGCGATAAAAAGAAAAGACGGGCAGGGTCGCACTGTTCTGATTGCACAAGAAATGCAACAATTTCAGATTTTCTCTGCCTTCGTCCAGAGCCTTAGAACGCTCCGACAACGCTTAGACGGCATTACCTTCGATGGCATTGGCTTTGTTCCTTTGAGGAAACATTTCCGCATTGAAAATGTACCACCGCCATAGATGACGTCACATTGAGGCCCCCTAAATTGCGCCGTGAATTTCAGAGAAACACGAACACCGTCGCGGCTTTCTTCATGCACTGATTATGTCACCACTTCAAATGCTAGCAGTGAAAGACCACATGATCTGTCTGCTAGTTTCACACATTCGAACCCTTTACGCTCCCCGAATTCCAAATGATTTTCAGTTGCCCTTTAAAATCGCAGGCTGTCCTGCGTTTTCAGTTTCCTGTGATCAAGACTGTAACTTGCTAGATTTTCCTTTGGTCCGTGCGAGTAACGGCTGGGCAGCAATAATTCCCAGTGAATGGGACACTACGGCACGCAAGAAGAAGCGCCCTCTATTAAACGCACCGCAAATAAGTTTAACCTTGTTTACCAAAGCGGAAGGTGCCTCGCGATTTTTTCTTTATACCCATTGCTTAGTTATAGCGGTGCGCGACTTCGGTTGCAACTGTCGTGTGCCATCGAGCAAAGTCGTCATCTTGCGGCGTAGCTGCGAACCCTGCATACACGCCCGCTCGCGTCGCCTGCTAGCCAGCAGTGTTTACGTGCGCCCCTGCGGCACAAATTCCTGGCGACTGATGTTTGTTACGTGGTTTCAGTGGTTTTCTATTTACTTTGCTGCCTCTTACGAAATTAATGTTAAGACGCTATCATCTTACGCTGAAATGAAGGCAGTGATTGGCCATATCGAGTATGTCATGCTGGCTTGTCATCCTCCGTTGGTCTTCTGCACTTCGTATTATTTCCCGCGAGGCGTCTCAAACAAAGCGATGATGGCGATAGGTGCCATGTCAAAGCAAAATGAAGAAGCCGCTGCCGTCCCTACAGCTGGATGCAGCCACCCAGTGAGTTTATTTTCTCGTCAGTTATGTTCGGGATCCGCTTTGTACTTAAACGTCGGCATGCCAAACCTAATGCTTTTTGAACGGGCCATTTTGTGACCTCTTTCTGTATGATCAAGTTCTTTGAATATTTTATTCTCACAACGTAAATCGATTTTCAAATTTACAGTAAGCAACACATGAAACGCGAACAGCAATGTGAGAAGACCTTAGCTGTAGAAAGCTAAATACTGTATAATCATGGTAATTTGAATTCAAACCCTCGAATACTCTACCTTAGAAGTGTTAATCAATCTCGCTTGTATTTCTTCTTCATGAGCTCATATGTTTGTGTTTCTCTGTTGGTATTTTCGATGTCTTGTTTTCATTTCATTTGTTCCTGATAGTGCATGTAAGGCGCTTACATGTTTGCTGTTTGTCGTGAAGGCTGTTGCGCATCTGTCACAGCAGAGCTATAAGCAAATTTTGCCCGAAAGAACAGCGAAAAACATTTGACACTTATACAAGCAATCGACACTAATATAAGCAAAATTTAATCTAGGGTGACGTATATACTTGAACAAGGCCTACTTGTATCAACTTCAAATTTTTAGTCTGGGCACCGAAGGAGAGCTAAAATAAACCTCCGGATGTTGGGCAAGCGGGGGCGTTCGGAAAGACTTTCTGAGCTATTCTAGAGCAGAGTTTATCTTCACATTGAAAGCGAGTGAAAGCGCTCTAAAGGCAAGCCCACGCTGTTGTTAGTTACGGCTCAGGAGTCTCAACTCTGTCCCTGCCCTGCCCCCTACCCCCTCGCCCCCCACCGAGAGTGACCGTGGGCGGAGTGCACTACAAAAATTTGCTTCTCTAACGCCTGATAATCGCTTGCCTGGGAGCCCATTTTTCGGGCAAAAGGAGTGAATACATGAAAGAATAAAGCTCCAGGAGTCGGAAAGAAAACGAAGGGCCTGAAAGCGAGTTGGAACGAACTTTGCTAAGATTTCGGGGAAGCATTCGTTTACTCCGATTATTCACGTAACACCAGCATCACAGCCTTAAAGAAACGCGCAGGTCTCCAGGATTTATGTCTCCGCCGCAAAATTGCACGACTATCAGTTTTTCATAAACTTTAGCATCATCCATCACTTCATAACGACTTTTTTTCTTTGCCTCCTTCGATTTTTGACCGCCGCGATCATCCCTTTAAAGTTAGGCGTTTCACGTGCAGAACATTTAACTATGCGCATTCATTCTTACCACGCACATGTGACTGGAATACTCTGCGTTGACATATCGCAACCACCACTGATCCTGATAAATATTTTAATCTTATATCTTCAATAACTACTGCTTAACTCTTCGCATACATTGTTATTTTTTCATGGCTTCTTTTACAGGGTATGTTATTGCAGGGTATGTTATTAAATGATTCATTGCATTAGTGTTCTGTTTGTATAATTTTAATACTGCAGTAATCTTCGTTCTTTGCCGCGCTGCCATTCTTTTGATTCTTTTGCTTACTTATGTCATGCGAAGGGTCTTATTTTTGCTTTTGTTGTTTTATCTTTGTGGTTTTATATTTGTGCCACTAAGACGGAGGACCTCGTGTGTAAGAGCCGACGTAAACGCGGTTCCCCGGTCAGTTAATACAACCACGGGGGCGCCGTGGCAAAGCACGATGTGGTGAACAAAGAACTGTGCAATTTCAGCCGCGGTGCCACGGGGAAGAGCCTTGGTTTCACAATAGCGGCTTAGGTAGTCCGTGGCAACAACAATATACCGGTTTCCCATGGAGGACACCGGGAATGGGCCCAGTAAGTCCATGCCGACTTGTTGGAATGGGATTTGCGGTGGATCAATTGGCTTCAGAAGGCCGGCCGGTTTTCTCGGTGGTACCTTCCATCGTTGACACTCACGGCAGGTTCGAACGTAGCGTTGGACGACCGCAGCAAGCCGTGGCCAGTAGTACTTGTGGCGGAGGCGTCCCAATGTTCTGGAAAAACCGAGGTGGCCAGAAGAAAGGTCGTCGTGGCATGCAGCGAGAACTTCCTGACGAAGTGCGGTTGGGACAACGAGGAGATACGCAGTTTCGGTCGGGCCGTAGTTTTTCTTGTAGAGGACTCCATCTATTAAGCAATACGACGAAAGTCCGCGAGAGAAGAGTCTGGGCGGAGACGGAGCGGTTCCTTCGAGGTACTCGATTAGAGGCAGCAGTTCGCAGTCGGCCCTCTGGTGTTGGGCAAGGTCGGATGTGGTGACAGCGCCGAGGAAAGCAGAATCGTCGTCGGACTCATCTGGTGGGCACGGAAGAGGAGCTCGGGAGAGACAGTCTGCATCGCTATGTTGCCGACCCGACTTATACACGATGGTGACGGCGAACTCTTGCAACCGAAGGCTCCACCGTGCAAGTCGCCCCAATGGATCTTTGAGGTTCGCAAGCCAGCACAAGGAGTGATGATCGCTGACGACTCGAAACGGGCGGCCGTACAGGTATGGGCGAAATTTTGTGATTGCCCACACAACAGCGAGACACTCCTTTTCCGTTGTGGAATAATTCACTTCGGAACGGGACAAAGTGCGACGTGCGTATGCGATCACGCGTTCCACACCGTCTTGCCACTGCACAATCACCGCACCGAGGCCCACATTGCTGGCATCTGTGTGTAGTTCCGTGTCGGCCTGCTCGTCGAAGTGGGCAAGGATAGGCGTAGATTGGAGGCGGGCCTTAAGCTCTATGAAAGCTTTTTCCTGATCTTGGCCCCAGAAAAAGGGTTCAGAGTCTTTTGTCAGGCGAGTCAGCGGCTCTGCGAGCTTGGAGAAGTTTTGAACGAACCTCCGATAATAGGCGCAAAGCCCCAGGAAACGCCGCAAGCTTCGTTTATCTGTTGGCTGGGGAAATGCAGCAACGGCGGCGGTCTTTTCTGGGTCGGGGCTAACGCCCTGAGCGCTCACAATATGGCCAAGAAACTTGAGCTCCCGAAATGCGAAGTGGCACTTTTCAGGCTTGAGAGACAGACCCGCAGAACGAATTGCTTCGAAGACGGCACGCAAACGTTTCAGGTGCTCCTCGAACGTGTCGGAGAAAATCACGACTTCGTCGAGATAGACAAGGCAGGACTGCCACTTCAGGTCAGTTAATACGGTGTCCATCATACGTTGGAACGTCGCAGGGGCTGAACACAAGCCGAAAGGAAGCACCTTAAATTCGTACAGTCCGTCAGGAGTAACGAAGGCGGTCTTTTCTCGGTCACGTTCGTCGACCTCGATTTGCCAATAACCGCTACGAAGGTCGAGTGACGAAAAGTAGGTAGCATGGCGGAGGCGGTCTAATGAGTCATCAATGCGCGGCAGTGGATAGACATCTTTTCTGGTAACGTTATTGAAGCGTCTATAATCTACACAGAACCGTAGGCTGCCGTCTTTCTTTGCGACGAGGACAACAGGTGACGCCCAGGGGCTCGTCGATGGCTGTATGACGTCGTCGTGGAGCATTTCGGCAACTTGGCGGCGGATAGCATCGCGCTCTTTCGACGAAACACGATAAGGACGCTGACATAGCGGTCTCTGGTCACTGTCGACGATAATACGGTGCTTAGTTATTGGCGTCTGGCGAACCTTGGATGTTGATGCAAAACAGTCGCGGAAAGAGTCAATAAGGCTTTCCACGCGGCGTTTCTGATTGGTAAGAAGGTCAGGGTTCACGTCGGTCCTAATGGTTGTTGCTGTGTCCTGTTCGGCTATTTCGGGAGCCGTTGTTGATAAGGCACATTGGCCGGCATGTTCGCCAAGTTCTTCAAAATGGGCAATCACCGTGTTTTTCGTCAAATGTTGGGGTTCACAACTAAAGTTTGTCACTAAGAGCGTGGTACGCGCGTGAACAAGGTCGACAAGGGCGCGAGCAACGCAAACTTGCCGAGACAGTAGCAGCGACATATTCGCTTCGGCAATGCCCCGAGTACCGGAGCTGGTATCACACTGGACTGTGACAAACTTGCTTGCTCTCGGCGGTATCGTTGTGTGGTCATCAGAGATGCGTAATGGTGCTCTGTGCGGCTCGGGGTCGGTATCAACGGCTCGCTGTGTCGAAAACGATACCAATTGCTCATGCAGGTTGATGACCGCCCCATACTCTTTAAGGAAGTCCATGCCGAGAATCAGTTCTTTAGAGCACTCTCGTAGCACGGCGAAGGAGCCTGTGAAAGTTGCACCGCGGATCTTTATACGGCTGGTGCAGACGCCAACCGGCGTTACCACATGGCAACCAGCTGTGCGTATCTGCGGCCCATGCCAAGGTGTTAGAACCTTTCTGAGGGTTGCGGCTAGGTTACTACTCATGACAGAAAAGTCGGCTCCGGTATCGACGAGTGCAGATACGTCATAGCCATCGGCGGCAACAAGAATTTCGGCGGCGGAAACAATTGTTTGACAATTTGTCGGCGAGGTTTTTGGTGCCGTCGTCGATGGGGTCGTCGCTGAGGTTGTCGGTGAGGTCGGCGGTGGGATCGTCTTTAAGGTCGGCGGGTGGGGTCGTCGCATAAAATCGTCGGATGGAGGCTGTTCACTGTCTGCGGCAGCGGCGGTCCTACCCCCAGAGGACGCCGTCTTCAGTTTTCCCGGCGTGGGGACGTACCTCTGAACTGGCCAGAGGATGACGGGCGGCCGGGCGAAGAGAACCGCCTTGGGGATGGCGATCGGGACTGGCGTCGCTGCGAGGTCGAAGATTGCACGTTTTCAGCCAAGTACTGTTCGATATCCCGTGGTCGTTCACCGTAGCGTGGTCGAGGTGAGTCAGGTGAAAACCCCCTTAAACCCATCCTGCGGTAGGGGCAGTGGCGGAGGATATGGCCAGGCTCTCCGCAGTGGTAACAGAGCGGCGGATTGTTTGGCGTACGCCAAACGTGCGCTTTGCTCACGGGGGGCCTGAACTCCTGCCGCACGGAGGGTGCTGTTGCGATTGGCTCCTGCAGGTATTGCACAGGAGCGATGGGGGAAAAGGCTCGCATCGCTGGCCCGGGACTTCGTAGCGCCTCGCTGTACGTCATAACGGAGGGCGCCGGGTGTGGAGCTGGGGGTGGCTGCACAACTCGTCGGATTTCTTCGCGGACCACGTCCGTAATGGCAGCGACGCTGACCTGTGGAGCTTCAAAGCGAAGTTTCGCCAGTTCCTCGCGTACCAGGCTTCTTACAAGTTCCCGAAGGTCCTCGGCGGGCAGCGACGTAGGCGTGTACTGTGACTGGGAAGAGGCTGCTACAGTAGCCTGACGTCCGAAGTGAGCGCCCCGTTCCTGTAACGAGCGCTCGATACCCATTGCCTCCTTGGTGAAGTCGGACACTGTTCGTGGCGGGTCACGGACCAGTCCGGCAAACAGCTGCTCTTTTACGCCACGCATTAAGTGTCGTACCTGATAAATATTTTAATCTTATATCTTTAATAACTACTGCTTAACTCTTCGCATACATTGTTATTTTTTCATGGCTTCCTTTACAGGGTATGTTATTGCAGGGTATGTTATTAAATGATTCATTGCATTAGTGTTCTGTTTGTATAATTTTAATACTGCAGTAATCTTCGTTCTTTGCCGCGCTGCCATTCTTTTGATTCTTTTGCTTACTTATGTCATGCGAAGGGTCTTATTTTTGCTTTTGTTGTTTTATATTTGTGGTTTTGTTTTATTCTTTTCATTTGCCTGTGCCACCCCCCCCCCCCCCTATGTAATACCCTCTCGAGGGCCTTTAGGGGTATTTTGTATAAATAAATGAATAAATAAATATAAAAAACGACCGCGATCTCGACTGTTATACCAATATGCTTGTGTACATATGCGATTCTGATGGGCGGATAGTGATGGTATATGTACATGGTCCTTTAATTTTTTGTGCACCCTATTTTAAGAACTTCAACAGAGACCTATCGATCGTATGTAAGGCAGCAACAGGTATTTGTAGAGCTCTTCGCACACCTCCTCTGAAGTCTCAGCATATTCCTGTATGCAATGCAACTCAGAATAAATTTCCAGTGGGTAAACTAGGCTAACCCTGGATTTCAGTTAAAAGCAAGCACGCCTGCTAAGCGTCTGAGGCGCTCCCCCAGTGTCAAATGTTAGAGGTCAAAAGTACACCCACCTTCTGCTCGCACCGTGACCCATCTTCATTCCTTCTTCATCCAAACAGCGCGTGACTGGAACAGTCTTCCCACCAGTACCATCCTTCTTACAAACCCGGACCATTTCAAGAAAGCCATCGAAACTATGTTCTATTAACACCAGGTTGTTAGCCCACTCCTCATGTAAAGCCCTCAAGGGCCCCTGAGGTATCTATAATAATAAATAAATAAAAAAGTAAGAGATCAAAGGACAACTAAAGTTCATGGGTCAAGGTCAGAGGAAAAGAGTTCAACACCATAAATTTACCGGCTAAGTGGTTGTGCTGAAGGCTATTGAAGGCCATTCTCAGCGTACTTCGCTTCAAAACGTACAACCACAGAGTTTTGTGGTATTCGTTCCGGTCCGGTCTCGGTTCCGGTCTCGGTAGGCGCCAGTTCTGGAGCGAACGTTGACGTCAGGTCGACTGGCCAACCTGAACTACCACATTCTGGACGACATCGCCGTTCCTGGCAAGCGCTGGTTGCTGCTGTGAGCAAACACTGGGTTCGATGACGTCACAATAGTTGGGGCAAGTGCACTTTGACCTCATAGGATGCAGGTGGAAATGCTGAGCGGATCCTCGGACAATATTGAAAATGATGTTAAATTATGCCTCAGCCATTGCTTGCCTGCGACTAAAACTTCCTAGAAGGCCACTTCTTAGAGCCTTTTAAAGAAATATTATTGTATGTGTGTTTTCAGAATTTCGAGTCTGTGTCCCTTTAAACTTGAGCATTGTGAACATCGACTGGCATACCGCCCACATTTGACGCCTCTCGTACCCTGTACCCTGCCGGTTCAAGTTTAGAGCGGCGATCAGTGACGACAATACTTTCGAATATTTGTGACGACACTAGATTTATGAGAAATAGGTAGATACGCCTTCATTTCATTAACTGACTCAGGTGGAGCAGTTTTTGAGAGACCACCGCAGGCTAAATTTCGCCCGTACAAAAACACCACCAGCACCAATAGCGTGGGGACTGGCGTGATTTTACCGTTCCCTGTTCGTCCAGTCTTTCCCGCGCTTTTTATGATGACTCAAGCGCACGAAACAAGTCTCGCGAACAATTATTTTTTTTGAACTTGAATTAGTCGATGCAATTGAACGACTTCAGTAGCGTTCAGTTGGGTCCATTCGTAGCATTTCCTCGCTGAGCAAGTGATTCACTATAATAGAATAAATATACGCGCCTGCCGAAGTACTCATTTTGCACGTTGATAAAAAGATATATCGCCTTGATTTTTCTTCCTTTTATAGTACTTATTTTTTCGCATTGAAGCACTCAAAAAATTTTATTTTAAATCAATCCTACGTATATGCGTGTATGCTCTGTAAGCGAAAAATTGCTCGCCCTATTTGCAATAGAAATGAGCTCTTCAATTCTCTTTTATTTGAAACTGAAACAGACTGGGGCTCTCTCCGCTGTGTATTGACTACAATCTATGAGCACCTTTCAGCCCTCACCAAATATATGCGCAATGAAAATCCTGCTACATGTTTTTGTGTTTACACTCTTCCTTCAAACGTGATAGGTTAATTTCGTTTTTTTATATTGTTTGTTCTTTCCGTCAACGCTATCTAAATTACCCTCTGGGCCCCTTGGGGATTGTAATGTATACTCAAAATAATGGCAAAGACGAAGGCCACTATCGAAGACAATGAAAATTTCAGTGTTGGCCGCTCGACCGCGTTTCTCTAACACGTTACTACTGCAGAATGATGAGTTTAAACGTAGCTGCTATTGAAATTCTGAGCATCATCGGGGAGCAACGAATTGATCGGTAGACGAAACCAAGCACACGAAGTCGTCCGAGTGACGTGTAAATGACGCTACACCGCAAGAGTATTTTTTGCGTGCTCCGGCTTTGTCTTCGCTAGTGTGTGCTTCCTGATCTTGGCGTCATTATCTCATCTTCTCGGCATCGTGGGCTCGCGCGTATACGGAATCCTCATATATGTCATTCCATATACGTGTACGAAATATACGAAATCAGATCCGCTCAACTCGACTGGCACACGATATTATGTCTCCAGCAGTGATCTCTAACGCTCGCGTCCGTGACGAATTCGCAAATTTTTCTAGTGCACTTTTTTGGCAGACCAATCCTCGCGGCCATCGTAGCCAGTGAATGAGTTATGACGCTTCCACAAGCCCGCAAACCCTCCAGATGTCACGACCCACAGATAACGTAATACTGACCACATAAAAAGAAAGAGCTAACTTTTGTCCTCTAGGTTATGTCGCATCCACAGGTGATGTTGCAAAACAGCTTACAGAGCTTTGTGAAGCGTTGTTGTCGCCACGAAAAAATTTGCTGTTATGTTGCCCCTGTAAAGCATGCAGCGCTTTTTTAGTTTTGGGCATCTGGCAAAGCAAACTTCCCCTCTCTTGTATTTAAAGGACATTGAGAACAAATTAAAGCAGTTTTGTATTGATATATTACAATGTTATATTGACCGAAATACGTAAACTGAAAATAAACCCTTTGTTAGCCATAAAAGTCCTGAATATGTGATGCAGGTATTGCCACCACAAGCCGACTTCACGAAGTAACTTCGATGTCGTCAGCACACTTTGTAGAATCTCTTAGGCTAGGCCACACTGACATCGACAATCAAACATTGATCACGGAGTGGTTTTCGTAACTCACATCACAAGTTTGAATAGAATGGCTGAAGAGTTCCAGTTTTGACTGAAAGGTCGCGTGATACGAGGCAAATTAGAAAAGTAAGGCCTGCTTGGTCATATGGGTTAGTTTTTTTTAGATGGCTATAGTTTCATACCATCTTAATTCACTTTTTCGAGAAATCGCCGTTCCCTACAAGGCACTTTTCGTAATGCTGCCCCAGCTCCTTAGTCCATCTGCGTAGAATCACCGCCAGGAAACTGAACTAGTTGACAGCAACGGCATTGAGTTCCTCGCCGTCTGTAACCCGGTAAAGACTAAAAAAAGTAACAAGTTGAACTGGTTTTATTTTGTTTGCTTTATGGGGGTTTGATGTTCCAAAGAGACTCATACTATGAGGGAAGCCTTATTAAAGGGCTCCGGAAATTCCGGCCACCTGGCGCCCTTTAACGTGCACTGACATCGCAAAGTACTAGGGCCTCTATAATTTTGCCTCCATCGAATATCGACCTCCGTGGCCGGTATAAAACCCGCGTTTTTCGGGTAAGCAGCCGAGTGTCATATCCACCGATCCACCGCAGCGGCTCAAGTAGAACTTGAGTTGCTAATACTAGAGCAAAGCGATGCCTTGCTATGCTGCTAAAGGGCAAACGTGTTGTCATTCTCGTGTAGAGAAGAAAACTGGAAAAAAAAGATTAAGTCAACAAAGTAATAAAAAGACCATCCGAATGGAAAGCAGAGGATTTGTCATTCAGGCGATTTCTTGAAAAACTCAGAAAACAGAGCTAGTTTTCACTTTTTTCGACTCTCAAGCACTCTGTACGAGGCTGCTTCTATAGTGCATCCGAGGTTGTTCCGACGCTTTTAATGCACTTCAGCTTCCGTGAGGGAGGATTTTATATTGTGCTCAGAGCAAAGTTCATGGAGCACAAAGAAAGGACAATAAAAATAAAGGGAAGCAGAAAAGCTTAGTTGACGCAAGAGTACTTCGTTGTTAAAATTGACGGCTCAAAAGTGAAGAAAGTCGCCCCCGACGATCGGCTGATGCCTTAATGCACAGCGGTGCAGTACGCAATGGCGTTCCAACTCATACATTATAGCGCTTTTGTGCTGTTCACTCTGTCGCCAGACAAATAATCCATGATATGTTCCACGATGCGACGCATTAAGAGATCAGGGACGGTACATGCAAGTAATGATTACTCGTATCGCATTATTTATTAAGGCTTTATGTCATCATCAATGTGTAATAACGGAGTAAATAAGAATAAAAGCGACTACCTAACGAGTAGATTGATACTCTGTTAATGCTAGGGAAAGAACTGGGGTGGTCCTCACGGCGCTTTGACACTCACAATTCTTATGTTGAGAGGAGGAGGAGGAGGAGGACGAAGAGGAAGAAGAAGACGAGGAAAGACGGGGCAGTTAACCGCTAGATGAAACAAGTTTGCTACCCTGCGCTTTCGGAAGGGATGAGGGGGTATAAAGGTTAAGGAGGTAGTCATTAGTTTTCCATTATACACTGCGTATGGCGACGTAAACACACAGCAATGTACAGAATACGAAGAACAATTTTATTCTAATTAATTCGTTTCCCTACGAGCCACCGCAGCTGGTAATGGTAAACCTTGGAGATAAAACGAGCGTCACGTCGCTAGATGTAGTGACGATCAAAGATGATAAAAAATTAAGTACAAATGCAATACCGTCGTTGTACCACACTGCTTTTTGCACTTACTTTCTAAAGTGTTTTATTGTGATCTGTGCAATACAAGATAGGCTCGTTATCTTTCTTGTGTTTTCGATATGAGACTAGATTGCTCTTGGAAGATGCACTCGCACACTGTCGATTCTGCGACGCACAGATACCCTTGTGATGTTACATATGGAATCTTACCAGCCATGCTCAAATTAAGTGCTTCCTGCAACAAGGTTGAGGGGACTTATGAGCAATTGTTGCATGGGGCGGATGAAGTGCGAAGACAGGAGGCATATCTAACGATACTCCTATCTCACGCAAAAAAAACGCATAATGCTTTTTGAAACTACGTTGGTGTGGCGTTCATCAGCGTCCGAAGTCCAGCTGGGGCTTAAAATACTTGACTAATACCAGTGCTTCCGATCGACCTTGGTTTCTGGAGGATGTCAGAGGCATCCAGGTCTTAAAAAGTTCGCGTACTCGAGAGAAAGGCTGCAGACAGACTGTGGGCCTCTTGTCAATTTTTTTTTGCGTATAGACGGTGATTTTTCTTAAAATTTACAGATTTTTCTTTTTAAACATTGGAGAAGAAGCTTAAGCTCCGCCTGAAGGGTATGACGCGATAGCTTAATTGGTTAATTCTAGTGTATGCAGAATGTCGTTCTCTACTTAACAGCCATACATCGCTGGGAGTCCTTGCAACACTCCTGGCGCAGTGTTGCAGCGGTTAAGCGATGCGCCACTGCTCTGCGATTGCAGGTGCTGCCACCGATAGGTCATGTGCGTGCCCGGTTGCTCTTCCCAAACGACCAATCATTAATTTAACTGCCACCTGTCACGGTGGGCAGTTTTCTCACTATTTAGTTGGCAGGCTGGGATGACGTCTTAAGGTATCGTGACCTAGATGCACACTTGCCTCCTAGGTTGCTCTCTAGGGACCAGATGCCAGAGCTATGCCCCTAATTTTTCGCTCACAACGCCGACGCAGACACTGGATTTTCTTGGGAACGGAGCCTTTAACGCCATTGCCTTAAAATGCGAGAGATACACTGGTAAAGTCGGTTGAGCTTGATTGTACAGCAAGGCGGACATTATGTGCCTCATATGTATCAATTATAAAAGGAACAATTAACTAATGCACATTCTTTTTTTGATCTTAGGGGACAAAGATATAAAGAAATTGATGGCCGTCGACACCAAAGCTGAGCCTTGTTTTTAAATTTTCTTAATCGGTAACGGAGTTCTAATTATAGAACGCTAAAAATATGTTTTTGAAAGCTCGTTGAGCTGAATTTTTGTATTAAAAAGTTTATGAAAAGGCGTCTCTCGCACCTATGCATCAGATACAGGCGCAATTGGTGCTCTTGATTATGTAGGAGAAATTGGACTCATTTTGGCGGCGATAAGAAGCGTATAGACGGCATTTTATATTTAGGTAATGCTGGGAAGTCCACAAAACCAGCTTTAAAATGCGCAAATTTGAGGGTTGAAGTTGCCAACAACATTGCCAAATATTTTAAAACAGGGCTCACCTTCGATGTTGATGGCCATGAAATTCTCAATATAAATTTGCGGCCTAGAATAAAAATAGAAATGCTTCTTAGCTGATTTAAATTAAAAAATCGTGTAATCATTGCTTCATTTTTGGTACGTATTGGCAGCTAATAGCTTATTTAAATTAAAAAATCGTGTAATCATTGCTTCATTTTCGGTACGTATTGGCAGCCTTGTAAAATCCAGCCCAAACGACGGCACCTTATGTATCTCTCGCAGTTTAAAATAAAAATTTGTAAAGATTGAAGAAAATCACCCTGTATGAAGCTTGGAAGCACAGTATTTTTTATTATTATTTCTGTGTGTCTCATATTGCCCTCTAAAGGAATGTCGAGTTGACGAGTACTTGAAGGCTCTAAAGGCGTAGGATGGAGACGAAGATGAAGCCATAAATGATTTTCGAGGCAGAAAAGTAGATTTGATATGTTTTCTTTCACACTATTCGCATTATTTTAGTGTAATGGAGTGCGGATACTCCAGTGGTGATTAAATTTCGTCGTTTATTTTTGCAGATATTAAAGTTGACTTTCATTCTCTTGGCTAAATTTACATTTTCGATGGCTGCGACACTCTGAAGTGAAGTTTGCGTAAGTAAAAACATTAATTTATGATTGACCGCGGGGGGTATATTATCCGATCTCCATTTACGTATGATTTTTTAACCGATTAAGAATTCGACAACCACAGGTTCCTGAGCATTTGATGTGCTTTTTAATTCTGCTGCGTTGCACTGAAGTTGAATGTTTTTTGTTTATCCCTCAACATTGTTATCAGCACCGTGTTACGAAAAGCCGCTTGGTATAGTTCAATGCAGTTTTCGAACTCTTTTTCGACAGCTTGTGAAAAGCAAAAACCAATGTTGTGTGCAAACTCGCGTGCCTGATCAATCAATCAATTCTCTAATCAGTGAACTGACGCCTAGCTCCGGTACACTTTTTCAGTGGTAGCAACGGTCGTCCGCTTGGTGCGTGCACTTTGTGTGTGAGGCCTGGCTGCAGAGGTAACGGGCGCAGCCAAGCCTAATAGAGATGGACGAAAACGAAGCAAACATCTCCCTTCTCGAAACAGCCCGTTTCAGTGCGAGGAAAATCAGGACGTTGGCAGACTGTACTTTCTGGATTTTCGTTTTTGGTCCACAGTATAGCATAGCATCTGAGCCCTCTCTGTCAGAGTGCTGTGGACTTAATTGCGGATTCTTCTTTTATATGTTCCCCCTCTTTCAGTGCTTGCGCTGCTTTGACTGCAATGCTTGCGGCGGACGCACAGTGCCTAAACTCCCGGAGTTTTCTTTCATGCTTGGCTTGCGCACGGTAATCACAGGAGATTTGATGAACATGGTGGAATAGTGAAGCTTGATATTTTTATTTTTGAGCAATGTGGTGAGTGGTGTAAAAGGTCCCTCTGGCACGCACCAAAACGTAGTGTAACAAACTACATCGCAAATAAAATTCACGGAGATTTTATCAATACTATCCGTTGCTTGCCTCTGTGAGAAATTTTACAATGTTATGGGCTGAATGTGCACACACTACTGGAAGGATAGAACGGAACAACCTGACGACAACTCGAAAATGCATAAAACAGCAATATGTTTTTAAATGGTTTTAAACGAAGCTCAAGAATGATTTGCACTACACCAGCGCGCAGTAAAGTGCACAGAGGTATGGCTTATTGTCTAGACAGTTTCCAGCGAGCGCGAATGGAAGTAAGGCTGCTAAAAACAACAGAGATAACAAGAAAAGAAAAGGAAAAAAATCACAGGACGGTAACGACTGTGTAACGCGAGATTCAGCGATAGCTGTTTAGGCGTTTAGTTTTTGGCGCACAGTCCTGGCGCACTGGTGTAGTGGTCAGGTGATGCATCCCTGCACTGGCAGGTGGCTGTTCCAAACAGGACTTCAAGTATAGTTTATACGACCCAGGTTGAGCGGCGCCACTGGCGGGTGCCCCCCCCCCCCCCATCCCCCAACCCCCCAAGTTACGCTCCATCGGTTACGCCCGCTTCGACGATGACGAGAAAGTTTGGGACGGGCGTCTTACAGCTATCGCTGTAAAGAAACTTCTTCGGAAGACGAGCCCTCTTCATCGGCTTTGTTTTGTTGATGTTTTTTGTTCCTTCCGGTGCTGGAGTGTCGTGTTTAATGTGCTTAACTTTCCCGGCGATCTGGTGCAGCCTTGCTCTGTAGCCAGCCCCAGCGTTCTGAGAAACGCAACAAAAAAAAAGAGTAAAGAGCGCCGTGCCTGCTTTCAGTATTTTTCCTTTTCGCCGCCTTTGGTGTTGTGCTTGGGGTTGCACGGCCGTTTCGGATACAGGCTCGTTAAAGGGGGCTGGTTCTTTCTCGCGTTCTTGTTCGTGGCGCAGCAAAGGCGGGTGCAATTAGTTCTGCTGAGCTTCCCGGCATGTTTGTTGTGCCGAGGCCGCGCAAAGGAAAACTTCTTTTTCCTGACATGAAAAAAAAATATCAAGGAAATGCATCATGGTGGCGCCAGCTGCAAGCAATGCTTGGAACGGAATAAGATTGTGCTTACAGTTGATTTACTAACCTTTTTCACCAAATCCGTGCAGGAGGATGAGAAGAAGGAGGGCGTTCTTTGTGAAAGGAAATACGGTGTAACTGTCTTGCTGTAGGTTATCAAATTCATCTCACCAGTGGTGCCACTGCGTAAAATTTCTTTTCCAATACATATTTTTGTTTCCACATGCAGTACCCAGGTGGTACTGCAATTGTTGCACTGTGCTCCGAAAAACTATTACTGTCAGCCGTTTGGTTCGCAACGAATGCGAGACATTGTTCTGAAAGATTATAGGTGCCAGTTTTGCAGAAAACATTGCTTTCCTGTAGGCTCTCAACATAGCTCAGATGGCTGGCGCATACCGCGACTGGCTTCGACAGAGCCTCTAAGTACGGGAATGTGGCGTTAAAAAGCGCAACCGCGGCTAGAGCTCCTCGATGGCTACGCCTCCGCACTTGCCCATCCTCTAGGTAGGCTGTGTACTACGGCTATGCGATAAACGGGTCAAACTTAATCGTAGGTTCTCTATTGATCAGCCACGCATCACATACCAGAGCAAGTGACGGACATTCCTGGTGTTACTGGCGGAAATTAGCTATTGTTCAGCGGCGCATGAGTAAATCGGGTGAAGAATATATTTTAAAAATGTCGCCCTAAGGATCATGATTCTTCGATCTATTACCAAGCGTGAGCGATCAAACTCACTATAACCAAGCAAGCTTTGGCCAGACGCTTTAAGCAATACTAGTATGATAGCCGCAAGGCCGCGCCAATTCCAAATGCATCTTAGTTTGGGGAGCAACGACTTCGACAATCTGTGACCCCTAGCTGAATTTTGCACTTTTTTCTTGATTTATTCTGTTGGTTCTTTACTTCACAAGCTTTCAGGCCTGTCAGCCGGTAAACGATTTAAGCCTTGATGATGGCATTCAAGAAGGGGTGTGAACTGCAGTGAAACGAAAAAAATTGATAAATATTATGGCTCCTGGTTTGCCTCCGTGAGCTCTAGGGTCGAATCCGGCTGCGTAGTTTTCACTCATTCTGCGAGTTTCAGTGTTCGAGGGCATTAGAGCAGCGCTACTGAAATTCACCTTATCACTGGTTGGCATGAATTTATTCGTATATAGAGTCAACGTAATATGAAAAATATATAAAAATTAATAGGATTTTTTATGTTTTTTTATATGACTTCCACATTTCCGTATTGACCAAACATCAGTGAACAAGGTGTGGTTGCGCGGATGTCGACAACTGGTTGTAACATCTGGGTGCAGAGCCCGTAGCAATGCATCTGAACAAAATTTTTTGATGCATATTTTTATTTCACAGTTCCGTTTTGAGGTGATTTCTTGTTAAAATATGCCTTCTACATCTCAGAAGAGTGTGTTAACGTATAGAATGTAATTTTTAAGCAGATGTATTTTTAAAACATCGCAATTACCTGGCGTGGGGGTGAAGGTGGCTTATAGCAACAGATGAAATCAAAACATCCCATAATATTTTCAAAATTCACACTGCGCCCATGGAAGTGGTCGCTCGTTAATCGTTGCTCACAAAATTAAAAAAGAGCACATTTAATTTAGGAACTGATATCTTTTTAAACAACAGAGTAAAGGTGCCTGGTGATGTCAGATATACCTCCCGCAACGTCTAGTGTTTCCCTCCGAATTGCGCATTCTTCACGTGGAGTCCTACATGCATCTGCGTACGTTAAGCATGCTGTCAAATACAGTCGTTCAACGTAGCTCTAAATGGAAGGTAGTTCTCGAACGGCGGATTAAGCGAACCCACACAAACTATGAGATGAAAGCGCAGACAATACTGGTAGCCACCTCCTTGAACGTTCCCTGGTTTTGGAAGCGATAGCTTCACTACGCCATGTAAAGCCAAGGTAACCGGGCTGAGCTGGAGCCGTCAATGCGCATGCGACAAGCAACAGATGCGCCGCACTTGAGGTCAGAGTTGCGCCGCTGCCACTGCCGCCGCCGACTCTGGAACCTCACTGGAGCCGTCGCGCATGCGCCGTAGCGTGCTCCGCATGCGTAATGGGGCAACAGATGCGCGTCTGCATGCGCGTCTTCCGCAATGTCTTCATAGCTATAACCAAGAAAACACCTTCTGTGGAATAAAGAGTTTTACTACGTGTAACCATGTATATAAAGCTATCCCGTACACACTAGGTTTAACCGGAGCTAAACCATCAGCACTTTTTTAACACACTGTGGTCGTCGATAGTTTTCATATGATTCCCATATTATGTGCATGACATTATACAGAATGCGCAAGAACTCAAGTTTTTTTGAGCTCGTCGTCGCATTATCCCAGTGGACTCCTTATGTTCAGTACGGTTATATGCGCCATGCGAAAGACCTAAAGAATTATTTTAATCGTCATATAAAAAAGTTTCATTGGGGAGGCCGGTCACAGTATAACGGTTCCATTCCAGTCACATTAACTTACCGCCCTTCTTTATTTGCTGAGGTGCTCCATCGCCCTCGCGATGGCGGGGATCAAAAAGTCAGCGAAACGCATATTAGTGGAATTGGAAGTGAATTGGGTGTGGAGGGTTCTTCTGTTCTATCGAGCACCAGCCGGCGAAAATGTTTCTAAACTAAAAACAAAAAACAAACAAGGTAGCTTATTTTCAGAGCATTATTGCTTCTTTCGCGGCGACACACGGAGAAGAAGGGCGGCCGGGGAACATCGTTAATTTAGTAATTATTTATTGTAGTTGTGTTTTTACTAAATTACGAGCGCTAAATCTTCAGCTGATGGCATAGGGCGCCCGTTTAACCTCGCTAGCGCAGTACGGTCTATTTATGTCATGCCGCAGCTGCGCAGCCCTGCCGGAATTGGTGAGTAGTCAACTTAATTCGGGGAGTATGCTAAAGATAGAGCCTACTTCCTCTTGCAAAAAGAAAAAAAGAGGCAATGCTGAGCCCTTAGTTCCGACAAAGTTGTGAGGAAAGAAGGTCGAGCCGTAGTGAGTCGTTAATGGAGGCTGTTTTTTTGAGCTTGTCTCAATGTTTCCCCACGCCAGCCTCGCACTCACACTTTGCGACATGAAGGAAAGTTTGTTCCGGTTGTTTTTAGCCCCTGTGTTTTTTGTTGTTCTCGTTTCTGCGTTTATCAGGTTCTCTTTTGATGTCGGAAACTAATTACACGTTATCTGAGCGCGGCCGGATCGCTCGTCCGAAGGAGCGCGC
The DNA here is from genome assembly GCF_052857255.1 of Amblyomma americanum. Classification (NCBI taxonomy): domain Eukaryota; kingdom Metazoa; phylum Arthropoda; class Arachnida; order Ixodida; family Ixodidae; genus Amblyomma; species Amblyomma americanum. The sequence continues at coordinate 74,707,154 of NC_135506.1, forward strand.
GTGACTCAACGAAGGCAAAATTGAAAGAGTGAAAGACAACGGAAGGACAGCATTTAATGACTGTCATTGTGTTAACCTATTGGAGTGGCACAGAGTCAAAGAATGGGCTCCCTGACGGACAAAGTTGAGATAAGAATATTTAAAGCATAAGGTAAGCACGGGTTTGAGGCTCGCAATGCTCGATGTAGCGCTTTTATAATTGATTTAAAAGGGGTAAGCATTCAAGAAGTCGCATAGTACCGAGAGATGCAGGAAATAAGGACGGAACAGGAAAAAAACAGCATGGGTTGGGGAGCAACCAGTTTAATATAATGCAGTCAATGACTGCGATTGCAAGCCGTGTTTATGTGTCTGTCTTCTTAGTAGCTTCTACTCTAGATGCATGAAGCCTTCTAGGACTTCTTGAGTTCGGATGCAGAAGCAAAAATTAGTGCTTTAGCGCGCACCAAGTCTTGATTTATTATACATGGCACCTGTATTTCAAGCTCGTAACCACGTGTTGTGACAACGAGGAAACGAAGATGACTGCGACGGACGGTAGCAATTTGTAGCCGTCCATTGTGTTAGCGTTGGAAAGAGTGCCGGAAGTTGTACCCCGGCCCTTTGCTCGCATCTGCTGCTGTCTCCTAGATTTGCGCCCAGTTTACACCAGAAGATTTAAGCCGTTTCTGATTTTGCTGGTACAGTGTTTCCTTTCTGGAAGAGAAAAGACTACCGTCCTATGTCTCCGCAGAATTGCCACCGGGCGCTGATAGACCTCACTCGTTTTTGGGTACCTGTGGGTAACGAGAAAGCGGACATCTGGGGTAGGGCACAAGTCAGGTTTGGCGTTGCTCTTTCTTTTCCTGTCGCACCAAACACCTTGGCTTTCTCTACCTGCACATGTGGATGGAAGCGGGGGAGGGGGGGTTCAATTTGCCCTCAATCAAGCCGTCCCATCTCCTGGACCAATCGTCGTGGTCTTAAGGCTATCAACAGGAAATGAAGCACGAAAGAAAGAAAAGAAGAAAAAAGTGAGGAAGTAAGCAAGAACGGAAAGAAGGTAAGAAAAGGAACAAAGAGACGTGACTTAGTAAATAAATAAAAAAAAGTAGAAGACAGCAATGCTGAAACAAAGACAGAACCTAAATAGATAATGATATAAATAAAAGTAATTGAACGGAGGAAAGAAAGAAACAAGAAGTGAAGCTAGAGAAGAACGCCAAAAAGTTAAAGGCTCCTGCTGTGACCACCGAATGTTTCCCCCGACAGAAGTGGACTGCTTCCACGGCCGAGTGCGCAAGTGAGATTGGCTGGGCTGCTTTCCGCTAGTGCAATTTGTGCCACCTGAGAACTTAGAAAATTTCTCGCACATCGCATGAAATTAACAGTTAGAAGCCAGCGCTTGTGCTTATGTGCGCCTCTTTTTTGAGCCGTCCTGGTTCCAGCTGGTTATTTGGCGTGAACAACCAACTCGCTGAACATGCTCTTCAATCATAGAAATGACGGTAAACACATTATGTCGAAAGAGGTTGGTGGGAAGAAATGGGAAAAGGAAAAGAGAAATGAGGCTGACGCGATACTAATAGGCGACACTCCAGTGTTATTACCGCCAAGGATGAATGAGACTTTAATAAATGTAAGGTGAAGTAAAAGGACAAAGACTGCCACTTGGAGTTATTGTACTGCTGTACGATCGCTCCTACGGCCCCGCTGCAGGCATCCACCATCACCCTAGCCGAGGCGATGGTTCTAGGATGTATCAACACTCTGGCTCCCCTAACAGCCTGCTCGGTAGCGACGAAGGCTGCTTGGGCTTCTGTTGACGACGATGCGGTAGTAGATGGACTGCCAGTAGTGCGAAGCAATTCGACAATAGCAGTGGTGGCCTAGGGGTTGAGCATCCGCCTGGCATGCGGGAGGTGTGGAGTTCGATCGCCATTGCCGCCGGGTACGGTACCCACCGGTCATACAATGGGTACAAGGCTCCCCTGGCCTGGTGCTCGGCTTAATCAGGGTGAAATGCTTGGAGAGTGGTTCTGTGACCCCACCTCGAGCATGCGAAAAATACCCTGTGCCATGGCGCTTTTTGGCCGCAGATGCCCTAGAGCCATAAAAATTCATTAACATCATCAAGCAGTCGCTGAGGGGCCGGAGCAGCTGTGCGCAGTGCGACACAAAACTCTTAGAAATGTTCACCAGCCCCAGGAATTCGCGTCACTAGCGCAGCGTATTAGGCTGGAGAAATTACTGGATGGTCTTGGCGTGACACTTGAGAAGGATACGTGATGGAACAAAAAAATTGCGGACGATTTAGCGTGGTTAGGGCAAATGCGATTTAAGTGCGCTAGAACTTCAGTTTTCACTCCGATTGCGGTGCAAAGCTTCGATTTTTAACGTAGAGCAGCCTCCACACAAAGATCGGCGAAATCGGAATTAAGCTGCATCGTAGGGATACGACGCGATAGCGTCAGTGGGTTAATGCCTGTATGTACGGATTGGGGCAGTCACTACTTTACATTCACACGGCCCTGGGAGACCTCATATCACTGCTGGCCCAGTGATGCAACGGTTAAGCGATGCGCCACTGGCCTGGCAGGGCCCATTCGCTGCGGGCTTTCGGCGCATTTCACTCACCAACGGGTTGTAAATTCCAATACTTGATTAACAATATCTGCGAATATTATTTCTTTCGGGCGTAAACACGCACTTGTCGCAGCCTTTTCCTCTGCGCGGGACCTGCGCTTATCAGTGATAAGCGTCACATATCTCTGATCGAGTACAAAAGGTCGCAAACGGGAGGAGGAAAGTTCCGCCAATGCTAAATAAAACGGTGCGGCAAAATGCCACGGGCAACGGCCGGCACAGATATCTCTTGATGACCCTCCTGCTGGGAATGCTCCTAATTACTTGAAAAGCCTTTAAAATAAGAGTCTGAACTAAGCGGTGCTTTATTTTATGAATCAAAAAATACTATAGGGCGTTGTTGCCTCTTGTGCGCCTTGTGGCAGTGTTTTTTTTTTTTTAAAGAATGGACACGCATGAACAAATTCTATAAACTCAGATTGTGCAGTAAAGTGCTCGGGTATAGGGAATTTTTTTAGTGCAGATGACTGGACGGGTTAATACGACCCCGCTTTTAAACAGCACGGAAGAAGACGTCGAGAATGATGTGTATGAATGCATGCCCAAAGAGGAAAAATATTATTGTGTCTTTTTATTCGGGACAATGGCTTCGGATAACTGGAAGTAAGCACAGTAAATGCTACTTAGTTTCCTTATTCAAATCTATTGTTTTTTGTTCTGTGAGAAAAAGCAACATAATTGTATTATCAGAAGACAGACGCAGTGCTAATATACTTTTTCTCAACGCAACAGGTGTGCATTTTGGAACTTCCGAAGCGTGGGCGTATGAAGACAAGCCCCACAAGGAAAATTATCGAAAGAACTACAATCAAAATTCTTGACACAATTTTTTTAGGCAGCCATATAACTCTATGCCGGGCCAAGAATATTTGTTTTTGACTTCTGTTTTTTGTCTTCTCGCTGATGTTAATTGTCAGCGCGTTTATGTCCCTCGTGGCAAGTGTTTCGTCCTTTGTGATTCTTTTTTTTTCTGTTTAGCTAGGAAGATCCTGGCTTTTGGCCATACGAATAAACAAGTATTAAGGGGTTTTATTAAAATAATAAAAAATAAGGAAAAGATGTTTGCTAGCCCAGGCATCTGCCATTGACACTGAAGCACCTGAGCTGGGGCAGCGGAAATAAAGGATAGAAGGCAGAATGGTGAAAAGAAATGAAAGAAGTGAGAGGCAAGAAGAGATGATAGGGGGAAAGGTAATATAAACAAAAACTGTTTACACAATAAGAAATGTAACCGAATAAAAAATTACGTTTAACTCAGAGATGTTGCGTTTTTTGCTGTTGCCCTAGCGCCATTTCACCCTCCAGAAAGCTTCCACTTTGGGGCCGCCATGCTAGCTTGCCTTATAGAAAGCAACACAGCACTAGTTTGACATTCTCGGCAGTCGCTCAGCCACTCCGTCTTGTTCAGCGCGCCGAGGAAACGTATGCCACAGAGGACAGCTTTTATAATTTTTGAGACTCCCGGATGTCTGGCACAATCAGAGCTTTCATTGTTCCTGCACACACTTGGGAAAACGAGCCTGCGTGCATTCTTTTCTTTTTTTATTGTGAGCTGCAAAAAGTACACGTGACAGCAAAGACCGACTTTATTTCGCATGTCAAGATGAAAGAGACAGCGGATAGCGATATTACCTTCCGCGTGACGTTAACCATCTATGAAGTAGTCGTTTTTACTTATTTATCTATTTACCCACAGCACCATTTCTGGCATTACAAAAAGGGAGAGAGGGCGGGAGGATGAAAAATACTAGAAAATACGACACAACTCTGTGGCCAATATACAAACAAATATTCAGTTAGAAGCACAACTAAAAGTTGAAGATCGCCAGGTGGTTGAAATTTTTAAAGACCTCCACGTGTTAGAGACCCCTGGTGGTCGAAATTCCGGAGACCTCTTTACTTCCTCTCTTCTTTCACTTGCACCTTCTTCATTTCTCTTACGGCGCGATTCGGGTGTCCACCGATATATGTGAGACAGTTACTACGCGATTTCGTTTTCTCAAAACCAATTTAATTTTTTTTTTCAACTACAACACAGCCAGTCCTGACCTGCGAGAATAGTGAAAAAAGCGCAAAATTTAAAGTCGCGCTTGTGCCTAGTCAACGTCGTTTGCAAGTTGGGCTCACGCTCGAGCGGCAGTAGAGACGCCTACCACTGCTGTGAAAGCGATCTCGTGGAGAGAAAGAAACGACCAGGCCTTGTTTGTCTGAGTGGCACTATACTTTAGGGATAGGGGAGATCGCATTTCTAAAGCAAGGTTCGAATAAAGCCGAGAACTTTAATTGTCACTTTTATTTAATTGTGTTGTCTGTTGTGTCGGGCGATATTTCTTCACTAAAGGTGATGAGATGGTGGATGAATCGTGGTTGCAACAATCATCATCGTCCAACAAAAGACCCTCTAGTTTTCTGGGCAAAGAGCAAACGATAAAGCGGAATGTTTTTCGCGAGTAGTTCCGGTGCCATTGGGCTGCGTTGAGTGAATCCCTGTTACGTGATTTTGCTACTTGATTGCCAGTATTCGACAACGGCGGTTTTTGAATCATGAAACAGGCGTACTTTTGAAGTGGAGGACGCACTGCTACAGTCGGGGAGCACGTTTTGATGCTGCAGCCATGCTCAAACGCATTAGACCTTTAAGACAGTGTCCGTTAAGAATCACTGCAAAGTAGTAGCGCATGTTCTTCGCGGCGTATGGCAATGTTTTCGTCGGTGGGTGCAAGGCGATGGCTTCGCCTTTTGCTTCAAGCAGCGCTGTTTGCCTGCATATTATGCGACGTCGTGTCTATTCCCTGGTGCATTAACGCAAAGAGCTCATTTCAGTGAAGCGCATGCAGAATAAGGAATGAAAGTGATGTTTTGTATTTTCTCATGCAGAATAAGAAAAAGGCGTCATTTTGTGCGTGTGTGGCGTTCAAGGGACTGTTGGGACGTAAATCCTCCGAGCAAAAACACTTCGCCAAAGTGCCTGTTATGCAAAGTAAATAAAGAAAAGCAAATGCGAAGAAATTTCTTTTTTTAGGGCCTGTTTTTTTAACAGAATAAAAAGAGGCTGCAGCGATGCCGAGTGGTTATGGCGCTCGGCTGCTGGCCCGAAAGACGCCGGTTCGATACCAACCGCGGTGGTCGAATTCCGATGGAGGCGAAATTCTAGGGGCCCGTGTACTGTGCGATGTCGGTGCTCGTTAAAGAACCCCAGACGGTTGAAATTTCCGAAGCCCTTCACTACGGCGTCTCCCATAGCCTGAGTCGCTTTGGGGAATTAAACCCCCCCATAAACCAAACCAAACTAGAACAAATATCTGGATGAGTTGGAAGTTTTTCATGATGTTTATGGGGCGCAAGTGAAACAGGCAGTAAAGTTGCGCGTTCGGAAGCATAAAGTTACAAAGCCGGTGTTTCCGTCCACAGGATAGCGGGAAAGTTCAACAAACACTAGAGAGCATGCTATCGATTACCAATTGTTTCGCAGACGCACTAAAAAAAAGCTAAACAATATCAGCTTTCAGGACCAAGCGCACAGTCAGCTTGCGCAGTATCAGGAAAGAACGTTATACTGGATACTGGCAAAGAAAGTAAGCCATAAACAAATGCCCTGTGTAGGAAGGTTTTAAATTCGATATAGGCAATGCTTATTTCGCCAACGCTACCTTTTAGAACGGCTGAAGTAGTGATTTTGTTCACTTTCTGAATATAATCACCGGAATGCACTGGTGCGCAACGGTGAGCAATTTTATTTTCGATAAATAGCACCGGCGTACATAAGGCTGCAGTACCGTGGGCCCCTGCTCACCCCTATTGGTTTCACGACAACATCGGTGCCGTCTGTCTAAAATATCATAAGGCACCTTCGTCTAAGACTTTTATGAAAAAATTAACTGAGTGCAGGATACATTTTGGTCACAAATTTTGCTATGTAGGATCATTACACTCTTACAACACGACACACACAAGGATTGAGAGATAATTATTGGGGCTATTGAGCTCTGCCAAACCATGTCCTGTGTAAAGAAACTCCACAAAAGTGGCATCTCCTATTTGTATCTGGCTCAATTCCGGTCAGAGTAACTGACAGTGCTCCCATGTGAAGTCTGTGATTTTTTTTGAATAAATAAATAGCAAAGCAATTCTACTCTGTTTTCTGGTCACGCCTTTGTTGCAGTGAGCCGGCTTAAAAAGTTTCTTAAACGATGTTTGCATACAGTCGGCCGTTCTCTATAACAGCTGTTTCGAAACGCTCCTGAAAGAGCGACTGTGAAAAGTGGATGCTTTCTGCAGGATTGTCTTAAATAGCTTGTGTGGAAGCAGTTTTCTTAAACACTAGTTTTTGAAGCGTGCGCTAAGTACAACAGTCGTCGCGTAGACCAGAGAATGACCTTGAACGACCTTCAGCCCAACCATGTTAGCCGTGTATTACCATATATGGTACGAATATGGTGTCGAACCCTTGACTCCTGACCTTGACCCATGGCCTTTAGTTGACCTTTTTCCTTTGACCTCTGATCTTTGACGTTAAGATCATCCGATGGGGTGATATGAAGCCACGTGATGACATCCAATGGGGGTGTCTTAAGACCATGTGATACCACGTCATAGCCGCGTGATCGTGTGGTTGTACTATGTAGAACGGCAGTCGCGAGGGTGCAGCGGAGCTGCCATGTATGGGCCTCAGACGCTTAGCAAGCGTGCTTGCTTTTCGCTGAATTGCAGGGTCATCCAAATTAAGCCACTGCCAACTCTTTCCACTGCCGCTAGGTCTCACGGGATTACCATTTTCGAGCAGCAGAGTTTTTGCACATTTTGTAGCTGGTGTCCAGGGCACAACACAGCGTATGTCTAGCACTCGCAAATGCTGGGCACTCACAGAGAAGATGAGCGATGGTCTCCTCACAACCACAGCTTTCACAAGCAGGGCTATCGGCCATCCCCTTCCGGAAAGCATAGTGGTTGGTAAAAGCAACACCGATCCAGAAACGGCATAACAATGTTGCTTCGCGAAGTGCTAATTTACGTGGAAGACGAAGGCGCAGTCCAGGGTCCAGTGCCTTGAGGCGGAGGTTGCAAAACTCTCCTGTGTTCCACGCTGAAAGTGTGAGCTCCAGCGCCAAAGGGCGAAGCCCACTCACAGCTTCAGGTCTTGATATTGGGATCCTCACTGGAAGTCCGTCGTTGGGAGCAGAACGCGCAGCTGCATCGGCCTGGTGATTACCAGTAATACCACAGTGTCCTGGCAGCCATTGAAAAATGATGTCATGACCTTTGGATACGGTGCCATGGTACAGTAGACGGATCTCAGCAACAAGTTGTTCCTGCGACCCGCGGCGTAGCAGAGCTTGCAGGGCTTGTGCCTCCATCCTCGCCCATTAACAGAGCAAAAGCTCCTCGGTCCGTGGCCACAGCAGTCGACTGCCCTCAAGGCATACAAGGCACTCTTTGCCTGCTTGAGAGCGACTGGATTGAGTGGCAAATTGTGACAGCGTTGTGCGTGTGTGTCTTATGCCTTTCCCCATTCTCTCTTCCTCCTTTTAGTCCCCTAATTCTTCTTCCCCAGTGCAAGGTAGCCAACCGGAACCCCTTTCTGGTTAACATCCCTGCATTTCCCTCCTCCTCTTTACCTATCTATCTATCTGTAGCTGGTGTGTGCTTGAGATGGTTGTGCGTGTGTGTGCGTCGGTGTTCGCTTGTGTGTGCTCTTGTGTTTGTGCGCGTGTGCGTGGCGTGTTACGTGTGCGTCTTGCGTGTGCGTGTTGCATGTGCGCGTTGCGCGTGTTCTGTGTGTGTGCGCGCGCACGCGAGCGAGCGTGGTACGGAGAGAGACCGACGTTGTCGGAGATTGCTTTGTAGCCTCTGCAATTTCGACTTGTAATTAATGTGACCCTCTGATGGCCAAATGTTTTTTTTTTGCTGTTTGGTTTGGAACCGGCATAGGCTACATGCTGGACACCACAGTTTCATGCAATAGCAGAAATCAGGCGTGTGGCAGGGATTGCCTGCTCCCATTAGGGAATTGATGGGTCTTTCGGAAAGCCGGTGCATTTACTGAGATACAAACCAAGCAGATTGCACATTAGAGGTGGAGGCTCTGTTACGAGGTAATTGCTGTGACTAAGAGGTTGCCGCCGCAGGTGGATTTGCCGCACAAAGGGGATTTTGGTTCTTCTACGGCGAACTGAATAAGAGACCCTTATAAAAAAAGAATTTCTTTAAAAGCGTTTCATTCGCATGAATTAAAGCCGGCCGCTGGCCACTGGAACCTCGCTTTCTGCTTGCGCTCCCGACGGCAGAGTGCGCTGGAAAGCAGTATTGTCACCGCTCACGTGCTCAGTTTTACTTTTGGTGCAAATGTACATTTTTTACATGTTGGCCTGGTAAAAATAAAAATGCGAAGGGACGTGACTAAAAGCATTTGTTGTTATCAAAGACTGGAATTCGAGAAGACAGATGCGCTGTTTGAAATAAATGTTGCGTTGTATGCTTTTCTCGCCGAAGTAATTGCTTTTCCGTCGAAACCCGAGCAAAGTGAGGCGCATGTTTCCTGTTGGCAATCATGAGCCGAACGAGCCACAATTTCTCAGCCTCGCGTTGAGCCTATATGCCTTATGATTCTCTCAGTGATATTCTTCTTTTTTTTATTGCAACAGTGTACCTGCCAGCAGAAGGTATTTATTTTAATCCTGATCATGCTTCTTTTTGTGGCGTTTTTAGCTCTATGTGTCCTGCTGCGACCTCAGCCTGCGGCGGACGCACAGGTATCGACCGTTAATCGTTTCCCGTTCCCACTCAGATCGACCAACCTTTTTGTTTGTGCTTAACACTAACGCTTCGATTGTCCACTGCGTCCTTGTGCTGTGTTCGACTCCTTGTAAAAATATTTTCTTTTCCGCTCACGATACAGCTGCAACAATAGGAAGTGCCGGATGTTTTGTTTGACAGCTGCTCTATACACCCATGCCTCAGAAAAAGCGAGCAAGAGGAAAGATTGATGCCTTTCGTTCTTCAAGGTAATAGAGACGCAACACGATAAGGCGTGGGAAACACGGGAGTCGAGAACAGTACGGTTGAAATGTACAACAAAGCGTGTTTTGACCTACCCCTTGACAGCTGTAGAAGCCTTTCAGTGTCAAGAACAGAGTATAGAGTTGAGCTGAGACGCGCGTTTGCGGCTAATTATGGCGAATCGTAGATGCGAAGAGTCTGTTTCTCAAGCTGCGCTGCAGTTGTGGTTTGCTTCCTGAGCACACAAAGGTGCAAGCTTCCATTTGTTGAAGCTGTAGGCCAAATGTCGGCGGCTAGAGCATGAACTTAAGAACGGGAGAGAGAGAAGGGAGCTTTAATTAAGCCTAGCTGCCTGTCAGTAATGACGCCTCGAATCTGAGCGCGTGAGACAGCGAGCTCCACTGCCAAGCGTGGTCGTCGTCTTATTCGAGGGCACGGCGATATCAGGCGGCGTGAAGGATTTCTTGAAGACATGCAAGCTGAGCATATTCAGATCAAGCCCTTGCGACGCATACAATCACGAGCAAAACATTTGAAACGAAAAGCTTCACTACGCTAGGTGAAGCAGTTGTCGCTTAGGCCGGAAAATGGCCTTGAATGACCTTCAGCCCAAACACGTTAGCCGTGTAAGACCATATGTGGCATAGTTATGGTGTCGAACCCTTCACCCATGACCTTTAGTTGACATCTGACAATGCGTGACTTTTGACCTTTGATCTTGAGTTTACCTTTGACACTGGGTGACCTTTGGGTTGACATTTGACGTTTGACCTCCAGAATATCCTTTTAGGTGCCGTGAAGCCAAGTGATGGCATACGATGGGGGTGTCGTAATGCCATGTGATACCATGTCATAGCTATGTGGCCGTGTGTGTAAATACAGAAAAGCTGTCGCGAGCGTGCAGCCGAGATGCCATGCACGAGGCTGAGGCGGTTAGCAAGTGCTTCTTTTCGCTGAATTCCAGGCTGAGCCAAGTTAAGCCACTGCCAATATTTTTGATGTTTGCTGCTAATGCTAGGATCGCACCCGCATCCTCGAGGTCTGCAGCCGAGGGCTCTAATCAGTGGGACATCACAGTGGTGCATTTAGCGAAAATGATCTCGAAACAACTATCATACACAGGCAACTGGCATGACCCATCTCTTAAGCGTGTGCTTCCTATTCGAACATTTTTCCTTCGTGTACCTTACTATTCCAGACACCTGCTGTTTCTTATTCCAGCCTTTCTGTCGGAGTTGGCGCCCCATGTGGTCGCCGGGTAGGTTTTTCATTTATTGAAAAACACTTATTTCTCCGCAGGGAGGTCTAGCCCTTGCATGAAGTCTGCGACCGCAGCTAATGAAATCTAACGCTGGGCTTTCCGAGCAAAAACGAATGCTTTGTGAAATGCTTTAGTATTAGTATTACCATGATCGCAAAAAGTGACCGTCGGCATGTGAAAGGGCAGGGTGAGATAACAAAAAATTAAAAGGAAAAAAATGTGAGGTCACTGTCCAAATTTTCTGTTGGCAGCATCACCAGCGCAGTGATGAGAAAAGTGGAAAACAGGGTCTAGTTTTAAAGCGATAGCATCAGCAGGGTCGCGATATGCGAAACCTGGCGTTGTTGGCGATTCGAAGACTTGGTTTAAGTGAATGAAAGCTGCTCGGAACCAATACCGAAGAGTAAAGTTGGTGGCTGCTGCACATCTGTTGTGAAAAAATGAACAACGTTCTAATAAATGGAACGTCGAATCGAAACTGCAATTGTCGTTAATGACAGACAATCAGACAATCGGAGTCACAGTGCTAACAAATAGTCATTCGTATTAAGGGCATTGATTTCAAAGCTAGAAGCTATAGCGTATTTTTCTATAGGCGTTAGAGCCGTCATTGAGAGAACACATTTACAGTGATCACTCACTGAGCTATGCCTGCGAACGGTCTTCCAGCTTAGTATTGAGTAGACGCAACAAAGCTTGTTCATTTTGACTGCGACTTGTTGTTATAAATGGGCCGTTTGTGTATAAATAATGAACAATGAGCCTATCTAAGCGCTTGAAATCGCTCATTGTCGAATTGTTTATCACTATATATCAAGTATACCTAGAACCAAACCCAACCAAAGTCAACATTTCATTTTATTTAATAGTTCAAAAATATCTAAGACATTAGCCGGTTCACATAGCCATCTGTTTTATCCGATACACCACGCTGGAAGAATTGCCCAGGTGGTGATTGAACCACACCGTATAACACAGAGGTCTATATTTTAGGCAAAAATAGCAGCAGTTATTGTATGTCGAACTCAAACTTCTATATTTGGTTTCAAGCTATGACCTGTTCCCTCAATCGGGCGTTGATTCTTATCTGCAAGACCTTTTTTGCGCCTGAAGGATTTATTATAGCATTCAGAGACGGATTTTAATGCAATAGCTTTAAAGACCACGTTCACCAGAAAATCTGGGGTCGACGTAGTCACCGTCGGCGTTGTGAGCAAAAAATCAACCATGGCAATCTGGCAGGTAATCCGCAGAGAGCAACCTAGGAGGAAGGTGGGCACTTGGGTCACGTGACCCTGCGGCATCATCACGACCTGCCAACCAGATTGTGAGCAAACTGCCCACCGTGGCAGGTGGCAGATAAATTAATGACTGGTCACTCGGGAGGGGCTACCTGAGCAGCACAAAGCCCACCGCTGGGAGCGCTTTCCAACGCAAGGCAGTTTCGCGTCGCTTAAGCGATGCCCTATAGCGCGACGATTGGTGTAAGGACTCTTAGGATTCTATCAACGTAGAGAATTACCTTCTCCATACATGGTAATTATCCCCATTCCGCTATCGCCTCATACTCTTAAGACGCAGTTTAAGTGTTCCCTCCAAGTTTTTTTCCCACTATCCATCGTCATTTCCCTCGGTTCTTTAACAAGTTTCTCTCGTGTTTCTCACCTGTGACACGATTATAGAGCGAACCCGTGCTCAATATCGGTGACTCCCTGAAATAGCAAAGAGCGCTGTAGCGTCCGCCAATCCGGACCGCCTGGCCTCACGAATGGGTAGCCAACGTTGTCTTCTCGGCTTGGTGGAGTACTCGCTCACGCGCGGCAACAACCGCAATTTGCGAGAGGAGTTGCATTACTCTCACGGCCAACTTTCTGTCGCACTGCAGGAGAAGCTAGGTAGGAAAGGGACGGAGGCGGGCCTTAGTCCCAGTGCGTGGGGCAGCGGGCTACCTTAGTGTTAGTGGTGGCACTGCGTCTGCTATTGTGGCACTGCGTCTGCTAGACGTGTGGCGCATCGGCTCCGTCATTTTTTGATAGGAGCCACGGATCAACTCATCGGACCTTATCAATTTTACTCCCTTTAGATTCAGCAAGCTGACCGGCATTCGTGGACACCAACTTCATTCAGGTGGGCCCATTTTCACGAATTTTAGAGCGGATTTTCCTTCGCGCTTCTTCGCGCCGACGCTAAGCCTAACGGCTGCGCCGGCGCTCGGCTGCGAAGGAGCCGCTTCCCGTGTTAAGATGACGAAAGGGCTGCGCCACGCGGTTATGACCCGGACGCCATGTCTTGGTCGACTGTTCCCGTCGCTGTCGAGCAGAATTCGGCGCCCGCGGACCCGATCCGCAATGAAAATCTTCTTCGTCTGGTTGAGCGCTGCTCCCAACGAAAGGCCAAGATATCGGCTAACGCCACGCCCACCACCGGCAAGGCTGCCGCTACACACCCAGCTCCCGCCTGGCATGGAGCGCAGGGCTCCGGCCCTTAGGGCCGAAACACCGTGACGAAGTGGAAGCCCAAGCCTCTGCCCAAGTTCCACCAGGACGACTTTGTTATCGCCATCAAGCCCCGGGCATCACTAGCCATCCGGGAAACCTTTCAGCATGGCGAGCTCGGCGCCGCGTTCGGCGCTTTCCTCGAGGCGCCAATGGCGGCCGAGTTGAGCCTCCTTTTCTCCAAGGAGCAAAATTTGATCCTCGCTAGCACCCGGAACGCCCACGTTGCAGCCCGTCTGCTAGGTGACTTCTCAATCAAATCGGCCAAAGGTAATGTGCTGCTCCGCGGTCATCTAAAACAACATGGAGAGGATGTCTGCTATCGAGTCATTACGGAGACCACCCAAGAGACGTCTGAGTCAATTCAACATCACGTGCAGTGGAGGAATGGCACTGTACTTGACATCCGCATGTTCGGCAACTCTAATAAGGCCCGGCTCACCTTTGCCGGTACAGTGAAGCCTAGGTTCGTGCACTAGAACTCCTAGATCGTCTCAGTTCAGCCATATTTGCGAACTATTCCGGCCTGCAGCGTGTGTGGAACTGTCGGCCATCGGGCGCAATCTTGCCCCAACCCAACCCAAGATAAGTGTGGCCTGTGTGGACAGCAGGCACCCATAATGGAGGGGATGCGGACCCCTCACGAGTGTAAACCAAAGTGTGCGGTTTGTGGTGGCGACCACGCCATGAATTCGCGGGACTGTACTGCAAACTGTTGTCTCAACAAGCGAGCCACCCCAAAGGCGTCGCGTTGAAGTTGGCGTTGAACCTGGCGTTGAATTGGCGGTTAAATTCAACTCGACGGGCAGGCAGCCTCGTCACCACGGCAGCGCTGGCGGCGATGATTCACCACATCACGGTTCAAAGCGACAGACACCTCCTAGCGGGAAGGACGTCAAGGGCAAACAAGTGCCACCACCGCCCCCACACGGCGGCCAGGAAAAGCAAGCTCGCTCCCAAGTCAAGAATGGCCCGGCCGATGCCTGGGCCAACGCCGTCAAAAATGGCAGACAGGTGAGCGGTTCGGGTAGGGTTGCCTCCTCCTCCCACCCCCACTCCCCTCCCCCTCGCTCGGCGGCTGACGCTCAGGTCCACAACCTTGTAGGTTCTCTCCGGGCGCAAAACGAGATGCTACTCGCCAAAATTGAAGCCTTCGAGGCTAGGACAACTCCCCCTCCCCCTAGTACCCCCACCGCGGAGGCTATGGAGAGCGAGACGGCGCCGGCTCCGGATCCTTTCCTTGCCGACATCGAAGCTCATCTTAATGCCAAATTAGATACCCTGCTTGGGGCTGCGATGGAACCCCTCTTCGCTCGAGTAATGGAGGCTATCCCCTCTGTGATCGCTCAACACGTCGTGACTAACTCCCGCCCATCTTGCAGAGCCGGCCCCCTTAAGGACATATCTGGTCGGCAATCCTATTTTCCGCCACGTAACTCCTCTCGAAGATGACGAAAGCAGCTGCCACCTTCCAGGCGCTGAGCTACAGTCCCTGGTGACTGGCTCGGGAGCAGCCTCACTTTCACCTCTCACCCCTAAATCTGATCATGGCAGGACACCCTGGGTGTAGGCGCTCCCCCTCTTCCAAATCGCCTTCCCCCATTACGATTACTCAATGGAAGTGTTGTGGACTCCTGTCCCGTTCCAAGCGGGCTGACCTCCGGCTTTTCCTTTCAACCTTTGAGCATTTTCCAGCCGTGGTTGCCCTCCAAGAGCCAGGGAGAGGCGCCGCAATTACAAATTAGACGACGTTCCAGCAGGACCCCTTGACCTGTCTATGCGTCCATAGAAATTATACAGACAACCAGGTCGAATTAGACCTGCAACTTGAATACCCGTATGTAATGGTGATCCTCCTCCCACTATGCAAGCAGGACCCACCGTTACACATACTCAACGTATACTGCACTCCAAAATTGCCGAATGTAACGTTCGCGGACCTCTTTAGCCGCGCGCTAAGAGTTGCTGGTCGGGAGCCCCTCTTGATTTTTGGCGATTTCAACTCTCCCGGTCGGGCGTGAGGCTACCGCCGTGAAGAGAAGCGGGGACACAGGTTGGCGGAGCTTGCGTCAACGCTGGGCCTCACTATCCACACTGACCCAGTCCACCCAACTCGTATAGGCAACACCATGACTCGGGATACGTGCCCGGACTTGACCTTCACCCGCAACATTCAGTATGCATATTGGGTCAACATTGGGGAAACCCTCGGCAGCGACCACTGCCTCCTCAACACTACGATTAGGATCTGTCTTTTCTCGCGACCCACAACACAGGCCCGACTACCAGATTGGACCATGTTCTGGCAAAATTATCACACTGCGACACCCATACATGAGCAAGGCTACCAATCTTGGTCCCAGCAATTGGTCCCTGGCCTTCGCTCCTCCGAAACTCAAATTCAGCTCTCAGATGCGGTCTCGGATGTAGATAACCACCTCCTCCACCTCTGGGAGGCCGGCATTGCCTTATCCGTCGGTGGCGCCGGCAAAAGCACAACCATAAAGCTCGCATCTCCGAGCTCACCCAGCGAGCGGATGAGTATGCGGCCCAATTCGCCGACTCCAACTGGGTGGCCCGATGCAATGCAGCCGCGCGAAAGATGTCTAGCCGGAACACCTGGCGACTCTTTCGCTCCCTAATGGACCCAACGAAAACATGCACGGAAACTCAAAAACACCTCCAATGAGCAATACACAGCTTCCAGGGCAACGCAACTCAGTTGGCGCAAAAGCTCCGGGACCAGTACTTGTGCACCATCAAGGACCCCCGCGGGCCGGCGTACTCTTATGCAGGCTCTGAGAACGTTGAGCTGGATCAACCGTTCCAGCTCCACGACCTGAGGGCGGCCCTCGCAAAAACGAAATGTGGCACTGCTCCGGGTCGGGACAAACTTACAGTCAAATTGTTAGCCAACCTCCCCGACCCGCCATACCTATCTTTAGTGGATTACATTAACTCTACCTGGCTTGGAGAAGTACCCCTCTAAATCGTCTGGAAGACCGCCCTGGTCACCTTCATTCCAAAAACTGGCAAGGCCATCAACACGGACAACCTCCGTCCCATCTCTCTGACTTCCTGTGTGGGCAAACTCATGGAGACGATGATACGCGACAGGTTGTCCGAGTTCATGGAATCTCAACACATTTTCGCAGACACCATGTTCGGGTTTCGCCCAGACAGATCAGCTCAGGATGTCTTGCTACTACTCAATCGTGCCATCCTCGAAGGCCCCCACAATGACAAGGTCATACTCGCATTGCAATTGAAGGGAGCATTCGACAATGTTACCCACAAGATCATTCTCACCCACCTCTCTCAAACTAACTGCGGCAGAGAGGCCTCCCAATACAATCGTCAATTTTTGACCGACAGACAATTCTACATTCGAAGCCAGGATAAGGAACATGGTCCTTTTCATTTAAAAACCAGGGGAGCCCCTCAGGGCGCGGTGCTCTCTCCCCTGTTGTTAACTCTGGCTATGATGTAACAGCCGGCCCAGATGGGTGCTGTCGCCGGTGTGCAGCATGCGCTGTACGCCGATGACATCACCCTGTAGGCCACGCAGGGCTCCCTCGGCGACATTGAGGCCAACCTGCGCCAGGCGGCGACCATAGTGGACCGTTATGCTCGCCGCGGCGGCTTCCAATGCTCCCCCCAAAATCTGAATTTATGCACATAGGCCCCTCACCAAAGTGCCCAGTAAAAATTGCATTGTCTCGTGAGACAGGTCCCATTCCTGAAAATGTCGAGGTCCGTGTACTGGGGCTCTTGAAACATCAACACAAACGGTCAGAAACGACATTGACCAAACTCCGTAAGCTGGGGGACCAGGTGGGCCGCATGGTCAGCCGTGTTTCTAACAAGCTTCGGGAGGTTACGATGCAAGGACCCCTTGCGGCTGGCGCATGCATTTGTAACGAGTCGAATATTCGACTCCGTAATCCCACCTGCGGAAGCAAGACGAGGATGCACTAGAAGTCATCCTCCGCACAATTATTAAGCTGCCCTGAACCTCCCCGTGAACACCTCCACCCAGCGTCTCCTGGGGATGGGTATGGTTAACACGCTTCGGGAGCTCCGGGAAGCCCACTTGACCAACCAATATACACGTCTCTCGAAGACATCGTCGGGTCGCCGCCTCCTTGCGCGACTACATATCCAACACACCACTCTCATGGAAGAGCGCATACGAATTCCATCCCAGTGGAGATGCGCCCTCCACGTGCGCCCTCTTCCCGCGAACATGACCCGTGAGGACCATAATGGCCGGCGCCTGGCGCGGGCGGAAGACGTGTCCCGCCACTATAGATCGAAACCCGGCGTATTCTACGTGGACGCCTCCGGCCTTCACCATGGGGGGTGGTACACGGCCGGAGTCGTCCACCAATCAAAAACAGTGAATGGCCTTACTTTTCGAGCCCGTGACATAACACACGCGGAGTAGGTGGCCATAGCATTGGCTGCATCTCATCCCACTTCCAAAACAATTATTTCCGACTCGCGGGGGGCTGTCGGAACGTTGAGCAGGGCTGGGTACCGTACCTAGCCTACCGCCTTCTCCAAAACAGCGTCTCTACCGGGGACCCCGCTCACGGGAGTATTGTTTGGGCTGCTTTTCACATGGGTCTTGAGGGAAATCAGGCAGCTGACGCCGCCTCCCGCGCGCTTTCTCACCGGGCATTTCCCTCCCACCCCAACGATCAAGAGCTCGAATTCACACCGGCTTACTCTTTCCAAGACATTGTTTTACTCTATCAATATGGCCACAGCCTTTATCCGCGCCCGTGTAAAGGCCTCTCAAAGGCGGAGGCGCGGCTTCTGCTCTGCCTTTATACTAATACTTTGCTGTGCCCGGCAGCTCTCAAACACTTTGACCCTTCTTTCTCGGGCAGCTGTCCGCACTGTGCGAAGAAGTCTTTAGACGTCTACCACCTGGTGTGGACCTGTCCCTCCAACCTTGCTATCCCCCCTCATCCCAACCCCACCCTGGAGGACTGGGAGGCGACCCTGCTCGGCTGCTCTGACCTACAGGCTCAAAAGGCCTTGGTTGCGCGTGCCCGGGCAGCGGCTGACGCCACTGGGGTCCCGTACTAGGGACCCCACCTAGTGTTTGTGAGGGCCGGCCTCTTAAGGGTCGGTCCAATCATACCTCCCTGTAAATACTTTTTTTTTCTAGCCAATAAATGTTTTTCACCACCACCACCCGCAGGAGCGGAGTTGGGCGGAGGTCCGTCATTATGTTCTAAGTTCTGCGAGAAAGACGCTTCTTTCTTGTGCAGGAGCCGTGATATTCGAAGAAATCTGTTCAGTGCCCTTAGTATCTGTTTGGCCGCCGCCCGCAAATTTGACGTCGCGATATCTAATGATACGTTAACGAGGTTTCTGTTACGGCCTTTTATACTTTTCTAGGGGCGAGATAGTTTCATCGTAACACTATCGGAAAGCTTCACATATTACGTGGAACAACAGCGAACCGGTGCCTGCCGATTAGAGCTCACAACGCTCTATCTGAAAACACATCGGCACACTCCAGTACACATACGTGTCCTAAGAAACTCGCGTGCAAGAGTTGTACCTAAATTTCACTTTTTTTAATAAGCAATGAATAATATCTTTCGCCTATTTTTATAACACTATGCGCTCAACTCTGCCTAACCAGCTAAACTTTCCTCTGCTCATATGAAGAGGATATAAAAAGTGTTCATGAAGTTTGGAAATATAGTATTGAGCCGAAATTCCAACGGCACGGTGAAATAGGAAGTTGTTCGAAGGAGCACTGTCACTTCTTTACCACTTTAAGCGCCTATTTACCTTTAATAGGTACAGAATTTTCAGCGGTCATTTGCTTTGGAATTGATTCTTCATTCAGCGAATTATGTTTCGTGTTCACGTTCACAGGAGCTCAGAAAGTTTACATTGTGATTAAGGTGGCCAATAGAAATGCTTTGATAAGTTACTATCTCAAGAACTACATCTTTTCTTTCAAAGGACACCAAGATGCGTTCCGAGGCCAATCGAAACTGTAAACTGAGCATCAAAAGGAAACCATGTAAATGTGCGGCTCTTAGAAAACAAAGCGCATTGCTATAGAGTAGACAAACGCGTGTATTTTGAGCAGGGGGTGAATCGTGTGGAACAATTATTATCAAAAGGGGAAATTGTTGGGCTAGTTGATTCATAATACTGGAACGAAACAGAGCGAAAACACAGGACTACAGAAAGGAAGAAAACAGACAGAACGCCGACATCCAACTGGGTTAATTTCGTGCGAGAAAGCATTGAATACAGAAAAAGAGCACAAGAAAAACACAACATAATGGGAATATAATTTGCTTGTATCTAAGAAGCCTGCTTCTTTCTTTTTTGAAGGTCTACGGAAATTTCGACCACTTGGGGTTTTTTGACATGCACTGGCATCGCACAGTACACGACCCTCTAGAATTTCGCCTTCATCGAAATTCGACCGCAGCGGCTGGGATCGAACCCGCGTCATTCGGGTCAGCAGCCGAGAGCCGTAACCACTGAGCCACCGTGGCGGCGGTAGACGAGAAAGCACCCGACGTGAAATACAAAGGTCGTGTGTTCAGATCCCACCGACGGCATGTGGTTGTTTTTTTCTGCATTCTAAAAAAGTATATTTAAGCGAAGAAACAATTTCACTAATAATCCTTCATTGATAAACGCCTGAAATTGAAAAAAGAAAACCATCCTCTCTGCATCTTGTTTTCGGTGACTGCTGGCTTTCTTGATGTATCTCATAACGAGGCTCTCGGTTTTGCCTTCCGTTGTCTGCACAAAACAAATGCAGTTTCGTTAAAGTACGTTGCAAGGGAAGCAATAGCGGTGACCTGACGCGCGGCTGAAAGAAGAAATACAGTAAATGGGGAGCAAAACTTAATCTTGGATAGCGCTTTCTAGGCCTCAAAAACTCAGAGCCAACGCGAATTGATCTTGGATGGGAAATCGTGTTGTCTTCAATAAGACATGTCTCAGGCCAGCAGATCTCTGTCGTAAAGACATCATTTCAAAGCCCGCGGGAGCCGAAGCGACTGAAGACACGGACACAAGCTTAAACAAAATGGTAAGTTTGAGAGGAGCTAATAAATAAAAAAAATGAGAGTGTCAGTTCGAAAATACAGCATACCCGTTCTGTTGCTTTCTTTTTCTTTATTTGTTGCGCACGCAGTTCACCGATATTGAAGCTGCAGCATTAAATATACACGTTGCCAACTGATTGTTACCTCCACGTCTTTTCTGGTTTATTTTCCAAAGTGGGCGCTAAAGATACTTAGCAGTTAGGTGTGACGGTCACTGTACATAAAGACTGCTTTTAGAGAAGAAATACTTCTTTCGCTTTGCTCCCGTAGCAATGCCATAAAGCTTTTTGTTTTCCAAACCATTTTCGGGACAATTATCGAGCATCGAATTTTGGTCGTAGTAATGAACTACGGAAAGTTTTGATAAATATTCTTGCTACCGACGTACTCAGATAATGTATGCCATTCCCGAGAACAACACCGAGAAATGTTGACGTCCTCAATCTGTCTGTGTAAAAGCTCGCGCCGACAAAACGCTCATCATTTGATGCACAAGCACACCCAGCAACTCCATTCATTACACTTATGAAGTCTTGTTTCTCTTTTGTTTTAAAACATGGTTCGAACCGAGGATAATAGATTCCATCGATTGTCAGACATTGGTTCCGACGCTACTGCGAGGTACTCAGTGGGGGCTTCGCTCTTTTACATAAAAGATGAGAAATTAATAAAAAAACACGAAAAACGCGAAATGTGTGCTGCCCTGATACAGTTTCATACACACGTCACAGTCTTCATGGGGTTTGAGGGGCCATTTTTTAGTCGTCGGGCAAACATCATTTCCATAAGCAGGCGATTCAGGATATTTCCCGTCATCTGAGATACAGGTACAAGCTAGGAAATCAAATATATAGTCGATAGCCACTAGTCGGAACCTTGTACGTGCCTTTAGGGTAGAGATAATGCATTGTGAAGAGCATGGTATTTTTGCCGCTAATATTTGGAGTCGTTTAGAGGGCCGCGAATTTCGAGTGGGTGGCTGTATTCAAGAATAGTGCGGCCGTTGAACCTTAGATTGATTCGACCTTGAGAGGCTGCTACCACGGCCAATGAATCAGTCTGCCGTCCTCTTAGTGATGAAAGTGCTAACATTTTACTGAAGGTGCTTCTTTTTGTCAGAATAGTTCGTGTCTGGCTATTTGTTATTCCAAAATACTATTTTGGCTTCATTATTAAAAAAGTTTTTTCACACCTCTTTTACTTTATTTATTATTCAATTATTTATATATGCACTGGTCCACTTGCTTGTCATTTTATTGTCATTTGACTGTTTCCATCGTATAGAAATGCAGACCGCAATTTTAGAGCTAAATTTAAACAAAGACATTACAGTTGTCTTTTTGAGATGCGCAAACTATCCTTAACTTCTGGTGCATGCAAAAGAAATTATAAAACGTTTCCATTATTTAAATGACAAAAGGAAAGAATGGCCATTGTTCTTCTCATTTTATTCCAGTGTCAAAGTGCTGGAATTACTGTATAACACAAGGATAATCGACTATTCACATGAAATGCACTGTAAAAGTCGCACTTCTTTTGTTCCCAGGTGGAACACTGTCGTTCCTAATGGAGCAAGGGTATGGAAGGAACGCCGGCCTGTGTACTTGTATCGAAGTCAAACGGACGTCATCCTATAATCCTGATCACTGCGGTAGTGGTTCTGGTGAGTTCTGCGCCTAACAGCCTCTGTTAGAAAGGGAAAAGAAACAGAAACGAAAAAGAGGTACCCGAAAATGTTCCGTCTCCCTGAAACGAGGACAGTCGTGTCGGCAAAACGTTTCTTTGTTAGCTTTTGTTTACCCACCAGCGGGTTTTTTGAGTGATGCATAGTGCCTGTTGATTTTATTAGAGATTGATTCTTATCATTGTATTTAGCCGCCTACGTCGCAGTATTGCTTGAAAATGTTCTTTGTTCACAGAGAAACTTGCTATGGCTGAATTATGCTCCTATTACACACCGCATCCCACAGAAATGACACAGTTGCATATGTGGCAACTACATGCTTTGGAGCTGTGTCTTTTGTGAATGAGTCGTCGTTAGTAATGATTTATGTAAGTTTTACACTCAGGCACTTTTTATTATTTTTATTTTTGGAGAGGTGGCACTCATAACACCTTTACGTTGCCATCTTTATGAAAATTATAATTGAATTTGAAATGTGCGGTTTAGTACACCGATGCAACAGATGTACTACGAGGGAGGCCGTAGTGCAGGACTCTCGAATAACTTACACCACTTGTGGTGCTCTCGAGTGCTCTGGTATTGCACAGCACAGATGCGTCCTTTTCTATTTCGTCTCCATCGATGTACAGCTGCCGTGGTCAGGATGGAAGCCGTGACTCTGAGATCAGCAGCCTGGCGCCCAAGTGACCAAGCCGCCGTGACTGGTCCAACTTTACGCGTACATATCAGTATTTTGAGACGTCTTGCCTAAGAGGAACTTTTGAATGGTTTTTACTGTGTTGTTTGCTGCAGGAAATAATTTGTTTTCGCATTTAAGCTGGAGCACGTACTAACGCATTTAGTTTAGCGCGTTAGTATTCGCTTCCTGACATTGCCGTTTTCTAGCGAACAGTACGCGCTACAAACACAATGCACACTATGCAGAACACTACAAAGAACAAGGCAGGACACCCGTTAGACACAACATCCGTTAGGCTGTGAGATGCATCGTAGTGGAAACAATCTGGAGTAGTTTAAGCCACTAGGGGTTCTTCAACGCACACTGACATCATGCAGAACTTTTTGTATTTTGCCCCCACCACCCGTGAAAAGCAATAACCATGGTCAGGATTCTACCCCGCTCTCAGCAACTAAGGCTATTGAGCACTGAGGCGAATGTGCTGGTTGCCATCATCATCGTTATCATAAACCTGAATACACCCACTGCAGGGCAAAGGCCTCTCCCATGTCTCTACTTAGCCCTGTCCTTTGCCAGCTGCGCCCACGCTGTGCCTGCAAACTTTTTAATCTCATCCGTCCACCTAACTTTCTGCTGACACCTGCTACGCTTGCCTTTTCACAGAATCTACTCCGTTACCCTTAAGTACCAGCGGTTGTCTTGCCTTCGCACCACGTGTCCACCCCAAGCCCATTTCTTCCTCTTGATTTCGTCTAGGACGTCATTAACCCGCGTTTGTTCCCTCACCCACTCTGCCCGCTTCCGGGCTCCTAAGGTTACACTTATAATTTTTCTTCTTGTTGTTGTTCGTTGTTCTCACCTAACGCAAAATAATCAAGCAGGAAAGTATTTGAGAATTCGGCACTATAGTATCTAAATAATTGAAGACAGACGTTAGCGCAGGAAGCGCCGCCTCCCAGAAATAACAAAAAAAAAAACAGCAGACACACGAACGCTGCGTTGTGGTAAAGATCCACTCATCCGTTTTCCATCTTCTGTCGTCTTATCTAGGGTTTCGAATAAACGTAGTCGGTCAGATGCTTTGCGTACGGAGAGCGACGGCATTCTGTAGGTATTTTTCAGTGTGGCGAAGCGCTGGATTCGAGAATAAGATGCCAGAATGAGCCGAACTGCTTTGTTTGACAACGCCTCGAGGTTTTTTGTCCAACGGATATGATGAGGATGCCAACTGATACATGCGTTCTCTAATTAAGGCCGCATGAGCGAGTTATGCCCATGAAGTCTAATGCTCCCGCGGCTGACGAGGGGAAGACGATTAAGCAAACCGACCTTGTTTTTAACATGTGATCGTTTTCTGTTAAATTGCAATCAATTGGTATCCTGAGATACTTCAACGTTGAAGCTGAATAAATTTTAATCCTTAAAATTGCGCATGAAATAAGCGGACGTAGGCGTTAACTTAAGACATTTCCTTTGGTTCTGCGTTGATTTCCTTTTGCCTTAGAGAACACTATTATGCTAATTTGTTGAGGGCAATCAGCAACATTGATGTCAGTTGGCCTCGTTATTACTAAGGCTCGTTATCGTCAGCGTTCTTGTCATAGTTAGTCATGCTAATATATTTGCCACTCTTATTACTGCCCAATAACACTGTACTTTAGCTTCATCATTAGTGCCCCACGCAAAAAAATTACCAGGTAGCCACCAGTTTTTTGATGCTAACCAGACATCCTGCACCACACCGATGTTTTTGCATTTCGCCTCCATCGAAATGGTGCTGCTGCGATCGGGAGGCCCATTGCGGTAGAATTTGGAAGCTGTACGCAATATCCACTAAAGCCCCTACTCGATAGACACTGCGCCATGTGCCGGGCGTGCACGCGCGATAGGCTCCTCATGCCGGGCTTCGAAAAGAGGCATGCGTCTCCATGTTCCCGGTGCTGGCTTTCTCCCCATCTCGCGAGGACTGAAACAATTGTAGGCCGCTAACAAATGAAGCGAGGGGAGCGGAAATAACTTCAAGCCGCGAAGAAAAGGGTCGGGGAGAGCTCCGCGGCTTTCCGATTGTTGTAAAATGAACCCCACTTCTGACGCAATACGGCGCGTGTAGCGCACGCATCAAACATTTGGCAAGAACAGACCAGAGCGTAGGAGCTCACACTGGCAGTGGCTTGTGCGTGCGCATGCGCAGACCGGCTCTTGCATACGTGCGTACACCCATGCATGGCGCGAGTGTCAGCAGATGGAGCGTTTGAATTTGCATGTTGTGTTGACCCTGTTAAGCATGCATCGCCTTCATAAAGCTGAGTAAGTGGCAAAGCAAACTTTACAACCTTGCAATCGAACGCAGACATTTACAAGTACATGGCACAGTATGCTGCATAGGGGGAATGTATAAAAAATCACCTGCTTGGCTTGAGCGGCATATCGTAGTATAATAGCGATTTTCTCTACCTAGAGGAGGCGCTTCTAAAAATTCAGTATGACGGCGTTACGGATTGCTGCACCAACGGGCACACAAATAGAATCGCGTTTTTTTTTAATTTTCAGAATAATCTCGTGGTTTTTACTCGACGGACGGAGCATCATGCGGATCACACAACCAGTTTTGTCCCTTGTGGGAAAAAAATTCGGAAAGACAAGGCAAAAAACTGCTCTGTTGCTTTTGAAAACGGCTGGCGTGAGAGGAGTGGTAGGTGGTAGACGTGAACTTTGCAGATAACTGAAGATCCATGACATTGGTAATGAAGGTCCTTGAACAACACATGGATAACAAATCGAGAAGGTGAAGTTAGCAAGATGCAGCGATTACAATTTTTCATGCTGCTTTGCAGAAAACAAGCTAGAGAAATTAGCCAGTCACTATTGCTTTCGTGAAAAATGATAAAGGTGCTCTTATTTACTTTTTTACACCTTTAAACTTGGCAAACTACATTCTATTTTAAATAAGAATATAGGATTATAATCATGTGTTGACGTGAAAGGAGAGAATACTGAAGGCTCCTTTTTACGCGCACTGTCTTTTCGGAGACATTCACTGAGCATTATGTCCTCAGTTTGTTCTTGTGCAATGCATGATGAGCATCCAATGAATGTTCTCCGCTTTTTGTACGTTCCGCTATTTTACAATCTCTTCGCCAGTTCATAATCTATTTTTGCCATTTGCTCGTCTGTCCGACAAATTCCAGCAATCGTTAGAAAATGAGAAAAGAAATGCTCGTATTGAAATGGAATTTGAATGAAGTCATTACTTCACCCTCCCCCGATTTTCTGTGGTTAACAAAGGTCCATATCACCAGTCACGCACCGCCGCGGTGGCCTTGTGGTTATGGCGCTCGGCTACTGACGCTAAAGGCGCGGGTTCGATCCCGGCCACGGCGGTCGAATTTAGATGGAGGCAAAACTCTAGAATCCCACGTACTGTGCGATATCAATGCACGTTAGAGAACCCCCGGTGGTCGCATTTCTGGAGCCCTCCACTACGGCGTCCTTCATAGCCTAAGCCTCTTTGGAATGTTAAACCTCATAAAACCAAAACCAAACCACCTTTCGCGCACCTTGTATTAACACTCCTAATTACAGACAGTCACGTAGTGCTAAACTCGTCGCGCTTGAAATGTTCTGGGTAATCATAGGTGCTCAGCGATCTTTCATAACGAACAGTCTCTGCTAATTTGGATTGGAACTTCTAGTTCAGGCAAATTATGTTTTTATAAATATAGACTGGGTGCCTAATAACGACTGCGCTGTCATTTCCCTGAGCGTATCACTGCCGGGTCGCACAATCAACTCACGCAATGACGCTCAGCGGGTGCTCAATCTCGCTAGTGAGCGAGCGTCCAGGTAACAGCACTCTTAAGACATTTTTTGCGTCAAAACGTGGAGAGCTAGGTCTGAATTCCGGCGAACCACTAAGGCAGCGGAGCAAAGAACGCGGTTCCGCGCACAAATCCTTCTTGATCTAGTAACCAAGACCACAATTTATTTTCAGTGCCATTAACTTGGGGCTCGCATTTCGAACCTTACTGTTCGTTTAGGATTTTTTGTCTACTCTAAGAATGTGCATCACTTCGTGCTTCCCTGGCTAAAAGCGCAAGCCTCCTTGACATTGGTGTGGTCTTTGGGGGTTTAGCGTCCCAGAGCGACTCCATGGAGTAGGGCTCAGGAAATTTCGAGCACCCGGGGATCTTTAACGTGCACTGACATCGCACAGCACACGGGCCTCTAGAATTTCAGCATCCTTCAATGTTAGACCGCCGCGGCCGGGCCTCCTTCACTTTGGTGTTGTGCAAATTTAAAAGTAATGTTTTGGTGGCGGGATCTGTACATAAGTTATGCGAGTACATTATCCTGGCTCAGAAGTTCTCCAGTAACTCTTGCTCTACAAACAACATATGACACTTCCGGTTATTTCTGCTTGTGCGCTGTGTTTCTATAATGAGCCAAGAAGTTCGACAACATGCTTCGCGCCCTTTTTATTTTATTTTGTATGACTCACGAAGTGCGCTACTTCCCGGCATGTTGGTTGCCGGTTTTCTTATAGTCTGAACTGAAGCTAACGCCAATGTGTGTCTTAAACGTAGCGGTGTTATTCGTGCTCTCTGCAGGAACGCATGAGTGTTGACCTGCGTTTTGTTGTCGTAGGCAATCGCGATGTCTGTCTTCTTCTGAGGCTAAATATCTTGCCTCTCACTTCCGATGGCAATCGCATTCTCGGCGATCGGCAGCAGTACCTGTGCAAGGTTACGATGATATTGACGCCACTGTGCTTTGTCATAGCAACGCAGTTAGCAAGTTAAATTTTGAGAGGCGATTCAAAATGTTCCTTCCATCTTGATTGCCGGATGATAGAGACTTTTGCACCGCCAGTGCGCAAGCGCTGATTGGTCTCGACGCGGCTGACGTGCAGCCACATCAACAGCACGTGGCTCCATCTGCCGCCCAGACATTGTTTCTGGCCTTTACAGCCTGGGGTGGCTCTATGTGCGCGCCTAAGGCGTGCGCATTCAGGCGTGACGGCCTCGCATATTGGGCGCCGCTTGTGTGCACGTGCTGGAAGACCCTCCCACTGTCGCCATCTATTGTTACATTCCCCTTTGTGATTCCATGCCTATATGCGTCCGAATGTTGTTATTGAAGGTGATAATTCAAACTGTTCGTAGTTGGCACAGCTTAGATTGACGATACCATGATCTAACGCTTAAAAGATACATGAAACAGTTATTTCTGAGCCCCGTTTCAGCAGCTTGTGCCCTTATGCAGGTCATAGAGGATAGCCTGGACGGACACCGGACGGGCAGAATTTGTGTGCAAAAAGAAGGGCGAATGTAGCCGTTAACTGCATTGCGTCAATAAAAATGCGTACATCATAGGCTGGATGGAATGGCAGAAACAGGCGCTACCAGAGGAAAGGCCATTCGTCCTGGTAATGTTTAAGGATTTTAAAAACAAAGCTACCAGAGTAGAGTGCCCAACAATTGCACGGGCGACAACCGCGGTTAATGTCTTGCGGCGCTGCGTATACGTCTCTTTAGGGACATTCCGACATGTTCGCACTACTCCGGATGGCGAGAGTTTCGACCCGGGCTTTCCGTCATCAACGCACACTTTCCGGGTGTCGACAAGCCTACAAGCAGATAGCGGCGTACCTTTGTATTACACGGTGGCTTTCAGCAGCCGGAATAGACGCAATTGTGGCTCGACGTGTTCGGGTATATAGCTCAAGTTTCGCAGAAAGCCTTTTTCTCCTCGTCTGCCGCGCAATGAGCGTACTTTCCGTGACATACCTTTGTGCTTGAACGTTGGTATTTTTGCTAGTTTGTGCGGTGGAGGCGTTAATGGACGAAGTCACGCTATGCCCGAGCGATAGATAGATAGAGAGAGGCACGGTAAAAGCATGGAAAAGAAATAAAACTACGCGGACAATTCTTGCGTAAGCTGGCAGCGCTACCTACATCGACAATGGGAGGATTTCGTAGCACTGAAGATACACGGCCGCTGCTTGAAGAGGAAACGGTGTTCGCCCTATACGAAAGAGAAAGCATCGCCTTTTGCTCATGCATTATGGGTCATAACGGGTGACACTTGCTGCAATCAGACCACATGTGAACCAATAAGGCGTCGTACTAAAGGAGCTATCATAGAATTAAAAAGCTTTTGTCGTAAATAATAAGCATTGAAATAAGAGAATTGGGAATAGAATTTCAAAAATGTTTTGAAGTACATGCCAAGATTGCATAAAAGAAAGCACCACTCAGCGGATGATAACATCACCCTCAGAGATAAAGATAACACCACCAGTCGAGGTTACGCCACCCCCTAAGATTATTCATTATGAAATAAATATTGCGCTCTCTTGTGCTCTGACTTTGGATGAAAACTGCCTTTAGACTATGATTTATGCCAAGTTTCCTCAGAATTTACCTAACAGCATCTATGCTTAAAAGTCGCCGCGTACAAGTTAACTTCAGTTGCGCGTTTCACCAGGCACGATTGTGAATTATACGCATGGAATGACGATCTTTAGAACGGGCAAGCGCTTTCAAAGAACGATTATCTTGTCGAGATACTATACTAATCAGAAACTACTTCACACGTCTTACGCGAGTGCGAAGTCTTGTAAGCAATCGCTGTGTCGTCTTGTCTGGTATAGTGCTCGAAGCACAGGGAATAAGTGTGCTTAAAGGGTAACTAGGCACGGTGAGACGAGCACCGCTATCCAGCCTCGTAAAGCGACGACAAGCTGGTTCTCCGAAGTGGACCTTGTCTGTCGCATGACTCGCTGTGTTTATTTTGAGCTGTACAGAATTCAAAACTTCGGAGTATTACCGATATCAAGTCTAAATTTGTTACCTCTAATGATCAGCTAATTTAAATTAGGGAAAAAGTGTTAAAGTTTAATCATTCCGTCAAGACTGGCTCCTGGGCTACAGAAATGCGACCCTTGGTAGATTAATGAAGAAAAATTTTTTTACGCTTAAATTCGAATGTACAAATTAGGCTTTTCTTGAAGAAGAATACAACCACGATCATATTCTGAGGGATGTCCAATGATAAATAAGAAACGAATTTAGTGATTACTTAACCTAGTGAATACTCAGAAGGTATGACTGAAAATCTGACTTTTTTCTTGTTTTAAATAGTAGTCCTTTGTACCGATAATACCCATGAGATATTTTTAGCTACAGTGTTGAAGTTAGAACAGAATTCGTTCTTTTGTGCAAACTGGCTGTTTCCTTTCACACTGCAGCTGGTTGTTGTGCATGAAAATCTAGTCAGGTGCTTAAATTTAGGTTTTCAATAGCGTCGTGTAAACTGTCTGGTAGAGGCAGAGTTCCGAGAGCCAGAAAGTCTTTCAAGTCATGCAGTCCGAGAAAAAGGTAGTAAAATGAAATCGGCCCCTTTGGTAAAGACAAGACTAAATTCTACTTTATACGGCAATACCACATGCGGCCAATGGTCGAACGGATTTCTTCACAGTCACACCAAAACCTCCCTGAACAACTTGCACGTTGTGGAAAAGAAGACTTTTTTCGTATGCACGCTAAGTTCAGACTTGCATGCCACACACAGTCACCTATACTAAAGAGAGTTCTGGCTAAAACCCCTCAAAAGAATGAGATCCAATTGGACGGAACGGGGCTAGGTAAGCTGGCTGAAAATCGGGCCTACATTAGTAGTTTACTTCGAGTAAGAATTCACATCGTGGTGCTTTCCTCGGGTAATAGGCATTCACTTACGAAAAAAAAATGCCGGTGGTTTAGCTTTGGTTAAACATGAAGTGAGGGGATAGCTTCAGCTGGCCGAGTGGAACTTGCTCAGTTTAATTGGAAAGTCAGTCTTTCGCCGCTCCGTTTTACCGGGCGTTCCTTCTTCATCCTAGTCCCACTTGACACGGCGCATGCGCACAGCTGTTGCAGCTCGGTTTCTCCAGCGCTGCACCACTTGGCTGGTCACGTGACCAACCACGTGGTGGTCGCGGCGCCGGCAAGCCGTGGCTGCACCGCCATCGTCACGTGCAGCCGCCACTGTCACGTGCCACCGCCACGCTGAAGGCTCGAAATGCTAACGTAATGTAGCTTTCGCTACAAATCTCCCGTAAATGGCCTACTTGTCCTTTAACAAACAGACTCCACGGCATCGTTTCTCTATCAGCTATTTGCTTTCGAAAAAGCGCCTCTCGCGCGCAGAAGCGCAGAAGATAAAAATATGCGATGGTGAACCACAGCACTATCAATAACAAATAACGGGAGCAACAGGCTTTATGAGAGTTCTAGAACGCAGTAAGAATCTAAGCAGTGATTCGGCCTATTACTACTGCTTGAGCTACGATGTTCTAAAACCTCAAAAAAAGACAGTCTCAGAGTGCTGATTACGATACGACATGTCCCGATTAGAGTCGCCGTGTAATACTTGAAGCGCGGTTGGGACGAGAAGCATCGAATGGGGACGAGGGTGAGGTAAGTACATCGCGTGGAAGCGGCGATGTCGTTAGGCGAGAATCGGCGCCGGAAGCGAGGAAGCGGGAGGCAGCCGCCTCTGCCGCTTTATACACATATCGACCCAACCTTGAAGGGAGGACCGTCGCCCACTTTTTTTCGAGCCACGCAATGCCTTAAGCGCGACGCTGTTTGCTCGCGTTACCATCATTACGGGACGTCAAGTACTTGTCTCGTCCCTACCCGAACAGCCACCGTTGGTTCCAGTAAGGAGACAGCGGGACAATAAAGAAACCCCTTTCCCGCACATCCATGTATGAAAAGGAAAAAAAAAGCACGACGAAATGGTTCTAGCCAGGATTTTTTTTTTTTACCTCGAGTGCATGCCATGAAATCGTTCCCGAGAAGTGCGCAATAAAATTCGATGAAGCGCAGCACGACGAAGCCGTGGAACTGCGGGTAGTGAGTGTGCATATTGAGAAGGAAGAACACGCCGTGAGAAAATTTTCTTCAGTCGAGCGTGGTCGGTCGATTACAGGCATTTTGACGCGTGTTAAACCTATTGGAATGAGTTACTGTTCGGTCGTAGCTTATATCAAAGAACACTAAACCAGCGGCGTACAACCGATGATGAGGAAACTGGGGCTTTTAGACAACCACAGTAGCTCAATAGATGTGATGCATGGTTGCACACTTGAAAGACGCGAGTTCGATTCTAGGCGCAACGGTCGCATTTCAATGAAAGCGAAATGCTAAAGACTCGTGTTGTGTGCGATATGAGTGAACGTTAAAGACCTCCAGGTGGTTTCTTTTATCCGGAGTTCTCCACTACGGCGTCTCTCATAGCCTGAGTCGCTCTGGGAAGTTAAGCCCCTTAAACCTTAATTGCGGCTTTTATTATAGCTATATCGGAGGAATCTTCGATGCACAGGTGTGGGTTTGCTGGCTTTCGTTTACAACCAAGGCACATGAATGAGTGCTGCGATAGACAGGAATATTTACAGGATCAGTGCACAGAAGCCAATAAAAAACGCCGTGAGTCAGGGTTGTTTCCAAGCAAACAGTGCGCGAAAAACAAAAAAAAAAGCTGTAATGCGGAGTCTTCGAGCGATGGCAGTTGTTGGAAACTGGAGCGGTGGCTTACATACTTGTCCAGAAAGAGTTCAAATTCTAGCGCACAAGCAGCGCTTGCATTCTTCACCTTTCTCGATGTTGGCGGCCTAAATTCTTCGCTACAAATCCAGTAAAGAACGTGAGCGTTATAACTCTGGCTATTCTAAGTGAGCAGCAGCTAGCTAGCTCCGTGACGTAAAAGGTCACGAAGCAAGCGTTATTCAGAGGGTAGAGGGCGTTTACGCGACAGCGGCTATCTAGCCAAATTTTCCTGTTGTCGAACTACGGCGCTCTCTGAGAAGTGCTGACTTCTACTGATGCGAAAGCATTACATTGCTCATGGGCAAAAAAAAACAGCTTTGTTGTACAGCAGTTGTCCGAAAATTACAAAGACGCCACCATGGACTCGCATGATGTCAGTAGTTGAAGAGAAGACAGTAGTGGTTGATCGCAGGCAATGAAGCAAAAATATTAGACGAAACAATAGTACTGATAGTGATAGTGACAGTTGTGGAATTATAAAAGATGTTAGTAAATAATGATGAGGGCCATTAATGACAATGGTTTGTGGTCTTAGGGGGATTTAACGTCCCAAAGAGAACAAGGTTATGAGGCACGCCGTAGTGAAGGGCTCCGGAAATTTCGACCACCTGGGGTTCTTTAAGGTGCACTGTCATCGCACAGTACACGGGCCTCTAGCACTTCGCCTCCAACAAAATGCGACCGCCGCGGCCGGGATCGAACCCGCTCTTTCGGGTCAGCAGCCCAGCACCATAACTAGTGAGCCACCGCGGCGGCATTAAAAGCAATGATAAAAATTTTTATGTTGAAGGCCTTTAGGTCAAATGCTTTTATGTTAAAAGCATTTATGTCACAGGCTTTTATAGTAACGAACTTTAGGGTAAAGTCCTTAAGTCAAAGGATGCTTTCGCATTCATAGCACATCACGACGTTCAGTGCCCCCGTAACATTCTCGTCCTCGTTTTCCGCCTGTCAGGCATCAGAAACACATTCCTCTCTAACTGCTGTTTCGTTAATTCGGTACTATCTTGTTTTTAAACCACTCATTCCTTGTTCACAAACTCACTCCCTTACTCATTCCTAGGGATCTCAAGAAGAAATAGTGAGGCAATGCGGCCTTGAGAGCCAACCGGAGCCCTTCGGGTTCATGTCTTTCCTTTTCTTTCACTCGTTCCAAGAGAGTTAACGCTCGCTCAAAATCATACAGGCCATGATCAGAGGAGAACATCAGAGAGGCCCTTCTTATGTTACGTAACAAGCTTCTCGGCCAGCATGTGGACGAGAGAGTTTCCGGCTACGACCTACTACGACGTCGACACCGACTCTAATCCAGGTTAAGAATTGCATAGACACATGATTTCTAAAGAAATGCTTGAGCTCATCACTCTCATTATTTCACCATCAATCGTGACACGTCCAATGTAAGGCATTCTCCCATCTCTGTTTAGTCCTGTCCGGCGCTGTCCGCGTCTTTCTTATCCCCACGAACTTTGCACTCTGATCCCCTTACCTGACTCTCCGCCCTTTCCTACAGTGTTTGCTTTTTCTTGGGATCTACTCCGCTACACTAAGCAACCACTGGTTACCTTGCTACACCATTACATCAAAGAAGAAGAAAATAAACATTCGGTTGCTACACATTAGGAACCCAACTCGTCTCGCAGTGCGGATGCTCTCGGACGTCTGTGGGTTTTTGTCTCGCCCACGGGAAGCTGTCATCACCACTGTCGTCCTCTCGTGAACGTGTACGTACACCAGATCAGCAATATCGGACAAACGCGTGGCGTTCCGAAACAGCTGCGCCTGACAGCCGCAAGAAAGAGTCCACAGTTGTGCAATCATTGAATTTTGGGGGGCGCGCGCCTCAGCAACAGCCAGGCTCAGCGCACTACACCATCTTTCTTTCTCCGCGACATGCGATCCATATTAGATTAACGGTTTCACGTGCCCCGTCACATTCGTCGTCTTGTAGCACTGCTTGACTACCATTATTCCTGGTATGGATTTTTTGAACGAGTTTGGCGCTGTCATCGCCCTCGCCGACCGCCCCATCACGCATTGTCGGCTGTGTTTGGACTCGACGAGCTCAGAGACAACGCTCTCCGAGGCGAAATAGGTTGAAAACTACGCATAAATGTCTGGGCGTTATTTCCTGTGAAGACCCTACATGGTTGGCGCATGTTAACCGTGTTGCTGGCAAAGCATGTAGATGCCTTAGCTTTCTTCAGTGTAAACTAAGGCGTGTTGGCGAACATATTTGATGCGGCTAATAAAGCATACGTTAGGCCCCGTTGCAATGCATGTCCTGAGTTGCATCGCTTTACAGTGTCTACGTAGATGCACTTTGACATATCCAATATAATGATGCCCGATTTGTCCTCAGCCTGCTCGATCGCTTCCTCAGCATCAGCAACAAGATGAAGGAACTGTACCGGGTTTCAGTGTGTAAACGCCGTAGGGCTGTCCGTTTGAAATTGTTTTACTCTCTTTATCGTAACCGAACCGCAGTTTGATCTTCATCCTATTTCAGTATGCCCCATGTATATTCCTGGACTAATTATCGTTACAAGATGAAGATCATGCTAAAGCGGCCATACAGCACTGCGACAAACATTTTTCACAATTCCTTCTTTGTGTTAACTGGGAGAGAATGAAATTTACTGCCACGGGATGGGATGACCCTGAATACTGGGAATTTATTAGTGCGATATTTCTTCAACCCTGGCACTCTCAGTGACGAAATTCAGTTATCGGTCGAGAGATGGATAGATAAAGAGGAGGAGGGAAAGGCAGGGATGTTAACCAGAAAGGGGTTCCGGTTGGCTATCCTGCACTGGGGAAGAGGGATTAGGGGACTAAAAGGAGGAAGAGAAAAGGGAAAAAAGGCATAACACACACACGCACAACGCGTTCACAATTTGTCACTCAATCCAGTCTCTCTCAAGCAGGCAAAAAGTGCCGTGTATGCTTTGAGGGCAGTCGACTGCTGTGGCCACGGACAGACAATCTTTTTCTCTATTAATGGGCGAGGATCGAGGCGGTCCAGGGCACAACACAGTGTATGTCTAGCACTCGCAAATGCAGGGCACCCACAGAGAAGATGAGCGATGGTCTCCTCACAACCACAGCTCTCACAGGCAGGGCTGTCGGCCATCCCCATCCGGAAAGCATAGTAATTGGTAAATGCAACACCGCTCCATAAACGGCATAACCGTGTTGCGTCACGACGTTCTAAGTTACGTGGAAGACGAAGGCGCAGTTCAGGGTCCTGTGCCTTGAGGCGGAGGTTGCAAAACTCTCCCGTGTTCCACGCTGAAAGTGTGAGCTCCAGCGCCAAAGGGCGAAGCCCACACGCAGCGTCAGGTCTCGATATTGGGAACCTCACTGGAAGTCCGTCGTTGTGAGCAGAACGCGCAGCCGCATCGGCCTGGTGATTACCGTTAATACCACAGCGTCCTGGCAGCCATTGAAAACTGATGTCATGACCTTTGGAAACGGTGCCGTGGTACAGTAGTCGGATCTCAGCAACAAGTTGCTCCTGCGACCCGTGTCGTAGCGCAGCTTGCAGGGCTTGAAGGGCAGCTTTAGAGTCGGTGAAAACCGTCCAGTCATGTTGAGGTTCTTGACTGTTGAACTCTACCGCAGCCCGTAAGGCTGCGAGTTCCGCACCAGTTGAAGGTGTTGCATAAGTCGTCTTCACTTTCATGAAGATGGATCTGGTCGGTGTCACCACCGACCCCACAGAACGGGTCGAGTGAACTGATCCCTCTTTGTAAATATGTGTGCGGTGAGTGTGGTAAGAATGCAAGTAATTCAATGTCAGTTGTTTGAGAGCGGGCAGTGATACATTAGCTTTCTTCGTAATGCCAGGAATATAGAGGTGAACCCGAGGTTCATGAAGACTCCATAAAGGTGAGCTCGGTCTTGACGCAGGGGTGAACTGCGATGGAAGATATGCGCGATGGGCTTCAATGACTTTGGCGAATGCAGTACACGGCCTAATTATTGGGAGTGTTGCGAGGTGATGACAGGGAACCCGTGTGAGGTGCCGAATATGTTCTCTCATGGTCTCAACAGCAATGTATGTAGTAAGAGGATGTTCCCGGGCAAAAAGAACAGTTGCTGCTGTTGATGCACATTCAGGCAGTCCAAAACAGATATGGAGAGCTTGCGCTTGCACAATTTGAAGAGTCTTGATATTTGTTTTTCTAATGAAACTGAATATCGAAAGACTGTACCGCATGTAGCCCAGAAATAGGGAACGGTACAGTTGTAGCATCGAGCGCACTGATGCGCCCCAGGACTTTTCCCCGACGAAGGAGAGGACGTGGACAATCGAAACTAGTCTCTTTCTCATGTCGTAGATATGTGGACTCCACGAGAGGTTCCTGTCGATGACAACACCAAGGAATCTGTGGCTTCTCTAATAGGGAATGGCTTCGCCATTGATGCGAATGGTGTAACGTGACATTATTTTGCGTGTGAACGCCACAAGTGAACACTTTTCGGTCGAAATGTCAGGCCCTTCAAGCGAAGATAAGATGTCAATATCAATGCCGCTTTTTGAAGACTTGCACGAACTTGAGGACGGGTCACCCCTGATGCCCAAATACAGATGTCGTCTGCATATACCGAAATCTGAGCGTATTGTCGCAATATCTCGACCCGGCCGATATGAGCAAGGTTAAAGAGAACTGGGCTCAGCACTCCACTCTGAGGGACTCCGCGCGAATTTCGATGTAAGGACGTTGGTCCTTCCGCAGTCAGGACAAAAAACGACCTCTGATAAATAGCTGCGTATCCAGCTGAACGTGCGGCCTCCGATCTCAGCAGCTTCCATTGCGTCCAAAAAGGCCTGATGCGTTACGTTGTCGTACGCGCCCTTGATTTCCAAAAACAATGCCACGGTCAATCTTTTCAAACTTTTGCTGTGGTGTACCGACGTTACAAGGTCAACCACGTTGTCGATAGAAGAGCGGCCCCGTCGGAACCCAGACATGAAGATTGGATAAATCTGATATCGCTGCAAATACCATTCCACGCGTGTGAGCAGCATTCTTTCCATTACTTTGCCGACGCAGCTCGCGAGTGCAATTGGACGGTATGATGAAAGGTTGAGCGGTGATTTCCCCGGCTTGAGAAGTGGAACCAGACGATTGGTCTTCCAAACATGAGGAACTCTGGCAGCAGTCCACGACTTGTTATAAATGTCCAAAAGAGCCCGTCGAGCTTCTTGGCCAAGGTTGGCAAGTGCGGAGTACGTCACACCATCGGGCCCTGGTGATGATGACCTTCTACAACAAGCCAGCACAGCATCAAGTTCTTCCATGGAGAATAGTGCATCCATCCGAGAATCCCGTGAGGGTGGAACATTGTTGCAGTGCAGCGTTGCGCCTGGATTTGGAGGGCCTGTTATTCTTGCGCGGAAATATTCGGCTACCACAACCACACTGCGCCTTTGGTGGAGCGCTACGGATTTGAACGGGTAGCGCTGTTGAGGTTACGTGCGAAGACCCCGAATCACACTCCAAACGCGTGACAAAGGCTTCCGTGGATCAAGTGTTTGGCAATATGACCTCCACCGTTGTGTTTGCAGTGCCTGAATTCTGCGCTTAATCTTCTTCTGTATGCGCCTAGCCTCTCTTAGGTCTAGGCGCGACTTCGTGCGTCGGTATCTGCGCTCTGCACTGCGCCGATGTGATCGCAGTCGCTGCAATTCGAAGTCAAAATCGGTGGTTAGCGACAGGGTTAAAGGTGCAGGTGGCGTGTTCCATGGCCTCCTTAATTTTTTGTTCAAGACCGGTAGAGAAGCTCTCTGCGCAAGCAGCCTTCATAAGTAATTTAAAAGCTTTCCAGTCAATGCGCTGCCTACACGTGGCTGGGGAAAATGTCGAATGGCCTGTAATAATCAGATAGGTTGGAATATGGTCGCTGCCATGAGTTTATACATCCGAAAACCACCGGACGCTGTTGCTAAGGCACGAAAGTCAAGTCCAAGCAGCTGCTATAAGTCACCCCTCGTATATAGGTCGGGCTTCCGTCATTCAGGCACTAGAGGTCGTGGGCAGAGGCGAAGGACACAAGCTGTCTTCCCCTAACGTCCATCATATTGCCTCCCCACATGATGTGATGAGCATTGTAGTCACCCATAATTACCCACGGAGCAGGTGTAGCTGCCTTCAAACCACTCAACCTTCTGGCGTCGAAACGACTTGATGGCGCCAAGTACACCGACAGTAGCGTGAACGTCAGGTCACGGCTCTTCACTGTAAGGCAAACGCAGTGATTGTCTTCGTTCGGAGGAACTGACTGTTGCACATATGTAAGTTCACGTCGAATGTAGACGATGACTTTGCTGGATCTGTTGCACGTAGGTGATGAAAATATCTCCTAACCGGATATTCGCAAAATTGACGGAGTCTTCGGTTCACAAATCACAAGAATGGGGAAGTGATTCTGGTAGACGTAGTGCCGTAAATCGGAAATCCGGGACTGGAGCCCACGAGCCTTCCATTGGAAAATGAAAGCTTGCTTGACTTTCTTTTGAAGAGACAGGTTCGAAGGAGCCATGATGCCGTCTTCTGTAGAGCCGCAAGAGCTGGATGTAGCGCGTCCAGCACTTGAAGTGCGCTATTTTCTGCTGGCATGTGTAGGCTGGAAAGCAGAGCATGCATGGCATTCATTAGTGTCGTGAGCATTGCAATCACTTGCACATCTGGGCCAGTATCTGCCTTATCGTTACAGCGCACTGACTGCCTTATCATTTCGTGCCGGTGCCCCGCCCCATCATCTATATAAAGGCGTGCCAATAAACCCTACGGGTGCTTGTTCCTGCCACCATGTAGTTGCCTCCGTTCCTTAGTCCGACACACATCACGTTACAGAGTCTTCACTTGGAACCGAGTACACAACAGTGCCCTGGCTGCTCGAGTCACTCGAGCGGTGCAGGCGCTTCCTCTGGGCGGCTGCTGCCGACCCACCGTGTTGCAATAGAGGCACAGCAGCCTCCACTTCCATCGCCGTGGCAAAAAGGGAGCGGCGCCTCCCTGATTATAGCACAAATTACCGAAAAACTGCACAGACGTGAAGGCAGCGTTCTGATACAGAACAACTTCGTCTTCTTCCTCCATCGGTCGAGAGAGCTCTCACGTAATCAGGGTCACGTGACATCAAGAAAGGAATGAGACGTTGGTGTCAAATTTCACAATCTATTACCACCGAAGGAGCTGGGAGGCTGCGGCAGTATCGATGTCGCTAACGCTGAGGGCAAGCGCATCAGTGGGGGTCGGAGTGTTAGGCGGGCGGATAACTGACTAAATAAAATAAAAACACTTCATTACCATGAGCGGGTTTGCAAGCCGCGGTTGCACGCACAGATCAGCTTCGCTGGCCATTTCATTAAACTACAATGCCATAACCGCATTTTTTATTTCTTTATTGTCTGTTTCGACAGTTATGCCCGTTGTGCCATGGGCGCTGCCGGTGGCGCCATTTTTCTCTCCCTCTTGGCTGCCCGCCATCTAACCAAAGTTTGCAACAGAATAAATTTGCTTTCGTATCTCCTTTATAAGTGGAGGGCTCCTGAATAATTTCGACCACCTGGGATTGGATTGGAAAACATTTAATTCGTCAGAAAAGGCAGAATGCAGACGATCCGTGCTAGGTGGCTATCAGTCCACGGCTGACAGCGACCTGGGTAGCCCATTCAATGACCCGGGTTTGAACTCCCAAGTCTGAGCTGACCAACACGGCCTCCCACTGCTCGAGAGTAGGAACCTGTATTAGAGATTTCGGGGGCCTCGGGATCTTTAATGTCAGTGCACGTTAAAGATCCCCAGGTGGTCGAAATTATTTCGGAGCCCTCCACTACGGCACCTCTTTCTTCTTTCACTCCCTCCTTTGTCCTTCCCTTACGGCGCGGTTCTGGTGTGCAACGATATATGAGACAGATTCTGCGCCATTTCTTTTCCCCAAAAACCAATTGTTATTGTTATTATTATTATTATTATTATTAACAGCCAAAACAAAATGTGGTGCCATATTCAATCGAAAGTCAAATGGAACTAATCTGATTATCGTACGTAGGCCAAACGCTGGATCTGTTCGTGGCACACCGTCGGATCATTCCGTGAAAATTGGGGTGGGCTTCTGCCTGCAATCACTCACGAACCGTACTTGCTTACATGGAGCCTAGCGAATCGGCGGTCACGTTGACAGAGTTTATCTTTTTAGTCTAGAGCGTTGGGCGTTTCCCAGCGGACTAGTGCTGACCACTCATTAGGAACCAGGAGTACTGGACCAGCCATCATATACGATAAGAAAGATGACCAATTGTGGCAACCAATGCTGACGTGAGAGAACTACAGGATATGGGTCCTTGAAGCCCTGCTAAGTAAACCCGGTGTGCGCTGAACAAAGAAATAAACAAGAAAGCAAACAAGCAAGCGAAGAAATCAGCAACTAAACAAGAATCTCTCGAAAAAACAAATTTCTCTCATCACGACAGCAACTATTTTTTTATAATTACACATTTTACCTTTTACAAGAACGACATTATTTAAAGGAAAAAAGTTTTCTGCAGCATTTTTCTTTTCCTTGTCGTAGCGACGAAGCTACAGAAAATATACTACAGTATTACAGAAGCTTACTACCGAAAAATCGGTCCTTACGACAGGACGACAAACCATTTTCGCGTATTTTGGGCACGACTCTTTCGTATTCCTGGACGGGCACAAACAAGCAAGAAAAAAAAATATAATGAAGATCAAAACCCTAACTACTGAAGCAAAAAGCAAGTGAAAAACAAAGCAAAAAAACCTAGACAAAGAGAAACACACGCAGGAAAAGACCAAAAACAGGTTCTGTGCAGGTGCTGCCCTGAATAGAGAAAACAACTTGTTCAGGAAAATCAAAAGAAAGGAGATTGGCAAGATATATATGAAAATAAAGATAAGCTCATTAACTCGCACCAAGGAATCGTGAAACATGACAAGTAGTGTGAGGGAGGGTGCATGCATACGAAGGCGCTTCTTCCTAATTCATTTGGCCGCGCTGCAAGGTACCTTTGTTTTGTAAATGGCAGCACGTCTTCTTGACATCTTGTCTTCTTATATGTTCTCGAACCTTTTCTTTTCCTTTTCCATTTCCTGCCTTCGCTCTGTTTTGAAATCTCTCCTTCTCCGTCCTAATCTTTTCATCCCTACATGACGCAGGGCGACGTCGCCGTATTGGGCTAGACCTAACACGTGTTGATTAAATATATGTCATTCTCTAGTTTGCTCACTGTCCCGCTGCGAGAAAAGCGTTGTTTGAAGTTCTTGCTGCTCGAAATAGCACTGTTTTCATATGCATTTCTGTCTAGGCACTGGGAACACGAATGAATGAATGAACGAATTTAACGTCCCAAAGCGGCTCAGAAAATGAAGGACGTCGTAGTGAAGGGCTCCGGAAATCTCGACCAGCTGGGGTTCTTTAACGTGCGCTAACATCGCACAGTACACGGGCCTCTAGAATAGCGCCTTCATAGAAATTCGACCTCCGCGGCCGGGATCTAACAAGCCTATTTCGGGGCAGCAGCCGAGCGCAATAACGACTTAGCCTCTGCGGTTGCTTGAATAAATGATGTTTTTAATCATAGTGGCTAATTACAGGATTGAACTTAACTATGCTTAACAGCGGAAATGCGAAGGCCTAACCGTTTCCTCTCTTTCTTCCTCCATTTTTCATGCTTAAATTTTTTTGAGTATTTGAAAATTGGTTGTTTTATTTTATTTATTGTTATTAGTTTTTACTTTATTTTATGTTTCTTTTTTTAATGCTGAAAAAGCTTCATAAGCATTTGCACCATTTTCATCGAGTCAGTCACACAAAGCCTGCTTCAAACGTAGCCTTTGTTTTCATTATTTCACTTTAACTAATTTCAGTTCTTCAACCAAACTTTCCCCGTTTCAAGATCTACTCACGCATTACCTAACAAAATCAAACTATTTCACATTTATTTTCACAAAACGACATAGTCGTGAAGACAATCTTTGCGGGCACTTTTTCTGACGCGACAAAACCATATAATTTTTTCACATTAAAAAAAACAATCAGAAGCCGCGGGCAGAAACGCGTTTTAGCGAGGGATCCATCCATACCTTGTCGTTGTTGGACAAACCGCAACAAGCAAAGGACGGCAGTTTTATAGCATGCGATGCCGGTAGGCTGCGATTTTTCAGTTCATGATCCACTCGCCCTGAGGAGATAAGCCATCGACACTAACCTAATCAGCGCAGTCCTCGGCACACAACAGCGGAATGGCGCACGTTCGAGGAAACTGTCCCCGAGAACCGAGTCAGCAAGTTTCCGAGAGCTCCCAAATAGCATTTGCAACGAATGTCGCCGGCATATTCACGGCCGCTCTCCATTGAAACCTGTCCTCCTCGAACACTGAACGTGACTGATGTCACAGTGGAGTTCTCGCTGCGCGGCACGTGGCGTTCGACGATATGTATACATCGACCAGCGTCATGAAGGCTTGATAAATTTCGTTTCTGGTTTAAAGCCTGTAGCAGCGTTCTCGGATGTGCGCAGCACACCGGCTCGCCGAGGGAGGCAAATGTGACGACGACGAACATTTTTGAACAC
Organism: Amblyomma americanum; assembly: GCF_052857255.1. Lineage (NCBI taxonomy): Eukaryota > Metazoa > Arthropoda > Arachnida > Ixodida > Ixodidae > Amblyomma > Amblyomma americanum. Next base: position 74,750,195 of record NC_135506.1, read on the forward strand.
TCAATAAATAAAACCATCACGCTATCCCACATCGCACCCTAACCTTTCCAACCAAGAAAATGCTATCGAAGAAAAATCACAAGTTTTAGGCTTTGAACAGAAATAATTACTGAAAATAAAATAGTTTCATAAAACTTTCTCAGTAGCCTGAAATGGACATAATAAATTTAACTTTAGAGACAAGTGTCAAGAGAGGACGCCAAACATATGTGGCAGCGCTCGAGCTAAAGCATCCACTTTCGTTGCCTAGGCAACAGGCGGAAACGTCCGCATTTGGTGCACCAAGCTTGCTTGTGTTCGAACATATATCGACCCCTCCCGTCAAGGTGAGGTGCTGTTGTTTGAGCCACAAGGAAGAAGAAATGAAGCGGCACAACTTTCCACAAGTATACTATAGTCATACGGAGGTTTCTATCAAGCAAGAGACACCAGGCTCTCTGAGCCACGAGGACGTGCATCACATGGGCTCCGTCAACGTTTACTCGTGGTGGTGGAATATCGACCTGAAGTGTTCTGCTTTCCATCGGACACAGTCAGGGAAGGTGTTGTGCACCTCTACGCACCATATTTCATCCATTTTCGCCCATTGGAACCGATTTTGGAAGATTTTCCTGTCGCGCCAGGCGCGGAACGCCGTCACCGGTTAGGCCTAACGCCACCGGCTGCTCATCGCCCTGTTCGTCTCCGGGTCTACATCGTCACAGATGGAGTACCGCGTGGATGGCGAAGTGATTTCCCCAGAAGAATTCGAAAATTATCTACGGTGGTCCCGTGCCGTCCGGGCCCACAACAAACTCTCCCCCATCACGAAGCCGTCATCGTCCAATGACGCGTCAGCAGCGTCCAGCTCCCGGGCAGGTCCAGGCAAGGCCGCTCAACCACCACAAGGCAAGTCTACTCCACCGAAAATCAAGAAACACGCTCCGCTTCCTCGCCTACCAGCTTCATACCTCAAGATTGTGTTCCGCCCAGGCGGTGATTTCGACCTGCGGCCCATGAACGGCGGAGCTCTTCTCCAGCTTCTCTGCACTGGCGCATACATCGACTGCGCGCAAACGCGGAGCCAGGACAAGCTCCGAATCAACCCTTACAATAACTCGTTTACGTGAGTACGCCTTCAAAAGCCCGAATGAAACGATATGTCCAACTTCAAGAACTCAGGCTCCACGACCAACAGTATCCGATGAAGACATACGTTGCGGCCCCCGACAACGCCGTCAAAGGGATACTCTACAATGCGGTATATAACCAGACTCAAGAAGATATTTTCTCCGACCTCGTGGCGCTGAACACCAGCCGCCACTTCACGATCGCCGACGCCCGCTAACTAGGCCGCACCAAGTCCATCTTGGTCACCTTTATTGACACCACAGAAGTTCCAAGACAGCTCGTCTTCTACGGCACCCTCTACACATGTCATCCCTTCAAGGCGAAAGTTGAAGCATGCTTCAACTGCCGCAAGTCAGGCCATCGTGCTGATGTGTGTCCGAAAGAGCGTACCGACCTTTGTCCTCGCTGCGGTGCGTCACATGCCATCAAAGAAACGCCAGATTGCACTCCCAAATGTATCCTGTGTAATGGAACGCACTTCAGAGGGACGCGCAAGTGCAAAGTACGCTTCGAACGCTCCGGCACTACGGACAACGCCCCCGGCGTGTCCACCACCGTCTTCGCTACCCAAGAGTCCCAGGGCGTCGCGAAGCCGCCAACGCTCCACCTGCCGCCCAAGAACTGGTCGCAGTCACAGCCTTTCCGTGTCCTTCCCACCACTTCCAGGCCAACGGGCCCAGGAATCTTCGAAACGGGTGAGCTGGGGGCCGCAGTCTTCCCCGCTCGAGAAGCTAAAACCACAATTGTCCTCCCAGAGTCGCGAAATTGCTGTTCTAAAAGAGCAAATGCAAAACCTTTTAAAGCGTGAACACTTCCCACCGACATTGCCCCCAGTGGTGCAAACCCCGACACAACCAAACGTGCCCCGTTCCTCCTCCGTCTCTTCCCTCTCCGCCTCCTCTTCGCGCGCCATGTCATCGGCACGTGGGCTCCCCGCTAAACGCAAGTCCGCCGATGACGCCAATTCTCCCTCCCAACCAGTCACTGACAACCTTGTACACCAGGTGACGTCTTTTATGCAAGATTTTGAGAAACGCATGATGGCGACACTAAACACGTTCCAGTCCGAAACTCAAACGTGGATGAACATTTCTGATCGCGTGGCGGCGCTCGAAACCCGCCAGAGCAATCTGGAGGCCAATGACGCGCAATAAGATTCACGAGCCTCTCCCCAGAGGTCATACGCCACCCCCTGCATCTTCCGCTGTCTCCGTCATTGCCAAACATGGCTGCGACACCCCAACGCATTAAGGTGTGGCAGTGGAACTGCGGGGGTTTTCGCTGAAAGCTAGATAACCTGCAGCTTTACTCACATAACCTCTCTAGCCGCGACGCCCCCGCGGTCATTGCGCTCCAGGAATGTCTGACGTCAGTCAAGCTCCGAAACTACACCGCATACGAACCTTCAGCCCAGCCACAGACCAGGGTCGCCACTCTCGTACATGGCAATCTCACTGCGACAGAGCACCCATTAGAGGTAGACGACATAGACGGTCTCCTGCTGGAGCTTCTCCCTCCCACACGCAAGTCACTTAGCCTCTTCATCCTGAATCTCTATAGCCTCCCAAGAGGTCCTCCTGCCCCTCTTCTTGCGGCTTTCCGCAAGACGCTCTCGATCAGTTCGAACAACTCCCTGTTGGTAGTGGGCGACTTTAAAGCCAATGACATCAGTTGGGGGTACCGCAAGAACTCTCGCAAAGGCACCTCCCTGTGGGCATTCACTCAGGACGAAGGCCGCTACCTTTTGAATGACACCACGATCCCCACCCGTATTGGTTCCAGTCTTAAGCACAACACCAGCCCAGACCTCACAATTAGCAAACACATTCGCGACAGCCGATGGATCAACACGACACACTCCTTTAGCAGCGACCATTATACTATTTCCACAGAGGTCAATATCTCTTCCCTTACCTCGCCAAAACGACGAGGGACACAGGTGGTGGATTGGGACAAATTCCGCCAACTTCGGCGCCTAACCCCGAACACCATCACGGACCTTTTTGAATAGACCGCCAGTCTCAACCGCGATGTCGCCCGCGCTACCTCCATCCACCATTCTCGAACATGAGGACACCTCGGCTGCTGACAGCCGGCTCCTCCACATGTGGGAAGCACATGCCAGCCTGCAAAGGCGCTGGCTCAATCAAAAGCCCAATCGGCCCCTGAAACGCCGTATCGCTCATCTCGTACGCGAGATTGAAACACATGCACGCGACCTGGCCCATCAACAATGGGGACAGGTCTGCGATCGCATGAGTGGCAATTTAGGCCTGAAAGACACCTGGTCCCTCCCCAGGTATCTCCTGGACCCGGGTCACAAGAAGGCCACCCAACGCAAGCATGTCACATGCATCTTGCACCAGCTCCCCTTCTCAGACGATGCACTCCTCCAAGCCCTCAAAGATCAATATCTCACCACCACCCCTCTCATCCCCTCCCCCGGTACACGGGAGACCCCAACCTGGAACTCGACGCGGACATCTCTCCGGCGGAGGTTAGGGCGGCCATGCACAAACTTCGGACCACGACCGCCCCCGGCGCTGACAGTCACCAACAAGACGCTTCGCAATCTCGACGGCCAGTCCGTGGAGGCTGCTGCAGACTTGTTCAATCACTGCTGGCGAACGGGAACCCTCCCTTCGCAGTGGACTCATGCCCGCATAACTTTCATCCCCAAGCCAGGAAAGCCTCTTGAGATAAGGAATCTCCGTCCCATTTCCCTTACGTCTGGCATCGGCAAGCTCTTTGAGCACGTAGTCCTTGTTCGCCTCCAGGAACACATGGACGACGACCTCCTCTTCCCCCCAACGATGGTTGCTTTCCGTCCCCACCTCTCCACCCAAGATATCATGCTTCAGCTCTCAGAAGACGTCCTCCACCCCCGAAACACGAGGCGCACGCGCGCGGTCCTGGCCCTGGATCTAAAACAGGCATTCGACTATGTACATCATTCGGCCATCTTGGACGCCCTGTCGTCCCTACACGTCGGCACTCGTACCCATCAGTACATCTCAGCCTTCCTCCGCCATCGCACAGCTGAAATCACTTTTGGCTCACTTCCTCCCCTGTTGTCACCCTCGGTAGCCGAGGTACCCCTCAGGGATCGGTACTCTCCCCGCTTCTATTTAATATAACTCTCATACCCATGGCAAAGGCTCTTTCAGCCATTCCCGCCCTCTCGCACTCTTTATATGCTGATGACATCACCCTGTGGACCTCCACGGGTAATGTAGGCACCATTGAAGAGACACTACAAGCGGGCCCAGATGTGGTGACCTACTATGCCCATCAGGTCGGCCTTGCATGCTCTCCTACAATATCGGAACTTCTCGCCCTTCGCCCCCCTCGGGGAAGACTGGACAAAACTCCCCCACCTAGCATCGATGTCACCATTGATGCCACCCGCATAGCAGAAGTAGACAAAGTCCGCATCCTGGGGATCGTTCTCCAGAACAATGGCACTGCCACAACCACCAAGCTCACTGCTACCGTTCAACAAACCGTTCGCCTCATCAGACGAATCGCTAACAAACACCGAGGCAAGCGGGAACACGACCTCCGCCGCCTGATCCAGGCTTTCGTCCTTAGCCGGGTATTATACTCCCTGCCCTATCTCTTCCTCTTCCGAGTAGAGGAGAACAATGTCAACTGCCTCATCCGTCAAGCGTACAAGACGGCCCTCAACCTCCCCCAGCACACGTCGAATGAACGCCTTCTTAAGATGGGCGTACACAACACCCTCGCCGAGCTCACTGAGGCCCATCGATCTGCCCAACTTGATCGGCTCTCCTCCACCCTAGCCGGCCATCACATTCTTGACGCCATTGGCCAACACCCCCCTGGCTATTATATCCACACCTTCTCCCTCCCAAACCGCACACGGGACCTCATCACCATTCACCCCCTCCCCAAGAACATGCATCCCGAGCATCACGCGGCTCGTCGTGCTGCTCGGGCTGCAGCCCTACACAAACACCATGGCGTACAGCCGGAGAGCGTCTACGTCGACGCAGCATCTTACACCTCCTCTTCCGCCTTTGCCCTGGCGGTAGTGTACAATTCGTACGCCCCTATTACAGCAGGCACTGTCATTGCCTCCACTCCTGCGGAAGCGGAGGAGGCAGTAGCCTTAGCCATCGCTACTACATCGGCGACCCACATTTTCAGCGGACCGCGGTCCGTAACTTTGCGATAGGCCGCATCTCCGAACCCGCTTTCCGGCTTCTAAGCCGGTCTCTTGCCCCTACCCGACCTATTCAGCTTCTCTGGGCCCGGCCCACGCCGGCCACCCAGGTAACGATGCGGCTCATTCTTTAGCTCGAGGTTTCGTCAGCCGAGCAGGAGCCGCCGACGCCTGGGGAGACGCTCGAGATCGAATGGTCGCGTATCACGAGATCACTCTACACTACCGTGAGCAACGGATAACGTATCCCCCTCCGCACAAGTCTCTCACTAAATTGCAGCAGGTGACGTGGTGACAGCTACAATACCGCACCTTCCTCTCCCCTGCCTACTTAGCCCTGGTTCACCGGGGACTGTTCACGCCAGTATGCACCCTCTGTGGCGCTCCGAAAGCGGATTTTGCACACATTCTTTATTCTTGCTCTGAGCTCCTTCCACCAGCCGATTGGCAACTCACAGACTTCGAGCGATAGGAGGCTGCGGTGTCCAGTTCTGACCAGGCTGCCCAATGGCAGCTAGTGGACTGAGATTTGGAAGTCGCTGAGAAGCATCACCTTCCGGCCACGACACGCATCCAAGAGCAATCCCATCATTTGGATGTAACAATTAAGGCTTGCTCTACTTTATAAAGTTTTTCATCACCACCAAGCAAGGAAGCAGCCGTGGCGCCTCCTTTCTGTGCTGTTGAAAACAGGTTCTTCTCCAGCTTCCACTGTGTTGATTTCAGCTGCACAGATCAGCCTTCGAAAAAAATGGCGACGCCCAGAGAGCTGGGCAGCGTCCGTGAAGCGGGACAAGTTCGGCAACGGATCGGCTTCGCGGCTAGTATTGAATTTCTGGCTAAAAATCTGATGAGTTAGGTTTCCGTCTCTTAATGCTCATAGTTGTTCTTCGGTCGTGCGGCGAAAAGTGCCGACATCAACGCTTGGAATTCGTTCGCGTGCTGTCGTGCTTTCAGTGTGAGCAGTTCATACGCGATATAGTCTGTGCTCACCATAGGTTCATCGCATGTGTCGGTGGGAGGGGGTGGGGGGTTATTTTCAGATTCCAGTCATGCGGACTACGGGCCGAACATGTTTTCGCGCAAGAAAGAAAACAGCACAACAGCTGCCAGTCGCCTTCAGCTTTCACAGCGACCCGCTAAACACAGTGCTCGCAGTATGTAAGACGCGCAGATTATTCTATATTTTCACTTTCGCGTGCTTAAGCAACTGTGTCCTTTCAATAGCGGTCCTAGAAAGCGATTAAATGACTAGAGGTTCTAAGTAAAAGTCACCCAGTATTGTTTTTCATATCAGAATTCTTCTACTGCAGGTCGACCAAAAGCTGCGAACACAATATATACCATACCAAAAGGCACTCTTATCAAGCAGAAGGCGCAATTTTTAACGCTGTATAAAAAAAACAACCAGAATGACTTATTTAGCTGAACAGAGATAATGTGAATTAGGTTTAAATATCCAGGAAAAGGTCTAGGTATGCGCAGCTGCAGCTCTCCCAAAGTCAAGAGAGCAGGGCGAAGGCATTCTGGCGGACATTACTGGTGGATGATACTTCGACTTTTGCCAGTGATGCCTATTTCATAAAGAAGAATAAACACTTAAGTTCCCTGCGCACTAGACTCCCAAAGAACGCAGATTCCATTTGCCTTATTCAGAGTTACTCTATGGCTTATGTATCAAGTAATTTCCCCGATCTCCGAAGCGAAGTAGTTCGAATAAAGAGGGGGAAGCCCATCACAAGGTTCGTCATGTCTAATAACTGGTTTGGTTTCGTTTATGGAATTTTGACGTCCCAAAGCGACTCAGGCTATGAGAGACGCCGTAATGAAGGGCTCCGGGAATTTCGACCACCTGGGGTTATTTTACGCGCACTGACATCGCACAGTACACGGGCCTCTAGAGTTTCGCCTCCAACGAAATTCGACCGCCGCGGCCGGTATCGAACCCGCGTCTTTCGGGCCTGCAACCGAGCGCCATAACCACTCAGCCACCGCAACGGCCGTTGTCAAATGACTGCTTCGTGTCGTACATGGTATTTTCCTACTTATTGCACTAGCATTTGAGTATGCTGCATCAACGCAGAGGGTGGGAACTGTAGGCGATTCGTTTCTCTCTATACCTTGCCTTCTTCTGTTACATTTTATCACTCAAACGTAGTCACCCGCCGTAGCCACTCTGTTACTCGCTGCCAAATGGGAGGGGAGAAGGAAGCTGATGCAGCGGTTCACCTGGTAATTCTTTCTGGCAAACAGGTTGAAACAGTCCAGCACTACTTCAAAAGCTTGAAGAAAACGTATACAAGGGGCTCTAACCACAAGCGACGCGCACACCTTGAAATATTCGCACACGCGAGTTGGTTTCGAAGGCAGCATCACTTGTCGCATTATTAGCATGCTGCGTTTTTGCCTCTACTCCACGTCGGTGCCGACGCAGCCCACTAATGTTTACGAACACGAAGCACGTCTATACGGCGAGCATGAAGCCGCCTATGTTTCACAAAAACAGCACTTAATTATTTCAAAAGCACTCTTTAATAGTCACTTAATGACTTTGCACGTTGAAAACGAATGCATGACTCTTGAGGCTTTGGAAGGAGGTGCCAGACATAGATCTACCGGCCCCCATAGGCCCTTTCCAAACAGTCATAAAAAAGTATAGAAACGAACTACAAACATGTAAAATTCATATTTGTGAATAAACATCACTTATAAGAGTAAAAATTTAAAGCTGTAAAAAAAAAAGGTAACCCTACCAACCGACACCAACTTCGTCATAAGGAAATTCGCAGTCTCTATGGGTAAGAGCATGCACACGTAGATTTGATAATGACGAAGATAAAATTCAAGGATTCCACGATATTCTCGTTAACTATATTGCAGTTGCTTGCAGCCTGTGCAGATTGCTTCAGTATTCAAAATCTGCATGTCGGGTTTTTGTGTTTTCTATTTAGCAAAAAAACGTTTGGGAAAAAAATTGCGGTGTCCGTATTTTCTGCTGAAAATCTTCAATTCTCATAGGGTTTCGGGTGTGTATATGTACAGAGCAAAGTTCCGCCAAAACGAATGCTTGATGCACAATTGGCTTCCTTACACAAAGATGTTCGCAAGTATTTCCACGCAAGATTGATGTCTAGGCTTTCTTCTCATTGGTTATCGCTTTCCAGTGGGCGCTTTAACTATGATAACCACGTCGTTACTAGTCTTCACATAATTATTGGGACTTATGTCTATCGTAACCACAAGTGACCTCTCTGAATAGTGATTACAAGAACACCTGAAGTCCAAATTCGATCCCCTCCCACTAACCCTCTCGGTAGTGGGCTTTCGCCAACCTCTGACTAGATGGAAGGCGACTTGCTTTAGTGAATAAGCGTAACACCTCCTCGAAATCTAATGCTAATCTATAACGAGGTTATATTTATCTTTATTCCCCTACATCTTCAATATCATATTGCTTTCAAAGTTAACTCACTCCAGCACCAGAGAATGCGTATAAAAGCATTTTGTTAAGTGTGCTGTTATAGGCTCGAAATTTTCTCCTCCGGAAGAGAACCACTTGATCAACCATTTAATGAGCACCGGAATGTCATTCAATTCACCAAGACAACCGCAAGCACAGCCATGATAAACCAGTCATGGTACCACTGGTTCTTCCTTATATTGTCAATACGTAAAATCCCTCCGCTTGGAACATGCTAGTGTACCTCAACTGCAGCAGCTTATCACCCTCGGTTCCTCCTATATAGACATCTTACTGACTTAGCAAAGCTTTAACAAGCGCAGTCAACTACACAATGCCTTTTGAATCGTGAATATCTCGCTAACCTCTGCAGCCGCAAAAGTAGGGTCATATTAGAGTGAGAGAGAGCCAAAGAAACTAAAAAAAATTGAACTTCAAGCTGTGTAAAAAGAGACACTAAACAACAAATGGCAGTAACAAATGTTAGTCTTGTGATGGCTAGGGCTCCGCATAATGGCAGTGCGCTTGCTGATGTGTTCTATTCTCAAAGGTTATTTATTGAAAACTAAACATTTTTACAGATTTGCCTGTCTGGTTGGGTTTGAAGATATTATATACTGCAATCTCCACTAAAACTTTTAACTTTAACCCAAAAGTAAAAGTCGGGTCTCCAGGTTGCGCACAAGCCCGCAAATACTGTTGCGCTTTGCCTACCAGTTCTCAAAAGACCGGCCGCCGAGAGAAAGAGCCCAAGGCATTGTCTACCAAATTCCATGCTCCGACTGCGATGCAAGCTACATCGGCGAAACCAAAAATTTCGAAGAAATAATTCGGCAACATAAAAACGTCGTCCGCAAATTCGCAAGAGAGCGCAACTCAGTAGCCGAACATTCCGAGGACTCCGACCATAGAATTAACTTCGAAGAAACCCGCATCCTCGGAACCGAAAGAAATTACCACAAAAGGCTCCTTCTGGAATCCTGGCATTTCCAAACCACCCCGAACAATATTGACACGTGTACTTATCTTTATCGGGCGAGCACGTTTCGCCGCACAAAAGGAAACCTGCCCCCAGTATATGCCCAGGGACTTCGCTCTTCAACTCAACGAAAAAAGAAAGTCGCCATTCAGCACCTCCCTGCAGTGCGCCAGCCTAACAGCCTAAACCCCCTCCCCCGCGCCTTTCGCGACACAGCTGTCGTATTTTTTCACCCCCCACCCTCCCCTCCATACTTAAAAGACGCTAGCTACTGCCCTCAGTCACCCCTGATGAAGGAGCCAAGTCGGCTTCGAAACGTTGGGTTAAAGTTAACATATTTGTTTGAGATTGCAGTTTATTATAATGGTTATTTATATATTTATTTGAGATACAAATTGAGACCTTGGGGGAAGGGTAAGGAATGTACGTATGTTTTGCGGATCTTCCAACGGTCATTTATGTTACTTTCTTCGAGGAGAGTGTTAATTGTTTCTCTCTTTCTTGAGCCGCCATCTGAAAGTCAGCGATCCCTCAGGTACCAAAACAACGATCTTCTCAGCAAATATGAGTGGCTTGGCTGAAATCCTGTTCAAATCTTTTCGATCTCCTTCATTCCTCAAAGCGCGTGCACCTGGTCGGACAATGCTTGCACCCATTAGAAAACCTTTGGACCCGGTGCGCTACTGGGATACTATACAGGGCGTCTTACACAAGAAAAGCGGATCGCCTGTAACACTGGATAATCTCTGGGGTTAGAGAAGTTCCTGTAAACTCTTTTCCCACGAAAAGTAGGCCTCACCGCGGTGGCCCAGAGGCACTCGGATTAGCTGGCGCCGCAAAGGTAGCGGGATGGAATCCCATCTGCGGAGGCGGCAGCATTGCGAAACCCTTTGAGCGCTGTGCGCTGTAAGCGCGCGTTAAAGAGCCCCACAAAGTCGAAAATCACCCGGCGAGCTACAGACTATTTCGAGCCGTGTTCACGCTGTTTCAAGACAAATTTTATGTGTCCTAACCCTTATGTAATAATGCCTTACTTCTGAGCCAATTAAGGTATTAGTAAACAAAATTAGCAAACAAAGTAAATACTAACATGGACGGCTCACTCGTAAAGCAAACTCAGCGCTTGTAATTCAAGAAAGGAAAATCCCCTTATTCATAGTAGATGGATCAGGCGCATCAATGTCGTCGCGAGAAATCGTTATTGAAAAACACCACCGCGCTGTGATTGGGGAGCATAGTAAAAGGTGGTGAGTATTGTGGGAGCAATATTTTTCGAGCCTGGTTCTTCTTCAGGCATCCCTCCGAATTCTTCTGGGCTGTGTTGTAGAGAGTGAGTGTGCGTCAAGGTTTCTTTAAGTTATTTCACGTTAAACAATAGGGACAACGCCTCGGGTCACTATCCAAAAAAAAAAAAAATTGTGAGCCGAGGGCCACGTATTTCGCGAACTTTGTCCTGACGTGTGAAATGCATTTGTTAGCGATTAACTTCCTCTTTCTCAGCCAGGCAGTATCCGATGCCGGATATAGCTGCGCGCACAAAGACGGTCTTAACGACTGTGCACACAAAGCCAGCACAGTAATAGAAGGGAAGGCCGACGGACACATACAGAGAGTGCTTCAGGCGAACCAAAGCTATTTGCACTTGGCTTTTTACCTTTCCAATCTTCTTTATTACCTTTTTCTTCCTTACTCGAAGGCTGCTTTGAAGGAAATGCTTTCCTGAGAAACGTCACCAAGAACAATTCAACGCAATGGCGGTTCTTTGAACCCGTCCAGGCCTGGCGAGTCTCCAATGCTTATATATCCACCGACCAGGAAGCCAGAACAAATTAAAATGGCTAGAAGCCACGTCCCGGGGCTTTTTTCCAAACGATTGCCCGGAAATGGAATCTGGCACTAACATTAAGGCTACGCTTTCCACAGTATATACCACTAAGGAAAAGCATGTGGGATGGAGGGTTAGAATGCTGTTTTGGCTCTGACTTTCGGCTTCAGATGTAACGGGTGATTTCTGGAGTGAAATCGCGTGGTGTTTTGACTCTTTGGTGGCTGCCATTGTACTTAGCTGCTGCTTGAACGGACCTTTTTCCAATGACATCCTGACCATGCGCCAAACCATTTTCGTCTGCCTTTTTGACGTACCATATCAACAAAAATGGAAGAGCAGTTCTCTGCATGTGTTGTTCCACAAACTTCGTTTCCTCAAAAAAACGACGTGACGGAGTGATGAGCGATAATTAGTTACAGTCTTAGCATCTTCTAGCGATTCAGAGAAGCACGCGGGGTTGCCGCACGCACCGGCGTCAAGTGAGAAGACGCAGTCAAGTTCGTCAGCGTCTTTTAGTCACGGATGAAATCGATTAAGTGGAGCGCTGACTCACACCTCACGCCTACCTGCTCTGGGCGGGCGAACGCAATCGCTCATTTCTGACCTTCACCTCGCTATCCTCTTCTACCTGGCCCTTGTATTTCCGCTGGCCGCAGTTCGGACGCTAAAGTTGTTATCTAGCAATAAACTATTTGCAGAAATCTCTCAGTAAACATCTCCGTAAGGCTTGTTTTCCAGCCAGAAGGTCCCGTTCCAAGACCAGACTCGGGCATTCTTCGTGTAAACGAAAAGAGTCAAGTTCCCTCTTCTAAGTAGACTTAGGAATGTCGCCAGTTTACTTCAACATGACCCCGAGACAAAAGTGGAAAGAGTACAATAACATAGTAAAGAAAAGAGAATTGCAGACAACTTCCTGTAGCACTGCAGTAGAGGCTAGGCAGGAAATAAAAGGAAATGGGCCTCTGTACCTGTGCCAGCAGAAGTGACCTACCACATACTAAAATTTCTTACAATTTTCCGATGAACAACACCGTCAGTACAACTTCCTCCCTTCATCAATCCCCCCTCCCCACTTCGCACCCCTTAGCCAGAACAAGTGCCAACCACTCCCCACATCACTGTGACAAAGGGCAGTCTCCCTTATTTTCCTGTCTAGACTGCTGTAGGTAGAGTGCGACTACCCGGTGCCTTCATTTGCTCGATGAATGTGAGTGTGTCGTCTGAGTTCGAGACCTTTTGGTTGAAAAGAAGCGTTGCAGAGAAGACGACTTACAGGTTGTCCGCAAATGGTCGATTTCCTCGGCCGGTAACATCTTTCCTTCCGTTTTATTTTATTTCTTTTTTTTAGTGAGCCACTGAAAGTGCTGCCGCTTAAGTCTCGCCGTGACCGGGTAAAAGTTCTTTACCTGGTGGCTACTAGAGGAAAAGTTACAGGAAAAATGTCCATTCCTTGCGTCAAATGTTCACACTTTTCTTATTTGTGATTATACTTTGTGATTATACAACGTCGCGTGTTTTAGATGGTCTCCATCCACGCGATGTCGTAGCCAGTGTACCCATGACATGATGGCATCTCAAAGCAAGGTCACATGACGCATTCACGCAGTAAATGGATATAACGTATTATAATACAGCCTTAAGAGCTGATTCTAAAAATCTCATTTTACCTAAATTATGCTCCAGCTTTTCAATGGGCCGCCGCGGTGGCTCAGTGGTTATGGCGCTCGACTGCATAGCCTAATAATGCGGGTTCGATCCCGGCCACGGCAGTATAATTTCGATAGAGGTGCAATTCTAGACGCCCGCGTGCTGTGCATGCGATGTCAGTGCATGTAAAAAACCCCATGTGATCGAAATTTCCGGAGTCGCTCATAGCCTGAGTCGCTTTGAGACTTTAAACCCCATAGATGTTACTGCTGAAACGCTTTCTTGGCCTCCACCTCACGCTTTCCGCCATAGGGTGCGTCGATGCCAGCATCGCTTTGAAGCTTGATTTCAAATAAGAATTATTTGCCTGGCAGGAGTAGTTTGCTGGTTTCATGCGTCAGAGGAGTTAAAGTGCTGCTTTGCACCAACATATTTAGCTTTTGCTGAATTGAGGCCGTGCCCCAGAATGGAGCAGAAATCACCAACTTGCTCGCTATTGATTTTGACCGCCACTGGTTGTTAACCCAATCGCCTAACGATCAACCGTTTTCACAGGTGCACAACACAGGTTGTTCGCGGGTAGACGTTCAGTAACTTGGAGAAATAGGCTTTTTGAGGTAAAATGATGATTTCTTCAGTATCATAACGACGGCATTCGCGGAGTTAATTATATATGAGATAAGTTTATTATCATATTAATTAACTAGAATCAACTAACTGATTTACTTCGGCTGCCAGGCGTTTGGTTGCAATAAGGGTAAAGTAGCGGGTCATCAGGCCAGCAAACATCAGTTATTGAACGTGAAAAAATGTAATTCTCTTGGCGCTCCGACCCTATGAACTACGTCCGTCCAGACACATCGAAGGGGCTCCCAGCTCGTATGCGACGCGCTGCTTGAGCACGTGGGAGACAGGTGAGTGCCTTGGCACTCGCTTTGTAGTCGGCGCGCGACCCTTCGGTGTGCCTGGACGGCCGAAATACTTCGCCCCATGGCGCCAAGTGCAATTGCACTTCCGCCTATCTACTGACTGATACAGGAAGCTCCGGCGGTCCGCTGTAATTGTTCGATCTAGCCAAAACCCTAAGTGCTAGCAATAAATTTCCCTCCTACTTTTGGTGACGTCCGAAAATGCCTTGCCTGTGACTGCGAATGAAGCGTATTTTCGAAAAACCTATTTCTGAAAATTGTTCAACCATGTTGCGAACAGGATGTATGTGTTTCATGCTATAGTCGGATACAACTCAAAAACAAAGTGACAGATTCCTCTCAAAGGATGCGCTCCTTCCAATGGTGTGGATGGATTTTCATGGCGCATTAGTTAACCAGGTTAAGCCATGGTTAATTCCCTTGCGTCTGCTACTCGCAAGCAGCAGCAGCAGCGGGCGGTTACAAGTGCTGTGCTCGTAACTTCATTTCATCGAACTTGCAGGTTGGTGAATTCGGTGCTTGACTCTTTCACAACTGTTGCTGCTGTACCTGCACTGACTTGTTTTTAATATGCCGTAAATGTTGTCATGCCATGAGGAGATATCTAGCGCTGGTGCATCTATTATATGTATGTGCGGCATGAGAATATTTATATCATATTGTTGTCTGTTCAGGCGTCACTTCTAGCAGGTATCGCAACCAGACTAACTCTGAGAGAGCTAACTGGAACTGTCAGATATGTGAAGCCATCACGAAAGAAAGTACATCTGTTTCAGCACCACCGGGAAGCTTTAATCTGGAATCCCAGCTGTGTGACATAGATGGGAAGCTTTCCATACTCCTTCCACTCATGGGAAAACGTTGAGACCCTTTCCGAACCGATAACAAAGGTGAACATAACCGAGGCCAGAATCCAGCTTGTTTTCAATACGTACGATAAAGTGCTAGAGAAATTAGACACTCTGGAGGAGGATGTTGTCGCTTTGATAAAAAAATTGTTAAAGTAATCGAATCTGTCTAGAAAACTTTCCTCGTGCCAAAGAAATTGAGCTTCAAGTAGAGAAGCTGGAGCAATACAGCCGTCGCCACAACATCGAAATTTACGGTAGGAGGAATGAAGAGAACGAGAACGTGCTTGAGAAATTAAATGACCGGGAGCGTAAACTGGAGCTTGCGGAACTGACAGATTCTAATTTGGATTCTGTCCACCACTTAGTGGTAAGGCCAGGTAAAGAACCTAGTGTGATCGCCCGGTTTTCATCAAGCAGTCTGAAAGACAAATAGGTGAGCAGTCGCTCTAAGCTTCGGAAAAGATCGTCAGGCATATAACGTTGCGGCAATAAATGAACACCTTTTCTGGCTAGCATGAGCGAAAAGTGAAGAAAAAGGCTATCGCTTCACATGGTAAAAAAATGGACACTTGTTTGGGCGAAAAGATGAAATCGGCCAGCTTTATTCCGATGCTGAATGCGACCTCGGAAAACTGGTATGAAGAAAGGTGTAATCGCCTCAGGTAGCTGCCAATTACGAGATGAAAGCCTGATCTGGACACCGCTCTCATCACGATGTCGTATCATTTCATATCGGAGTTACAAATAAGGATTAGGCTCGTTTGTATTCCTTCTATCATCAAGACGCCTTCACGCCTGGGTAACAAAAACTTCGAGAGCACTGAAGTCCGCTGCATCGGAGAAATGCCAAAGCATTTGCGTTTGAACGTCAGCAAGATTTTTATGAAAGTCTTTATTGTGACGTGGTACATTTTTGCAGGTCATCGTTGACTAACATCCGTATACATCACGAAAACATTTTCTAACATGCACACTACAAAGCGCTTGCAAGAATTTGCTTATTTGCTTAGGGACAGATTCATTCTGCCACCTTCAAAATTCTCTAATCAAGCCCCCGCGACCCCAGACCAATTGAACTAGTTTGGGCGCCAGCCAAAGCAGGCAATCCCGGAAACGAGGACGCGCACTTTATTGCTCGAGCGTATGTCAACTGAGCAGGCCAAACAGTCGAGAGAGATTGCGTGCGGCACATACTAATCACCTACAATGAAGTCACGCTACACTATAGAGAGGAAGGGCTCACATATCCGCCACCACTCCACACCCTCACGAAGGATCAACAGACTATATCGAGGGAACTCCAGTCCAGAACGTTTCCTTCACCAGCCTATCTGGAACGAATACATTCGGGTCAATACAAGCCCGAATGCTCTCTTTGTGGGGCTTCGAGAGCAAGCTTCGAACACTCACTCTTCATATGTCGAGAACTCCAACCACTATCTCGCTTGAACCTCACAGATCTAGCAGGTTGGGAGATAGTGGTCTCTAGCTCAGAGCCGGCCTCACCGAAGAGCCTGGTGGAATGGGCGGAGAAGGTCGCCAGAAGTCATGGACTGACGGCCGCCAAACGGGATTAAGAACCAAGCCAACCAAACCTCCCCTAACGCCTTTCTTTACTTGGTTCACCAATAAAGTGTTTACCTACCTACCTTGCGTTTTGCTGAGTTTTTTGTTTCGGCAATGGAGTCCGATATATCTCATCAAAGAAGCTATAGATGCTCCACAAATGAAGCTTACCAGCCAGTGGCGAACACTAATTTTCTTGACACTGTAGTTAATGTAGTTAATGCGATGAAGTCTGGGTTACTCCTCTTATATCTGCTGCCTGCAAATGCGCTTAGCTTGCTCGTCCGCTATTTTTGCCGTCTACGCGAGGCGAAAATAAGAGAGGGGTTCACTGCAGGGGTTCCTGCACGAGCGACGCTTCCTCGATCAACGTCGAGACAAACAGCTTTCTGTGGCTAAGCAGCCAAGGCTAGGCAGGAAAGAGAAAGATATGGGGCTTTGTCCTATTGTGGTGGAAATGGCCTATGTCAGCTTTAGCAAGCCCTCACCCCTTATCCCCCTGCTGCCCTTTCCCGAACAAACAACAATGCACTCCGCAGCGTACGTGGACAAAGGCTCGTTAGATTCCCTTGCCTGCCTAGTCTTGGCTGCGTAGCCACAAAAGGCTGTACTCCGCGATGCAGGCTTTATCGGCGCACGCGCCGGCCTAAATCGAGGCGATGGTATCAGTATCTGCAGCACTCTTTAGTCACTGTTAAAATAGATACATTCCAGCGCGAAAGTTGTGTTCATAGACGACTTAGGCGTATCTACTCTGTCCGGGCAAAGCAAGCACAGCTATTAGCTACTGCCCACTAAAGCCCACCCTATTTTTGTAACCGAAATTTCGCTGAAGAGATGCTAGGGAACTTCAGAAACTTGAAATTTACGAGTGCCAATTTTCTTCTTCACAAGGATAAAAGCAATTACGGAATTTTTACAGAGAAAATTCTGCACTTAATATTTTGGAACCACTTGCCAAATTATGCTACTCGCCTCGTTTATTCAGAGAGGAAATTGAACAGGATGTACTGCTTTTACAAACACCGAGACATAAAGTGCTGTAAAAAAAAGGAGAACACACTTAAGCGGCGCCTTAAGAGTATGACGCGATAGCGTAGTGGGTTATGCTTTCTATTCTTAGAAGTCTGACACCTTTTAACTCATTTTCATTGTTTTGAGTTGTTTCAAATAATTGGCCAATTAAACATTCTAATTGTTCTTAATTACCATCATCAAGCGTTGACTTTTCATTGATGGGTTTTAATTCACTGCTGAAATTAAAAAAATGGTAAATAGGTTTCTGTGGAAAGGAAATGATGCAGTATCTGTCTCACATATCGGCGGACAGCAGAACTGCGCCTAAGGGAAGAGATAAAGGAGGAAGTGAAAGAAGAAAGGAAGAAAGAGGTGCCGTAGTGGAGGGCTCCGGAATAATTTCGACCACCTGGGGATCTTTAACGTGCACTGACATCGCACTGCACACGGGAGCCTATGCGTTTCTCCTCCATCGAAACACAGCCGCCGCGGTCGGGTTCGAACCCGGGAACTCCGGATCAGTAGACAAGAGCTCTAACTACTCAGCCACAGCTGCGGGGTAACCCCTTATTCCAATTTTTTTATTTCTTTAAACAATCAGTCAATTACGACGATTTAATTGATTCGTAATCGCCTATCACACATCAAGCAATGATCAATCACTAGAACCACGAATTACCGCAGCGGTGGCCTAGTCGTTCGAGCATCCGCCTCGCATGCGGGAGGTTCGGGGTTCGATGCCCAGTGCCGCCGGGTACCCACCTGTGATACAATGGGTACAAGTTTTTACCTGGTCTGGTGCTAGCCTTATTTAGGGTGGAACGCTTTGGAAATGGGTCTTCGACCCAACCTTGAGTAGAAGAATATATCTTGTGCCATGGCGCTTTGGGCCACAGATGACCTTGCGCCATAAATATCCATCAGCATCATACCTTGATGCGATTTTTTTTACGCAGCCCTCTTTTATTTCCAACACGCGGTGCCGGCTACTACTACGCCAAATGCTTTTTTACCCAACGAGCTGTATGCACTATCGCGTAATATGGGGCTTTCTGGTCTCGCGGAAGTGCTGCTGTCTCTGACAAGTATCCGAGCTTTTATTTCGGAATCGGGAACGCAGCATTTGTCTCTGCGCTTGTTTCTCGACCGGCTCGAGCCGTGCAATGCTCAGCGCGAGAGTGTTTTGCCTGTTCGGCTGCGGTGATACCATGGTGCTCTCGCGCGGTGCTGTCGTTCTCTCTCGCATGTGCTTTCCTACAACCACGACCACGCCACGCAAGTGACAAAAACGACTCAAAAGCTATGAACATTAAAGCGTTTCTTACATGCTTATCATTTTCTGTTCTCTCTACTAATTTACAATTTATGATTATTTCGCTTTTCTTAGTATATAACTACCACATGACTCTTGTACATGAATATGATGTATAATAATGAGCTTCCTCATTATAATTATTTCTGCGTTTCTTGCATGGTCCAGCCGAGAAGGCTAAGGGCTCATATGATTCGCATGCAGTTTTTACTAGCCGCGTAAATGTAAGATATATGATTTGATTGGAATGAATGAATGAAACCTTTATTGGAACAGAGGGATGGCTCTCAGCCACCGTTGGGAAATTAGGAGGAATGATGGGGTTCGGGTAGAGAAGCAACCACTTGTCGGTTGTTTTCATAACCTTCAGAGCGTAGCGTGGTAACTAAGACGACCTTTTTCTACACTACTCGAAGCAAACCGCTTTCACTAGCGTATGCTGCGACGACATGTTGTGCGGCGGTGCTTCATCTTATATGGTGGCCTAGGGTGGTCAACTAGCCATGTGGTATGTGCTAAATTTTGTGTCTCCCTCGCGAGTAAGATGGGCAAGTCCATATAAGCTGTTGTAGATGTGCTGTATAGCGTTTGTTGAACTGGGTGCATCTGTTGTGCATAAGTGATTCGTGTGTGGCAAGATATGTTCCCTTCCATCAGATCATGATTGAATAGCAACGGGACAGAGTACGTTTCAACGGCACCGTCATGCTGGCGACGTAGTAGGTGTTGGTGCTCTACATATAAGGAACGATCTCCATCAGGAGCGTAAATTCTGGACAAAGCAAGCCTTAACGTTCAGGCGGCCAAGAGCGTGAAAATTAGCAGGAGGAAACTGGCTGCCAAACCCTAAACTTCCTTGCTGTTTACTTTTTTGTTCAATCTAAACAGTTTGTCATTTTCTTCCTTACCTGTATGTGATCCCTCCGTGACGGTATAATTTCGATGGAGGTGAAATTCTAGACGCCCGTGTACTGTGCGATGTCAGTGCACGTTAAAAAACTCCAGGTGATCGAAATTTCCGAAGCCCTTCACTACGGTGTCTCTCATAGCCTGAGTCGCTTTGGGACGTTAACCACATATAAACCAAACCAAACCTTACCTTTATGTATTGTTGCTGCTACCGCTTTTGCGATAAATATTATGAACTGCAATGGCAGGAACGGACGCCACCTCTGGATCTTTGCGAAGAGGAGACAGTGGTCCAGTATGCTGCTGCTCGTTCTCACCCTCCTGGCAATTCTGGGGACCTTTACATTATTGGGGATGTTCATCGTGCTTCTCTTCATGCTTTTGTGGGGATCGTCCTCCGCGACATCCCCTTTCTGCGGGTAATCCTGCAAGGAGACCCGTAGACCCCGGGAATTGACCCCGGTTCCTAAATAATCTGCGCGTCGCCGGTCACTGAGCCACCTTCGACTACAAAGAAATGCAGCGCGTTTGACGGTGGTGTGGTTCCTAGGGCCACTTCCGGGCACAACGCACGGCTCCATTCTGCGGGCGCTGCGACGTTCATGGCCACCAAAGCGTCTGCTGTGCTCTTCCCTGCCACTGCGTAGCCAGGACCCTGAGCACCAGCTCCTCGCTGTCCGACTGGCTGAAGAAACCGCTGGGATTCAAGAAATCTAGGCCAGCATCTGATGCAGCGACCCTATCCACCCAATCCCTCCTGGCTCTCATCTCTCGTCTCAGAGGGAGAGCCGCAGGATGGGATGAGGTCGTCTTCTTCTGTTGGACAATAAATTCTTTCACTCACTCACTCACTCCCTGCCGGCTTTGTGGGGACGACCATCTGACGGTGACTTGTCCAGTGCAGCGTTCCTACTCGAATGCTGCCGCTGGGGCCTTCCCGCGGCTGACATCAGCGACGCTTGCAATGCCGGCATGTTGTAGGGAAAGACATTGGTCTGCAGTATGCCAGGAGGAGACGAATATAAACCCTTGGAAAGACCCCTCGTCAGGCGCGCTACCGTTCTCGGCTACATTTCCACCAGTGGAGACAATACTGACTAGTGATGACATGGTGTTCGTTCAGTGTGCAGCTATTGCATCCGTGCCTGCTACTACTGCGACTGCACCTGCGGCCGATCCAGATCTGCTACTGCATCAACGGGCACGTCTGGGACAGTAACGTTGGTTTCGCCTACTGAGACGTCGTCTTCAGCGTGGCGGGTCTGTCAGTGGTTCCTGGTGCTGTGGGAAAGCAAACTGCGCGTTCTAAAAAGCCGCATACGTCGCCGGTGGCTGTGATCCCTCCCAAGGCCCGCGGTGCCTTGGCCAAGCAAGCTGGCTGCGTTATGAAGCTGACAGCTACGTCTTCGTCTGTGGGCCTCTAAACGGTTCACATTGCCCTGGCGAAATAAACGGAGCGTGTTAAGAAACTGCCAGCATTGCACGAGGAACTACAGGAGCTGCGATCGGCTCTCACTGAACCTGTGACAGGCTCCAGCTGGCCTTCACCGGAGTGTGACGCGGACAACTCTAGCGGCACTTTTAGCTTGGTGTGTCCAGTAGTTCTACAAGCCTTCTCTGCGAACTCAGTGAGTGCGAAATGAAGATGGGGCTGTCATGTGAGGTAAAGCGCTGCGTGTTTACTTTGACATCTAGCTCGGAGACACCTCTGCAGGGCCATCCGGAGATTCAGCCTCCTAAAAGGCCCGCCTTTCCTCTGGAGGGCCAGGAACTCCTGTCTGTTGTAAGTTTTCGGCGCCTTAGTTGTGCTGTGCAGTGCCACGCAACTTCTTTTCTGGCCTTTAAAGTTAATTCAAAACATAACATCAGACTTCAAAATTGTCTGCTTAAATGTATGTCTGTCGTGCGGTCATGGGTAGCCACGTTCGATGGGTGGGTTCTCCTTCCGTTTCGTGTCCGTCTGTTGCCGGCTGCTGGCTTGCCGCTTCTTCCTTCGTTTGTTGCAGGAGGATGATGTCCCAGCTCGGGCACTCGCCTCCTATTTCCTAGCGACACGACTCGAGGAACTTATACCTGTTGTACCGCTCAATCGAATCCCGCTGGCCTTACAGATGCCTTCGTTTTATGCAACTGCTGTGGCGTTTCATCAGCATGCCCACCATGTCAACTCAGATTTAGATATCCCTGCGGACATAGTGAATCCACGGGCGTGTTGCTTAGGCGTTTGGTGCCTCCAGAGCGGAGGGGGCGGGCGGAGTCCATCTCATGGTTGCTTGTGACTGCGTCCTTTCATCCTTGGTACTTGCGGGGTTTCATGTTGGAGCTGGGGGGGGGGGGGGGGGGGTTGCATACGAGGGACCGGCTGCAGCGATGGAACGTTCTGCGCTCAGCGCAGTGCCCTAACTGCCCGCTCCAGGAGACCATCACTGACATGTGAAATGTGTTTAGAAGTACGGAAAGCTGGGCAAGTTGGTCACTACTATCCATGGTAAAACAGCGCGGAAAAACACGAGGACAGAAAAAGCACGACGACACGAGCGCTGTTTTTTCAACTGGTGATTTATTACGCACGTGTGTACGTGTACTATTCCCGCCAAGCACTAAACAAAACAAAAAATATACAGGAAACACTGCGTCAAAACTGAACATTTTAAATCTACATTTCTGCAAATGTATGCTCCAAAAAGGTGATTTCGCGGTTAGCCACTGGCGTAAAGAATCATCACTTCAAAGCAACGCTCGTGTCGTCGTGTTTGTTTTGTCCTCGTGTTTTTCCGCGCTGTTTTACCATGGAAGGAATGTGTCGTTACCCGTGTTTTTTGGCAAGTGGTGCATGTGTGCTTTCGATACCTTTGAGTTAACCGGCATATAGCAAACAGTCGTTGCCCTGGTGGCCGTTTTGCCCGACTGCTGATAGTCGCGGGAGCTTTCGTGCTCTTGCGTAACCGCTTTTTTGCTGTTGCTTCAAGTCACCGCCGGCGGACACTATTTCCTATCATGGCGCGTCATCGTGTGAAGCTCCCGGACTTCCTTACGTAAGAACTCTTTTTCATTGGTGAGCAGGAATTTCTCTGCATTTGGTTGTGCCCTTTCGTGTCCGTATTGGGCCGGCATATCAGGGTTATTTTTCGGCAGACGCGATTTGTTTTACCTCACCACTTGTTTGGCACAAAGTACTGCTACTCCCGCTCACTGCATCCCGTTCTCTTAGTAGAGCCAATTGTCATCATCATCAGCCTGACTACGCCTACTGCAGGGCAAAGGCCTCTCCCAAGTTTCCCCAAATAACCCTGTCCTTTGCCAGTTGTGGCCACCGCATCCCCGCAAACTTCTTAATCTAATCCGGCCACCTAACTTTCTGTCGCCCACTGCTACGCTTGCCTTCACTTAGAATCTAATCCGTCGCCCTTAAGGACCATCGGTTACCTTGCCTTCGCATTACATGCCCTGCCCAAGCCCATTTCTTTATCTTGATTTCGACCGTAAGACGTCATCAATCCGCGTTTGTTCCCTCCCCCACTCGGCCCACTTCCGGTCTCTTAGCGTTACATCTATCATTTTTGTTTCCATAGCTTACTGTGTTGTCCTTAACTTGAGTTGAATGTTTTTCGTTGGCTTCAACGTTTCTGCCCCATTGGTAAGCCACCATTACGGCGTGCCTTATAGCCTGAGTCGTTTTGGGACGTTATACCCCCATGATCTATAAACCATAAACATTATGCATATCTTCAATGTATATAAGAACGTATTTTTTTACATTACTGATATCTCCAAGCTCGCTGTATATAATTTTCATGTTTATCTCATCTCTGTACATTTGTATATAGCGATCCATTTTCTGCTGTAGATGTGTTTTTCTTAAATTCTGAGTTCTGATATGCGTCCTGTCTAGTGTTGTATACCTTTCCCTTTGTGGCTACTTGTATCCTTGTGATTGTTCCGTAAACTTTGCAATTTGAACCAGACTGATGTGAAGGCAGCCACAAGTGAAGCTGCGCCGCCACTTGCCTCAACGGGAACCAGTGCTTCGTTTGGTGCGGGAAGGCGGGGTGCGCCGGGTTGTCCAACAGTACGGACACAGTTTTCGCGAACGGTGCTCTTCTTGCAGAGATTATGAAAAAACTGTGAGATCACTGCGGCAAACGCACTGAAGGAATGCATAAGTATTTTCTGGAACTCCTTTGTACTCTTTCGTTTATGTTCCTCTTAATTAGCTCCAATTAATTGTGTCACCATATGACGTACGTCACACATATTACGTCAAAACACTTTTTTTTCCTTCCAGACGTCAATTTAACCCACCAACACTCACGACGTCTACTGTGAGACGTGACGCTGAACGCAATTTGTCCTATATTTTCACTTATTAGCTCTAATTAATTAATTGTAGCACAATCTGACGCCACACTTCTGACGCCGCACATTTTTTTTTTCTTTCTAGACGTCGATGTAAGCAACCGACACTTCTGACGCCCACGGTGACACGTGGCCCCGGACGCCATTTCGTCGCATTTTCCCGCTTAATTGACTAAAGTAATTAATTACCCCACATGCACCTCATGATTTCCGCAGCAAGATGTTTTGATGCTCTATTTAATGCAACCGTTCTTTTCTTTTATTTCAACTCGTTAGAATGTTATCGTGATGACAAGCTCGTGATGACACAAAACCGCAAACATAGCCATGCAATGCTTGCGCATTAATAATACAAAGATAGCCGATCGTAGGAAACGTGGAGCATCGGATGCCTTTCCCCGCCCTGCCCTTCATCTAGGCAGCACCGTGCTGCAGCCGCAAGCAAGTCTAACTACGTTCCGCCCCAATGCCATCTGTATTTTTTTCTTTCCACTGATGTCTATTCGCAAAAACGGTTATGACAGTTTCATTCGTACTTGAATTAATTTTCTTCGCTTATCAACTTTGCAAATAAAAAAATGGATAGCGGATAAGTCAACTAAAAGAAAATGGGGGTTCGACTGCAAAGATCGATAACGACAAAGAACTTTTCCCAAGCTTTCACCGCATGCCAGCAGAGTAGACGGGCCCGCAGACGTGAGTTTGCGGTCGGTGTCACTGAGTGTCTCGATGCGGCTCCTTCATCGGGCATCCGTACGTTTGGGACAGAGGACTCGGTACTGAGCTACGCAGCAGCGCTCAAAGGC
The DNA here is from genome assembly GCF_052857255.1 of Amblyomma americanum. NCBI lineage: Eukaryota > Metazoa > Arthropoda > Arachnida > Ixodida > Ixodidae > Amblyomma > Amblyomma americanum. The sequence continues at coordinate 74,775,151 of NC_135506.1, forward strand.
TAATGTTAAGAAGCGCTGGTACCCGAGAGGTAAAATAAGGTCTCCTTGATCGGCGACGTCGTAAGAGCTACAGAAATATTTGTGTTCTTTCACGGAAAATAAAAAGCGGCAGTTTGCAGCACTGGTTGTTTTCCTCCTTCTCTTTCCAGCGTCCTGTTTCAAGGCAATCACCTGACTCAGACCTTCACTCCGCATCGGCACAGGTGAAGAATCTCGCAGTGAGTCTATGGCCCCGACAAGTACGTTTATTCTAAGCAAGCAAACTTTTTAGGCTATGAAAACAAAGAAAAACGTATGAACATAGAATGCAACTCATCCGTGCGCACGGTACACTGATATTAGTTGCTAGTATATAATTTTATTCTCACTCGTTCTGCGCTTAAGAAATCGTAGTTTTTGCACTTATATAATCTGTAATGAAGAATAGATGGTGCCGGTGCCTTTCAAAACGAAACAAAGTTCGTTCTATTTGCTAAAAATCTCTGAACGGTATATTCTGGCCGTATGCCCACTTGAACTTGTTACTGCACCGTATAGTGCGTGAACATTTTCACTGCTTTCTGTGCAAAAACGCGGGCCGGACAGAAAGCGCTGCGCGCGCACTAAGTGCGCTTGACAATGTCTTTAATCTGGACACACTGATATCTGGTTTCAATTGAGTCCTTGAAAGATTTCAAACGCCTTGAATATAAAAAATTGTTTTCAAGGGCCTTGAGTTTGTGTGGGTCCTTGAAAACCTTCGAATTTTTAGCGGAATAAACTGTTTGTCATTTATTGCCATTGTTTGTTGAGATACACGAGTGGGTCAGGAAACTAAGACAAGATCATGATATCTGGACTGTATTCGAGAAGAAAAAAAAGGGTATGGACAAGGGCACACGGTTTGAAGAGACAATTACGAATGGTCACTTGGGGTAACAGAATTTATTGCAAGAAAAGACAAGCTAGAAGGAGGCCGCAGATTCAGGTGGGCGGATGAGATTCAGAAGTTTGCGGCGATACGATGGCCGCAGTTCGCACAGGACAAGGTTAACTGGAGAGACAATGGAGAGGCATCTTTCGTGCATTTGCTGTAGTTTTATTGTGTGTGGAAAATCGTCCACAAGTTCATGTACGTCACTGCAGATTGGTGATGAAGAAAAAACTTAAGCTGAGGAAGAACAATTCCACCCACATTTTTTCCGTGTAGAAATACATGCGTAATGATTTGCACTGCTGGCTTCAAGAGAAGTGTCGAATCTGAATCCACTGTGACAGAATCCATCACCGAGTTTTTGAACACTGGGAATAAATGTACATGTGCATATGTATTCATGACATTTCTCGCAAATATTTGTGCTCCGTCGTCAATATTGCCATTTATTTTCAGGCATTTCTAAGACATCTCATAAGGTAATTAGGTTTTGTCATAGTTGGTGCTGCTGCCCTCTGAGCTACTGCAATCGCTATTCAAATTGATTAGGGTGAGTACAGCTGCACGACGTGAGGATATACTGTCGGTAGTAACGTAACCAAACCCTCAGGGTTAAAAGGTGATTTTTAATATTTGCGAAAATTCGTAAACTTTGCTTTACCATTGCGGAAGTGGTGGCATCTCATCCTTAGTAGTTTCGGCGAAATCTGCTTCTGCTGAAAGATTAATTTTGAACTTCTGAAGATTACTTCTTCGTGCAGAGAAATGTGGAGTGTTAAACAGCTGTTCATTTTAACCCAAGGCCATGGAAGCATTGAGCATAGATTGAGCGTAAGTAAGCAATTTACGGTTGAAAATTTTAATAGACTTGATTGCATATCAGAGCGGGATATGTGTGACGCTATGCGCAAAGCAGATAGCACTCATAATCTGCAGACCCCAAAAGGGATCGTGGGCGTCAATGGTTTCTGCAAGGGTTCATAATTGCGGTTTTCGAAGCTAGAAAAAAAAACAGGAGACTATTATTGCATAGAGGGATATGCATAAAATGCATCGCCTTGGTGATGGAGCTTGGTGAAGAAGTTAATTTGACGACCAGAAAAATGATTCCAGTAGGTTTTTTTGGGGTCGGTTCAGGGCCTTCAGTAACAAGACAGAGGCTGGAAATGACCTGACATGGGTGATAATAAAGACCAATGGTTTGACGAACACTGTTAAAGAAACGTCTCAAGATATTCCTAACCTCCGTGTTGAGCTGGAAAGCGAGGAAGCTCGGCCTTTGTAAAAGCTGCGACTAAAAAGATATTTCCTGCAGTTGTAAAATCAAGAAAGACCAAATAACTAAATGACTAAAGCTTGTCTCAAATATCTATAAAACATTGCTTCGATAGGCCGCTGTGTTTGTTGATCTTTGAAAAAAAGAATATGGGCGATTCCTCGAAGGTGTTTGAAAACGCTTGCATTTCGGAGCTCGGAACCACTAGAATAAACCCTGCAATATATTGTTTCGCTGAAGCTGCGTAGCCTTGTGAGATTTCCATCTGAAATTCAGATTTTATTGAAGGTCACATCACTATAACTGTTAGTACGCAAATAGGCTCGTTGTTTAGTCCTTCCCAGTGTGGCTTTGGACACAAACATGCCAGCTTAGGTCCTGACCAGTAACCTGCCATACATACATGTAAATATATTTCTGTCTTTAGAAGCACTTAGCGGACGCTTGCGGTAGGTTTTTCCTGACTCCATGACTTACTGCCGCCGCCATATGACCGGAGTCCTATTCTCTGGATCCAAAATAAAACAGAAATGCAGCGAGCGTAATATTTCACCCGCGAAATAATACCTCCGGGCACCATGTGCATGATTGTTTCGAACAAAAAGCCTTCAGCTGAATATAGCTCTTGAAACTTTCGTTTCACAGAAGCAGAGCAGCCAGAGTAAACAATAAAAGCACAAGAAAATCAGTACCACCTCCTGCCGTCACTGTGCCATTAGTATTCATGGAGTATGCAAATGCTCTTTGTTCGCGTAGCAGATGTCCAGCCCTGCGCACCTGTATTCGCGATGCTATCCTAGAAGAAACGTCGAAGTGTGCGTGGATAGTCTTTTTTGTTTACGATAGCGAAAAAAAGAGCTGGTGGCACTGCATTCAGATTATGCCCTGCGACCTCTGTTCTAGGCCTAGACACTGATGACAGTATACGAAGGAAAAGACTGTTTATATTGTATCGAGAGGAAAAATTTTAACGAGCTTTCAGAGCAAACATCATCTTTCGAAGCTTAGAGGCAGCTGCATGAGCACAGAGCGCAGGACTAGCGCAAAAATTTCGATTGTTATTGATATTTGCTGTTGGTCTATGCGTGAGAAGGAAACAATAGAATCGGATGCTGTCCAGCGTCTGCCTTTGGAGTTCAACCCTTACAAAAATGGTCTATCGACAGTCTATAGGCTTCTTATAGCCTCTATTGCGTCCCTATAGATATTTCTTTTTGTCTATTCATAGTCTATACTCTGTCTATAGACAGAAGTCTACTAAAAGTGTATGGCCATAAATATATAGATTGTCTATCGACTGTCTGTAGATTTGTATTGCCTATAGGCTGTTCTCCAGGGTTTGTTCATAGAAAGTCTATAGATTTTATAGACAGAAGTCTATTGACAGTCTAAAGACTACATAAAGAAATTTTTGTAAGAGAAAGTACACTGCCCGAGATGCTTTGATATTTTACAAAAATCAAGACGCGAAATTTCAGAAAGTAAACAAGAGTAAAAGTGAGATGGGAGAATTAGTGCTTAGTGTCAAAAGGGTGCATTAGCCTTGATTAGTGCAGTAAGTTTGAATAAAACATATGGGAGCTTTACTATAATTTAGCTAGGTGACAGATGTTTCCTCCCCGTTAAGATAGACGCACTGCTCATTACTTACCTCTCTTAGGCAGTTGTCACCAACATTTAAAAAGCGTATGTTTGGTTACTATAAAAGCCAGGACCCATGTTCGGCGAACGCTGCAAATTCGCAACGGTGCGCCACGCTGCGGCGAATTCTCAGCGCCAAACCAGCGATAGCCCTGTCCCGACCACCGCATGCGGCGTTTGCGTGGCGCCAGCCAATGCGAGTGCGGATAGCGCCAACGTCACGATGACGTAGGGGCGAGTTTCTCCGGTCGGCTGGTTGGTCAGCCGGCCAGCTTAGATCCCGTCCGCCACCGTTAGAATAGTGTACTAAAATTTGTGCTTGACAAAAATAGGAAACCCTGGTATCTATAATTGTGAAAAATGCGTCATTTTTGAGGATCGTTTGCAAACATCGAGTTGCTGGTAGGAGTAGCAACTGTGGTACAAATTTCTTGCCACAGCCGCCTCGCAGCTGCTCCTGGCCCGCAATTGCTGTGCGCCTCTCCTGGCGTTTGCTATGTCCGCTGCTGAAGGCGTCGTGGAAATCGACCTTTCTTCTATTACCAAATGGTGCTGTTTACAGCTAAGCGATATCAAAGCAAGCATTTTGATGCAGCTCGGATGACTTTACAAGCGTCATCCGCTGTACGTTCGATCCAAAACAAGGCCATAGGCCTAGCGACAACCAGGGCCGCCTGGCAGCGGCGCAGTTCGTCGGCCGGTGCTCCCGCGTACGCCGCCGTTGCCGAAAGCTAGACAGTTACGCAGGCATGCTGTCGTTGCGCTAATATACACAGCTTGTACTGACGTCAGTGAAACGGATTCTGGGGCGATGTGTATGTGCCATGTTTATGAACTGCTAGCTCCTGCTGTTTGCAAGCCTGTGATTGTATGCATGTTTGTACGGTTGTGCGCGCGATATTTTATCGTTTCAAGCCCAGCGTTAGGCGCGGCGGACGAAGGCTCGCTGAAGCTTGCGTGTGGCGTATTAAACGTGCCAACTTCGATCACGACAACCGCAACCTTAGAGTTCGTGGTGCGCACAAAATAAAAAGTAAATTGCTATTTTGAAATGTCGAGAGCGGGATAATAGCGAAACAAGGTAAGCCCCGAACTGTAACCTGATTGTTGCGTTGAAAAGAGGGCCACTCATGTACCTTGGGGAGATGAGTGCCGACTGGGTCACATCGGGGATCCACAGGTACAGCTCCAAGATTTAAGATTCCGTACACCATCAGCACGCATCTGAAAACGATGTTGCTGAATGACGCGAGCTGAGGCCGAGATAGTGCATGCCGAAGTCGACTCGGCGGGAACACAGGTCCAGCCGCAAATCTCTTTTCATGCCTCCGCGGCTGACTGATTAAACAAACGCTTCTGTGAACAGTTTTAAAGTTAAAAACGAAAAGACACTGACCTGAAGTGCTACACTGATGCTTCGAAACAGGTGTAACCAGTTCATAAAGCTTGAGTTAAGAAAAACACCTCCAAGTGTACTCCACCCCAGTAGTTCCTTGCAGCACTACCAAAGCTCCAATGAGTGCGCAAGCAACGTTCTGTCGCTGCGGAATGCAGTGCCAGTGTAAAATAGGCATACGGGCATATGGGGAAGGAAGGAAGAAAGGAATGAAATAGAAAAATGTAAAAATTGAAAGTGTGAGTGACAGAGAATCAAAGATACAGGGAGGCCTAGGAGGAAAGAACTTGTAGAGAAATTGGAAAACAAAAGGTAAAGAAATAATATGAAACCGGGAATAAAAGAAATAAGGCAAGAACAAGGAAGGACAAAAGGAATGAAGCAAAACTTTGCTGCCGATGAAATTTCGAAGTTCGGAGGGCTTCCCTCGTGATAATTGTTTCGGGGACACGCTTGTTGTGTTCGGCTAGTGAAGGATTGCGGTAAGTGTGTAGGGCAACCTCGTCGAATGATCATAGCTTCATTGATTATCAGTTCATACCCTGGATGACTTAAGCACGTGACAAAACAGAAAAAAGCACGATTGTAATGCCGACTCAATTGCTGTTGTAGTGTGCCCCTTAACAGAAGCGTAAGCACGGGCGGAAGAAAGCAATGAGAAGCGAACGATACCAAGGATACGGCGCAGTGGGCGATAGCATTGAACTCCGAAGAGACAATAGCATTTCCATTCAGTTTTATATTAGTCGACAGCTGTGAAGATTAAGAAGATACTGAAATCAAAACTAATCCTCTTGACATTGATTCAAATTAAAAGAAACCAACCAAGCATTTCTGCGTTCTAGCACCGTCGTGAGTTTTTCTGTTAATTTTGCGCACGCGGTTTTTATGTGAATCTAAGCGCGCGCATATAGTTCCTTGTCACATATTCGTTCGGGTTTTCAGTTTACTTAAATAACATCTGCTCAGGGATCGCTTCTAATATACGGTTGTTTGCCGATAATTGTGTTTTATACCGACGAATTAGAAATAAATGTAATGTTGCACAGTTACAAAGTGATTTATAATGTGTTATTGAATAAATATTCAGATGGAGAATGAAGTTAAACGCCAAAAAGTGCGTTCATGTTACTTTCACAAGTAAAAAAACGAAGTTAACATCTCAGTATGCCAGCAAAAACAATACACTTGACTCAAAAATCACGGTATAAATATTTGGGTGTGAAATTCTCGGCCGATTGTTCTTCGAATACTCATAATTGACACGGCGTTTGCGAAGGCTGCAAAGACCCTAAACTTCTTAGAACGAAATCTGGGTCACGCGCCGCCTCACCTAAAGTCAACTTCTTTTGTAACATATGTTCGACCCATGCTCGAATACGCATGTGTGGTGTAGGGCCCGTGGCAAAAAACACAGAGCAATAAGCTCGAAAAAATACAAAACCGGTCTGCAAGGTTCGTCCTACGTCGATACTCCAGAGGTGATAGCTGTACCGACATGAAACACAAATTATAGTGGGAAAGTCTTTCTGCTCGAAGAAAAAAAATGCGCCTTAAACTGCTGTATCAATTATGTAATGATGAAACCGGCATTCAGAAGTAAAAATATTTACACAGGCCCCATTACGTCTATTTTCGTATTGATCACTGCTTTAAAATTTTGGGATACCGTAGCAAAACTAATATGTACGCAAATTCATTTTTTTTTACTTTCTATCAGTGAATGGAATCGCCTTTCAGGTCAGCAAGTGTGCTGTATGAATGAAGGTGTTTTTTTATCATTGTGACCTCCCTGCTGTAGCGCCTTCTGGCTAAGCGGGGTAAAAGTGGAATAAAGAAATAAAATAAATAAAGAACGCCTTCGTCGCCAAGCCAAAGTGGGTTTTCGCGAATGCAGCCCGCGCAAAAAAATTGACGCCAGATGTTTGTTGGGCAGTTCTGAGATTTGTAGGCGGAGCGGTTTCGAGCGCTATCATGAAGGTTAAGCGTTCCAAATGCAAGCAAAGATCATGCAAAAATCATTTGCCCTCTAGTAGGCAGCGATTCGTTTACCGTTAATCACATGTTTTGCCGCCGACTACTTTCAACGTGTCAAACGGTAGGATCCTAACGATTAATCTTTGCATATACTAGAGTTGAGTATCTACTTTCATTGTACATCAACGCATTCAGCCTAAAATAAAGAAACAATTAACAAACAAAGATCATTTTGACCGCTGCGGTAGCGTAGTGGTTTGAGCATCCATCTCGCACGCGTGTGGTGCGGGGTTCGATCCCCAGTGCCGCCGGGTACCTACCGGTGATAAAACGGCTTTCTCCTGCCTGCTGCTTGGCTTCTTTAGTTTGAAAAGCTTGGGAAATGGGTCTTTGACCCCCTTTGTGCAATGAAGAACTACCTTGTGCCATGGCGCTCTTTGGCTAAAGCCACCCTTGCGCCACAAAAATTCATCATCATGCAAGGTCCTTATGTTGCAGTGTATGGTAAGATCCGCTATCAGTTATGATGCCTCTAATGGCTTTATAAAAAAAGACAAGTATTCTTAAAAGTATAGCACCCCCAGAAAGGAATCAAGCTCCAGCAGCCCCACCCTAAGCGGAAGCAAAAAGTTCCAGTTGATGGCCGGGTTATTTGGCTTGCGTAATATCTACACAGACAGAACGTTTACCACGAGTGCTGAGGGAATCTTGAGTGAAGGTCATTTCTTTGGCTGCCAAATTTCGCGAAGTGCATTCCTAGAGTTGGTCGTGGTGGCTATTTTCTAACGAAAAGAAAAGAAAAACCCTTAGTTACACCCTGCATGATTACGGGTGACGCACCCTTCGTGAAGCAGCCCGTCTCCAACACCCTGATAGGCGTACACTATAGAAAACGCACGAGTCGACGGAGAGACCTCGAACGAGCCCCGTCCTAAACTTCGGTCAGTGGGGGAAACGTGCCGTTGTTTGTTCTTGTTGTTCTTGCTGTTTGTGCAGCAGTGCTCAAGCACTATTCCTTTCAGTCATGCGTCGAGGGAACTGTCTGTGGTGTTTGCGCAACCGGCATACTGGATGCCTTAAGGAGGCCCTAGGGATGAAAGGACAAATAGATGCATCGCAATGCTTCGCTGTCTATTCGAAAATCCTCACTTTTCCATCCGGCCCGTGGTTATATATTCTGCTGCTGCTGCTGTTCCGACTGGTGGAGCACACAGTTTGCTCGGAATCTTATGTATGATTCAGAGGTCTCTCTGGGCGCCATGAATATAAATGAAGACAACAGAGAGCTGCCTGTGGACCCCTTTTTCTCCTCCGCCTTAACTTGGGGATCTTGAATGGCCGCTATTTTTCTTCGGGCCTGCGTGACTGTTCAGCGACTCGTTTTTCTAGCACGCTAATTTTCTTCGTCACGTGCGTGTTGCACCACGCGAAAGTAGATACTATTTCGCTCGTGACGTAATTATGCGCTACAGTCGATTATATCAGCTTGCGTGGTAAACAAGATAAACAACTTCCTTTACCTGATGGTAATCGCTGCAAAACTTTTTCTTCGCGTCATTAGCATTAGTACGGTCTCTATGTACGCTATTTCTAAGCAGGTAGAGACGTACGCACGCAACCTATAAGTGTTAATGCGTGTACTTGGGACTAAAATTTACTTATATCGATTGATGAAGTGTCGCAGTTCACCTGAGAGGTTAACCGCCTTGATACTGTAGATAGTTTGTGCTTGTAGAAGCGCTAATTGGACTCGCGCTAAAACACGAATTGGACTCGGTTGGCGTTTATTTAATCGAAGTTCATGAATAGACAGGTTCATATGCGAGTACGTGTATGATGCTGCTATGAGCAACCACCTCGTATACCCTCTGGGCACCGTCAGAGAAGCCATCATTGCAGCTGAGCGTTTCCATTGAAACAGGATGTCGCACACCGCGACTCCTGAGAGCGTGGCGTTTATTTGTGCGGCAGCTTTCGACCCTCCGTGCGGTGGACATACCTTCGGGAAGTGTCCGCTGACGCGGATAGTGAGAGCAGCAGAGGTTGCAGGCGAAGTCCCGCAGCCCTCACGATTAAAGATCGATGGTCGGCACCCGCGCTATAGCGAGCCGTCGCGACATCTGAGTCAGCCTTATTGTTCACTCTGCGCGTTAAAGATGGAGGGAGAGATCTGACATTCCCAGTGAGCTGCCGGTAGAGACTCACTGGAAGAGAGAGAAAATATGAGCACGAAAAGCAAAAAGGGCTATCTGGAGCGGGTCAGCTCTGTTGATGCGATGCAATAAAAGATGATCCACTACTAAGGAAGCTTCAGGGTTACTGCTGTGTGTCAGCTCGGTTCAGATAAAGTACAACCTAAGAAAAGTATGGATGACCGGATGGCAAGGTAGATGAAATTTTTGCACTAATAGGACGAAAGATAGATGTATTGTTCAGCGCTGTGCCACTCGTTATGGTAAAAGAACTCGCGCTTTCTATATGCTGCATTTCTTGGATGCGTAGCCGTCAAATGCTTCCTGTCAAAATACCGATTATAAACTAAATAAGCTATTGCATTCAACTGTTTTTCCCTCACCTTTCAATTGTATGCTAAAGATTTCTGCTATGCAGCTACTCCTCGCCTCTCTCGCCCCATTGGTCCTCTCATGGTCATTTTTTTCCTGTGCTTTTATCCATGTAGTGTTGACATACTGTTTATGTTCATCTGGTTGGGTGCATCCGGCTCTTCTTCTCACTACATGTCAACACTGGAGAGTTAAATTCTGGTCTTTCTGACCGACGTTTAAGTATGCTTTTGTCCTTTACTTATATCCCAGCTTATTCTAAAGTCCGTACGGTCAACCGTAACATCCTTCGCTATGTAAATACTTTGTTTTCTGCCGAAACAAGTCCCGACCAAACTCACACATTATACAGTATATCAACCTATATGAAAGTGGAATGGCAATGAACATTAGTGCTAGGAAATAAGCCTACACAATATCATTTGGGCGCTGTGCATGGTAAGCATAATAAAAGTTAGATTGCCGCTCAATACGATGCCGCAACCATTGCAACTTTCATGTAATGTTAGTCACGCTAAAGCGTATATTTCGATATATGTTTAATATCTCAGCACAGAGTCTACTGAAGGATACGCAGTCCAGTATCCAGTACTTAATATGTATTATGAAGAATGCATTGTACGTAACACACAGTAGAAAAAAAGAAACTCGGAGAATTACTTAAGTTACAATTTAAATTGGAGGGCAGTGTCCGTTTTGACTGGCTGCAGAAGAGTAAAAGAGGGAGTAAGTGCCTGCCTGGACCTTACCGTGGTCTGCAGTATGTACAGTCGAGAACGAAAGTTTACGGGATGAAGATTCGCGGGGAAAAAAATTATTGCGGAGCAGTTAGGCGCAAGAGATCAATTAAAAACATAAATGCGTGAGGAGACATGCGTGTAACATGTGGTATTAGATTACCGTATGACTGGCTAGCGAGGCAACGCTGAAATTAATTTTTTTCCGCGAATCTGCATCCCACTAACTTCTCTCCATGACTCTACATAGGTAAATAAGATAAATACGAAATATGGAGAAAAACGTAATTCCAAGTTAAATAAATGTTCCGATCTGGCCGCTTCGATGGAGGTGGCAAACAAAAAAAAACAATGGAGTTGACAGAAAAAAAACCTTACCTCAATATCTGCGCTGATAACGAGTGAAGATCAAGCTTAAGGAATGATATATGCGTTACACATAAAACGGACGGTTGTTTTGTCTCGAATACGTGCAAATATCAGTCAGGAGCACTCCCTTTGGCATCGCTTCCATCAAATACTCCCAAACCTCTCCGAGAACAATTTCAGGGAGTTAACATTACTGGTAGCTACACGATGGAACGGTGGTACTCATAGATCAACTATCTAGCTAATTGCGACGAACAGCTTTCCGGTCTTCTATGCACGATTGATAACAAAAAAAAAATTACTGGCCGACATTACGGGAGTGTTTTGAGCGAAGTCCTGCCGATTAAGTGAAATGAAAGTCAGGATACATTTGCAGTTGTTGGCAGATAGTCATTAAATCCTGATTTTGTCCTCAGAAGTGCAACATTTTTAATTGCCATTTCCGCCAACACTGCTGAGAAAAACCTTTTAATCGACCGCATATGCGCAAAGTAAAGCCCTGAGTGCATTTTTAACACAACTAGACCGCACCTCTTCACACTTATATTTTTATTATTCTGTATTCAAATATATGAAAGAAGAAATGTAGATATTTTGCAGGGCCAGAGACATTTGCGGTGGACAGAAATAAACAGCACTAAAAAAACGACTAATACTGCGCGAATACGAAAAAAACCGCATACATGCTAAATGCTGATCAAAAACGTCTTCACCCATTTCAGTTCGAGCTTTCATGTTATCGTCTTTGTTCACTTGCACCATGTCGCTTTTATCAGTTTGATTAAGAAAGTTGAGAACGGCTACCGCAGTTCACCTCAGACCGTCATCCTTTTGCCTCAGCGCAAGTTTGTCAACCTGCTTGGTCTGGTTACCGTTCTGCCATCTAATACAAAGGAAATGGCCAGCAGGTGGATTGGTCATGCAGTCAAAGATTGAACGTCTAACGTAAACGGTGATTTGGACAAACTACAAAATCCGCGAAAGGCCAGCTCAATCATTCATCAAGGGAAAAACGAAGCATCCATGTCACCCGTTTCCTTTCTTTCAATCAAGGCGTGATTTGTTGCTGAGTAAATTCATGCGAACGAAGTTCAGAGGAAGCGTTCGCGTTACCTAAGATAGGTGGCCTACTCCGAAAGCAGAGCAGCTAGTGAAAAAATAAATAAAAGTTAAGACGTGCGTTTTCTTTCCTTTCTATATGGCTTCCTCGCTGTATTCATCTGGAAGTCGTCAATCGTTCGCAGATTGCAACACATCACTTTGGGCAGAGAACTTGACCTTTTCAGGGCCCACCCCACGTTCTCTTCGTTCGCGGGACCATTCCCTGGACGCAAGACGGCCGCCCAAGAGATCGGCTTTCTTGATGCTGCTGCTGCTCCTAGGGACGGGCGCGGAAAGCGACTTTTCTCTCCGAGCGGTGCGGCGTCAGGTTAAGCAGGTGAGGACGAGTGTGGGGTTTAACGCTTGCGAGGGCTCATAGAAAACCAGGCACGTCGAGCAATCCCCATACAAAATCGTCCTATGGGCGTCTGTGGAAAAAGCGATGTCCGTCTATGGCCTTTTATGAACGTCTCTAAGCACCTACAGAGGTGCTTATTGCCAGCTATTGAAAAATCTATGCAACTAAAGTATAGCTTTAGAGCCACACAACTGTCTTAAGCTCTCCATAGAAAAATATATCAGCGTGTATTTACAGCTATAGATAGAACTAAAAAAGGTTTATAGCTACTTGGGCCAAAGGTCTGTAGCCGGCCATAGGACATTTTTGTATGGGTCGGTGACGACCAGACGCGGCAAATGGGAAAACCACAAAAACCCTCTTGGGCTTTCCGGCCGATAGCCTTTTCTATCTTTCCCCGCCACGGCTGCTCAGTAGCGGTGCTGCTGAGCTCGCAGTGATGGCTACGATGTCGACCACAGAGACAGCATTTCAGGGGAGTGCACATGCGCTACGTTTTGTTAGTGCACGTAACAGTAGCGGGTGCTCTAAACTAATCCACAGTCCTTTACTAATGAAACCATCTGATATTTTCCCTCCTTTTTTCCCATGTTTCATTCCCTCCTTCACGGCGTTGTTCGACCATTAATATAGAAGGAACAACTACTGTGCCATTCATTTCTTCCTAATCGCTCAAGCCAACCATGCATTTAGTTCGATACCGGCCGTGGCGGTCGAACTTCTATGCGGATAGAACGCAAAATTTCAACGGTAGTGAGATTTTGGAGTACGTCGTTTAGTGTTAAATTGTTCTGTTCTTACTGGATCTTTAATGAGTACGTAACACACTTGCAACTCTAAAATAAAGGACACTTGAGATTCGCCTTACGAGTATGACGCTAGACGCAAGGGGTTAATTCCCATGTATGCAGGAGGTCGTTCTCTACATTCGCAGATCCCCGGGAGTCCTCATACTACTCCTGGCGCAGTGGTACAGCGGTTAAGGAATGCGCCACTGTCCTGCGATGGCAGGTGCTCCCAGCGGTGGGCCTTGTGCGGCCCAGGTTGCTCTTCTCGAGCGAGCAATAATTAATTTAACTGCCACGTGCTACGATGAGCAGTTTGCTCACTATCCCGTGGGCAGGTTAGGATGACCCCGAAAGGTCACGTGACGTAGGTGGCCTACCTGACTCTTACGCTACGCACAGGTGACAAGATCCACGACTTTTATTTGTCGTTCACAACCCCGACGCCATATTTTCTTTGGAACAGGGCCTTTAAAGCTATCGCGTTGAGAGAGGTTTATGGCCGGTCTACTCAACCGTAATACTGCGCAATAATTATAATTATGGCCGCTTTCATTTGCACGAACACCGACTGCTTTGTACCACTTACATAAAAAGGTCATTTTAATAATCTGTGCAAAAGATCAGTGGCCATCGTTATAGAAAACTGTAAACGCCTTTTTTCAATATAGGCTGGTTTATCGCAACTTCTACTGCCAGATAAGTCTTTCACGTCCTACACTCAGAGAGATTCGGCATAGCGGAGATGACTAGCGTAGACGTATACCGGATTACCGGACGGCGGCTGCGAAGGTGCAATGGCTTCACCCGTCCCGCGAAATATATGCTCTGAATGTGTAAACTGTACTGCATGTTCAGTTGAATGTTCCCGGGCAACGGTAACAGTGGCTACTGTAGAGCCACATTTCGGCAGTCCAAGACAAGTGCGGAAAACCTGCGCTTGCACACTGCAGACATCGTGGATGTTGTCTTTCTAAGACTGACAAGTATGGGAAGGCTGTAACGCAGGATGCCTGGTGATAGAGAATTTCACAGTTGTAACATCGGTCGCACTGACGCACAGCATAACTTTTCCCAAGGAAGAAGGTTGGTTTGGTTTATGTGGGTTTGACGTCCCAAAGCGACTCAGGCTACAACACAAAGTGTAACACAATGAGGACAACATGAGCATTATGTAGTGTCTTCCCACAAACTAGCCCGACCACAAGTTACAGTTAGTTCAGTTGCGAATTATTATAAAGCATACGACAAACGTATCATGCAATATATACATATATGTAATGTTTCTTATTAAAGGAGAAAGGTGCGAGACACTTCACTTCTTGAACCTAAACGAACTGCAATTTGCAAGCTCTACCAACATTGCACTATTAATGTCTCGTACTGGCAGCCAATATAACCCTGACTCTTCCTGCATGCTGCAGCGCCTGCCGCCACTACCTATCACGCACAGAAAGCCATGCTAATCCTTGTTCTAAGTTTCTTTAAAAGATCATGAGGGGAATACATACATGCAATATCTCTTATTAAAACAGAAAGGCACGACACACTTCACTTTTTGAACCTAAATGAACTGCCGTTTAGCTAGCTGTACCAAAAATGCGCTGTGAATGTCTCGTACTGGCAGCCAATGTAACCCGGATGCTTCCTGCATGCTGCAGTGCCTGCCATCACTGCCTGTCAAGGAAAGAGAAAAGCCATGGTAGTGCTGGAATAGACATGTTTACAACAAGGCACCAGCAGAGTTTGCAGACCTTCATCCCTCTCAAGCGGCGAGTAACTGACTGCAATATATGCCTGCTATTCTACGTATACTCGGAGAATTTGTTTTTTCTATTATTCTGTACACTTAATAAATTTCAACTCCTCAATGATCTTTGTAAAACATTACAGAAAGAACAAAAAGACAAGCTGCAAAGTATTCCATATGGACAGGAAATGGTGCCATTGTTTACTTATCTGTACTAACAGTAAAAACACGGCCAGCGCATTTATTACATATGAGTTCAAAAGACAGGTATGGCGATATGATTCAACCAAAGTTCAGCTTGAGGCAAGGTAACTTGTCAGGGCATTTCGAACAGCAACAATTGATGGCTCAACCCGGTTGCTTGTGCAGGACGGCTGAGGCCGCCCCCGGTAAATTGTAAATCACATGTTAAAACAATCATTTTTATTTGTCAAAATGAACATGAGGTAAAAGCGCACAAGTATTCTCTCCGATAAGAGCACCACCTGAAGCAGCGAAGACTTTTCCAAAAAGCCTGAGTTGGCAGCTATTAGGCTAGGCTGTGAAAATGTATTGGCATCCGTGAGGTAGCCGTGATTCTTCCTGTATGGTACACTGCCTGCCTGTTGCACAAAATAAAGTCGCGCCAATACTTAAAGAGATATACACATAAAGAGGTGACTAAATGAATAGAATGCCAGTTTCTGTTTTCCAGGTATGCTTCTCAACTTATGGTTCACGGGTCATTATACACTCAATAGAGCATGACTCACAGTGAAACTTGGGCAGTGTAAGCACTCAGAGACAAGGAGCAAAATATTTCATAGCAGTGGCTGAAGCGGTAGAAGTGATTAAACTATGCATAGTAAAAATAAAAAGCACTTCCAGTACATTTTACTCAAATAAAATAGCTGTAGTGAAAGGATTTAGACAATGTTAAGCTTGAGATAGTGATTCATTAAGGCATTCCGTACTGCAACACCTGATGGCTCTGCCCGGCTGCTGATACAAGTTGGCTGAGGTGGCCAATGTCTCGAGCTCGTGCCTCATCAAACAAACTTGCATGACAGCGGTCGGACATTTCCTCACAGATGTTTTGTATCACACAACATGTGCGGATTACACGTTTTGACATTGATTATGTCGCACTAAGTCCTTAAAGGACGATACGGAAACGATCCTTTAACCTGCCAAATGCATTTTCAACAGTGCGTCTAGGGGTGCATAAGTGGTAATTGAACACTCCAGTAGGTGAACTATGGTGGGCCTGGATTTGGAAACGGCTTTATGATGTGACAATATGACGGGAACGCTTGATCAGCAAGCAAAAGCGGTTCCACTGTCACTCCTGCCACAACTTTTCTTTCAGCTTGGAAAAGAGGACTGGCCAGTATATCGGGAAGACTTGAGCCTTCAAATACACCGGCGTCGTGGTTTCTTCCTTGAGAACCCACATTTCTATACAGAAATCTGTAGTTTTGGTCAGCGATAGCCTAAAGGATGGTACTGTACGATCATTTATAGTTAATATAATCCGTGGCGTGCTCTTCTCGTGGGCACACCTCATTATGACAGCCGTCGAAGGCGCCCACACCTTGCTGAAAGCAGGTGACAGCAGTAAACTGGCGTAGATGTTCTGCCAACTCACTTTGCTTGGGAAAGCTCACGAATTTTGCGCCCAGCTGACGTACAACAGCGCAAAACTCGCGAAATATATTGTTCACAGTCGACCGACCTCCACCAAAAGCGTTGGCGATTGTTCGTTCTTCCGCAGAGGACGCGAGACGATACAAGCTTATAGCCACACGCTTGTCCAGGGGGATTGCTCGTCACATGGTCATATGTTGCCGCGTCATACACTCACACAAACTCAGGAGGTACCGGTAAGTACTGCGGGTCACTCTGAAATGCGTCCTAAACTCACTTTCTAGCAAGTGAGGCACCGTAGTCTCGTACCAAGACTGCTCTCGCGGATAAGCTCATTACCGATGTTCTTACCGCGTCATACACTCACACAAACTCAGGAGGTAGCGGTAAGTACTGCGGGTCACTCTGAAATGCGCCCTAAACTCACTGTCTGGCAAGTGCGGCACCGTAGTCTCGTACCAAGACTGCCCTTGCGGATAAGCTCATTACCGATGTTCTTGCCGCGTCATACACGCACACAAACTCAGGAGGTACCAGAAAGTACTGCGGGTCACTCTGAAATGCGCCCTAAACTCACTGTCTGGCAAGTGCGGCACCGTAGTCTCGTACCAAGACTGCTCTCGCGGATAAGCTCATTACCGATGTTCTTGCCGCGTCATACACTCACACAAACTCAGGAGGTACCGGAAAGTACTGCGGGTCACTCTGAAATGCGCCCTAAACTCACTGTCTAGCAAGTGGGGCACCGTAGTCTCGTACCAAGACTGCCCTTGCGGATAAGCTCATTACCGATGTTCTTGCCGCGTCATACACGCACACAAACTCAGGAGGTACCAGAAAGTACTGCGGGTCACTCTGAAATGCGCCCTAAACTCACTGTCTGGCAAGTGCGGCACCGTAGTCTCGTACCAAGACTGCTCTCGCGGATAAGCTCATTACCGATGTTCTTGCCGCGTCATACACTCACACAAACTCAGGAGGTACCAGAAAGTACTGCGGGTCACTCTGAAATGCGCCCTAAACTCACTGTCTAGCAAGTGGGGCACCGTAGACTCGTACCAAGACTGCCCTCGCGGATAAGCTCATTACCGATGTTCTTGCCGCATCATACACTCACACAAACTCAGGAGGTACCGGAAAGTACTGCGGGTCACTCTCAAATGCGCCCTAAACTCACTATCTGGCAAGTGCGGCACCGTAGTCT
Source organism: Amblyomma americanum (assembly GCF_052857255.1). Lineage (NCBI taxonomy): Eukaryota > Metazoa > Arthropoda > Arachnida > Ixodida > Ixodidae > Amblyomma > Amblyomma americanum. The sequence goes on from NC_135506.1 coordinate 74,792,848, forward strand.
CGTACCAAGACTGCTCTCGCGGATAAGCTCATTACCGATGTTCTTGCCGCGTCATACACTCACACAAAATCAGGAGGTACCGGAAAGTACTGCGGGTCACTCTGAAATGCGCCCTAAACTCACTGTCTGGCAAGTGCGGCACCGTAGTCTCGTACCAAGACTGCTCTCGCGGATAAGCTCCTTACCGATGTTCTTACCGCGTCATACACTCACACAAACTCAGGAGGTAGCGGTAAGTACTGCGGGTCACTCTGAAATGCGCCCTAAACTCACTGTCTGGCAAGTGCGGCACCGTAGTCTCGTACCAAGACTGCCCTTGCGGATAAGCCCATGACCGATGTTCGGAGGAACAGAGCCGCGCCGCTATCGCCATGATGCGGCGACACATTCTTTCAGCGTGTTCACGCTCCTCTTCTGCTGCGTCGATTTCTTCTAGTTAGCGCAACTGCTGGATACGACACTGATGAAGCGCCGCTTGCTGCATGGTGAACATAGCCATGAAATTGTCCTCATCATGCCCACGCTGTGCCATCGATTTTCACGCAGCTGCCCGCTGAGAGGTGCGGTTTCACCAACTTGGTAATCACCAGCGCGCTCTGTAATTTTCGCCGAGGCGCTCTTCGCTCACTGTGCCATTGACGCAGAACCACAAGGGTAATATCGCAAGTGCAGCACGTTGCCTCGAAACACCCGTTCGGCCTACACAATCAACTGAATCTGGTTCTAAGATCTTGGGCTATTTACGGCTAAAATTATGACCACGAAGCCAACAACTACCACTGTTTAAAGACTGCTTTTATGTTTCTAGCTATAGTCGGAAAAATCACTCTGATATATTTCAGACATAAGAAAACTATTTATATTTACATTTATGTTACATCTCCAACCGTATGCTCTTAGTTTTTTGTTTACAAGTTTGTAAACTTGAGGAAGAAGTGCGAATAAGTCAAGACCACGTGATCGTCTTTGCTGCTGTATTTGAGAGCGTGTAGCAGTGCCGCAGTTCAGTTTACGATAACGGTGGTTAAGTCTGGTAACTGCAGATAGGTATAACTGCGGTTAAGGCTGCTCGTGTGACAAGGGTATAAGTCACAAGCGGAGGGTAGTCGCCACGGGAGCCACGCTGAGGGTGGTACCCTCGAAGTAGAAATAGGAGGGTTACTGTGGAAGAAGGGTTGGGAAAGATCGCACAAATGCGCAACTGGCGGGTGGTTACCACGGTAGCTATCCAGAGGGTCGCTACCTTGGATCGGGGAGTGAGGGTATGGCGGGAACGGAGGAATTTAGCACGTTCCATCCGCGACAGCTGCTGAGAAATTCGCCGCCCCAGGAGAGGGTAATCGGTCACGCCGGTCGCTTAGAGCAGATGACTGGAAATAAGACCTAGTCGAAAAGGGAGCATGCGGGGGAACCTGCAAACAGCGCTCTAGAATTATATAGATATTAAGCCGCTGTCATATTTTCTATATATCATTATATCGCGGGATACCTTAACAGATATCGCTGCATCTCGCATTACGCAGTGGTGACTGTCCTGTCCACTTTTTCCGCCTCTCATTTCCCGTTCCTCTTGCTGTAGCATCCCCCTTTCTTTCATAGATTGAAGGTCACCCTTTGCACGCAGTGGATGTCCTGCATTGTGTCTATACTTAGTGCTAGAACACATGCCACCAAATCTTTCCAGCTCGGGAGCTCTACTCTTAGGAGTACAACTTCCGATTTTGGTGTGGATGAGACAACCACTTTCAATGCCTCACAAGCTCAAACCGAACTTAACTGCGCGATGGTATGACCCAAGCTATGGTAGTTCGACCAAGTGATCACATGACTGGGACCACTGGGCACCTGACCTTGACATCTTATTTTGGACATTGGACACCTTGCTTAACAGAGCTTTCGCTCGTGTAACTAGGTTCAAGCGACGTTCAATGAGCCCTAGCCATTTTTTCTTCTCTGGTATCTTTTAGTACGCTTCGGCTTTTTTCTTCTGCAGAAGTGTGCTTGTGTGTGGTCAGTTCGTGAGTCCGCAAACATTTCACGCAACAATTGATCTCACTCCTTTCTTAACTGATCTCTCTGCCTGTAATCAACCGACATCGACTTACAGAAATCTTATTTCGCTCCCCTAGTGAGGGAAATTTGCCATTGTTAAAATATTTCTTTCCTCCTTTTGTATCTGAAAAAAAAAGATTAAAGAAACGCATTGTGCTGTGCACACCAGGCTGCATCCCTTTATGTCCTTTCCAAGAACCGCCCATAGATCCGCACCTGATGCCCGTTCTCTTCTTGCTTAGCTGCTTCTGTTTACCAGGTTTGGCTGCTATTTGAAACGCCATAGCCGGCTACGTGCCACGCCGGAACGAATTGTGTCGCATCCATCGAGGCGAGAGCGTAGAAATGTGCCCAATGTGTATGCTAAAGAAGTAAAAATAATCTGGCAAATTTAATTTAAAGCAATTATAAGAAAACTTCTAGGCGACGCCACTCGTTGAGTACACGTAAAGAAGTAATCCTAGGGGCGCCCCACCTCAATGGATGGTTTCGGCCGTGTTAGCTTTACGTGGCATCTTAGTTCTTGTATTTTTGTTTAGTTCTTTTAACGTGCTTCAAAAGCGTACATATGAGGTGCTGCATTGAGAAGCAGCCTACCAGAAGTGACATCTATGGAAACGCGGTGCTTCTTTCTATCCTCGCACTTTCCACTGCCCTCCAGCAAATTTCACTGCAGCAAATTTGCACTCCACCTGCAGCGAAATGTTATTGTGCGGTCGGAGCGCCACCCTGATCGCGCAGTCTACCTTGGTATTCTGTCGAGCATTTTAGTGCAGGGGCACTACTGGGTGCATTCTTCAATTTCGGGTATGAGTACGTACGAAGGTATGGGTGTGCGGAAAAAATATTATTCCGGTGCATTCACGCAAGACAATTTCCACAAATGTATGAATATACACAGAAGCTACGTGCTCCTTCTTTTGGTAACAATAGCAGGTGTGTGGGTAGCGAAGTGAAGCTACAATAACGTTTTTTCGTGAAATCGAGTCTTGGATCCCAGTTATGGTGTACGCGCGTAAGGCAAGTGGTGCTGGTGTACACCTAAGCATATAGACTGCAATTGTAGTGCAGTTTTTTATCTTTGAAAAGCATTTCAAATGTTTGTTTTTGCTTCTAGTTGGCCCAAGGAGCACGAAACCAGCTCGAAAACAAGATGAAATAGGAAGATAAAGAGAATGAGCAATGCAGAACGATCGAGCCTTAGCTCCTTTTTCCAAACGCCTCATATACTTTATTCTTTGTTTATTCTTGACATGAAAATTGGGAACAGTGTGACGGAGTAAATAAAACAATTTTTCTTAAGCTCTCAGCTGGCTGCAGTTGCAGGCCTCCTTCAAATTTTTTTTGTCCGGGGTCGCCGCCGCGCTTCCTCTCTTCATGCTACCGCCTTCGCAGTCGCTGTCTTTCATCCTGTGCTGCACTCTGCGTTCGCTTTCTTTAATCCTCCGCTGGGCTCCTTCGCTCCGTTACGCCTAGGCACGTTGCTCAACGCAGGAGTGGACGCCAATTAATATCACTCTAAAAATTACCTGCGCTCTAACAAGTGCTGAACCTGGTTAGAGAGCAAAAGCTGGGGTGTATCGAGCAAGTATACGCAGTTTGGCATCTGTAACATCGAGTGCATTCAGCACACTGGATAGTCAGGCGCCCACCTTGCCACCCTGACAGGTGGCAGTTAATTCATTGGTTGATAGCGAGCAATTAGGCACCCAATGAACACTGCGACCTATTCTGGCACCAAAACAGTCAACACCGAGAGCCCAAGAGGTGCGACATCATGGTGGACCACATATGGTCACGCCTAATGCCACACTTGCCCTCTGGATCATTTGAAGGTCAACCGGCAATTAACGCACAGCGAAGTCGGCATTACGTTCACTACGCTTGGTTTGGTTTGGTTTTATAGAGCCTTAACGTCTCAAAGGGAATCAGGCTCTGAGGGACCCGGAAATTTCGATCATCTGGGATTTTTTAACGTACACACACATCACACGGTAAAGAATCCCAGCTGGTCGAAATTTCTGGAGCCCTTCACTAGGGCGTCCCTCATAACCTGAGTCAATTTCTGACGTTAAGTCCACATTAAACCAAACCAAACCAAGCGTAGTGACGTTTTTGCTTCAAAAAACAATGAATTCCCATTCAAAGCACGTAAAGTAGTCTTAAGCGCACTCCGTAAATTAACTAGTGCCCATAGATTCGGCAGAGTTGCGCTCGGGCGAATGAACTTGTTGCTATTGCTGCTTAACAGAGTGAGCCCCAATTCTGGCAGCTGCAGTCGCTGTTTGGAGGGAAGGTCGCTCGACTCAGATTATTGGATGGCTGCTTTCAGAGAGCTTCCGCCCGAGCTTTAATATGCCGCCGGTAATTCCCTTACGCGAAATGCGCCGAGGGTTTTTTACTATTAAAGCCGTTGCGTATAGAGCTTTTATATAGCCAGGGATGAAATACTGCTGTGACATAAGGTTAAAAAAGAAGAATGTTTTGCTATTGACAAAGAAACTTCATTTATCCGACCATCGAAAAGAGGACGCGGGTGTACACTGAAGGCATTAGCGTTTATTTCGAGATTCCGAGGGGCGACTAAGGGCTTTCGCTTTGAGCATTCTGCGAAGGATTGCACTCCAAGCCTCTTTTCTCTTGAGAGGCAGGGGGTGGGGGGTGTAGGGTCTCGTGAAAAGAAAGTTGTCTTTCTCTGAAGAAAGAGGGGTTTTACAACTTCATTTGTGCTGTGAGATGGATGACAGCATTATACTTGCAAACTTGGTTTTCTCTATTATTTATTCCTTCTAAATTTATGAAAAGAAAAATGAAATAGTTTAAAGTCATTGTTTTATTCAAATCGTCAAATCGCTCTAGGCTTGTGCTGCCTCAAAAATGTACGGATTCTATTTTTCATTGTGTTGATATTGGTTGCTCCTACCAAAATTCTTCTTTGCGCTGGGTATTGCGTCCAGCTTTGATCAGCTTAGAAAGCCATGTGAGGTACAGTAGGGAGCGGCGCTGCTGAAGTGGATTTTGCAAGCGATTATTTCTTGAGACATTTTTTATAGATAAGTAACACAATAGCTTTGTTGTTTTATATTAGATACAAAAACCATCCAATGAAATATATATTTTAATGCCAGTGATTGAAGCCAATTTGTAGGTTCTTTTGAATGATTTTTCAATACGCAGCTGTAGTATTCACTGACAAATTGTTAACATGAGACTGCATGAGAATTCCAAGGCAATATTATCACGCGGAATTGTAGGGCTTGAAAGTATCAATAGAACCCAGCAGTGCACTTGCTCTGAACCCACATTTATATGTCAGTGCACATTAAAGAAACCCAGGTGTTCGAAATTGCACCGGAGCCCTCCACTACGGCGCCTCTTTCTTCCTTTCTTCTCTCACTCCCTCTTTTATCCCTTCTCTTACGGCGCGGTTCAGGTTCTTTTCTTTTCCTCAACTACAACCAATTTATCTTATATATATGTATCTATAATTAGCATAGAAAAACTGCGACGATCTTCAAAGGAGGGCAAACTAAAGCGTTCTAGTTAGTGAGATCCGGACATTTGGATCGGCCAACTTCCGCTTATGTGACAAGAACGATGAAAGCGCTTTGTAGAATGCCTTCCTGTGTGCTGTGGTGTACGGACGTACCACTTTGGTGTTGTAAATTTTATGTTGGTGTAACGGATGCTTGTGTAAATAATACACTGCGCGAACTCGCCATGTCGCTAGAAAAATCGACGGGTCTCAAATTAGCAATATTTGGCGGGCTAGTTGGAGCGTGTTGTTTAGTTGGTGCAGTGGGTTAAATGAGCGACGCCAATTTAGCGCTTCGCTGGAAGATTTGCCCTTATAAACCGTGTAAGTTTGCCTTATCAGGTACCTTAATAAATATCGAAGCCGACGAGGAAAGGAAGCCTATATAGCTCTAATTATTTGTTTACAAGGCTCAGATTGCGTAAGCATGCAGTCTATTAGCTCTCTTTTAAAATAAATAACTTACTTGAGTGGATGGCTTGCTAACGCATTTTTATGTTCTTTTTCCTTGTCTTAATATCTGTCTGTATCTGCTTTTCGTTTCTTTTCTTCGCTTTTTAATTTTTTCGCGGCTAGCGGAGGAAAAGAATGAACTGTTACTAGGGATCTTTTACGAGCACTCAGATCTCAATGCAAAGGCGCCCCGGTACTGTGTTATGTAAGAGCACGTTAAAGGTCCCCACGCCGTCGAAATTATTCCGGAGCTCTCCACTACGGCGCCTCTTTCTCTTCTTTCATTCCCAGCTCCTCCCTTCCCTTACGGAGCGGTGCGGGTGTCGACAGAGATGTGAGACAATGACTGCGTCATTCCCTTTCCTTCGAAATCTGTTTTCGGTTGTCAACTTTTCTATGTCGTCCACGTCAGGTCTTGTTGTTTATGTCGCGCTGTTACTGCTAAGACTTGTAATCATATATGTAACTAACACTGACAGTAATTGTGGGTCCGACTAGAAGAAATTAAAAATATGCTGTAAAATCCGAAAGTTGCGCAGCAATTTCATTGCTGCACAGCTGCTAGGCTTTCACATCCGTGGTGTTCCGACATATTACGGGACTTGCGTAATTCGATGAACGGGTTCGACCTCTCATAATCCTGGCAGCGCCAACTAATCACAGTTAATTCTGGGCTTGGGGAATGAAGCGTTCATTGCTGGCACTAATTTATTAATAGCGCGACAACGTCATTGTACACGTGTTATGCGGTTAATTGCGAAACCGGCGCTTTTACGGGTCAGAAAAGAGGAAATATAGGACTATGCACAAGGCCCGATGAACTTTACCGAAGGACAGAAAAAAAAAGCTGCAGCTAATCAAGTGGGGTGTTAGTTCAGCAGGAATTCGGTCCTTTTTGTTTGGCCTGTGACTGCCGGCACTGATTGGAAGTTGGCAATAATGCAGCGCCAACCCAAAGAAGAAGCAAGAAAAAAGGACAGACATGCGCATGGAAACAAGAGGGAACATAATTGAAAACGACAGGTTAGAGAAACGCTTCGAAACATTACGAAAAAGTGAAAGAGGACGAATAAAATGTGGGCAATCAAGAAAAAATAAAAAGAGAAATAAAATAAAGAAACAGATAACAGGGGGCATAAAGGTGAAGAAAAGAAACTGAGAACGAAAATAAGTAAAAAGAGAAAAAAAAATTAAGCTGGACTTCTTTCGGAAGGTGTAATTAATTCTATAAATAAATGTCTTATATCACCAGCCTTCTAAGTGATGCTTCAGAAATAGCTGCTTTCGGTGGAATTAATGTGGGACGACAGCTTAAGGGTGGCGATTTCGGAACTCCTCACACGTAAAGCAAGCAGTAGACGTTGGCGCAACGCTTGTAGCCTGTCAACATAAAAAACAATAAATCACCGATATTACGGCCCAATGAAGAACTGTTCTTACGCGCATTAACATATAAGAGAGTTTAGCTTTTGACCAGTCTATGCCAGCGAAGCTTCCGCATTTAAGCGCAGTTTTTCTTAAAGGAAGTATAGGAGGACGTGGTTGCATATCTCATTATTTTTCTCTGTGGCAAAAACATAGGAGAGCTGACAGAATATAAATTATTTCTAAAATTCGGAGGCGCCAATACAGGAGAGTTTAAAAATATGTCGTACATAATCTGAATGTAGGCGGCAGAGCACGTGCCACTGAAATGAATGCTATTAAAGCACAGAGGTTTTACCATCGAGGGAGGCAGATTGCTTAAAGACGTTCCAAATTTGGAAAGTGGAGTGCTTTCCCCAAAAATCAATTATTATTACTATTATTATTCTATGGAGTCTCAGCGCGCCTAAAAGATGTCCCTCTTTGTTTCCTTTGCAGCACAAGAGTCAGTTTAATTAACAGTCTCAACATTGAAGACCTGCGCGGGCTGCTTGCTATCGTGACGTTCATGCAGCAACAAAACTAACATGAAAGAAACGCGTGGCAAGCGCGGTTTAACATTTTTTTTTTTATTATCCTTGAAAGGAACGCACTAGAGGCTCAACAGAACGAAAGCTTCAGGGGAACGAGGTTTTTACGTGACCGGTGCTTCTCGGTTCGAGTTGACACCAGAGGATAATCTTGGACGTTGTGGCATAAGATGAAGCATGCAAGCAGAGTCTGCACAATGTGCAAACATTTAAGCTAATTCTTGCAGAGCTTTGCCGGGTGCCACCTAGGAGGAATCTGTCACCGCTCAACTAGTAAAAAAGAAATTATACTTTGTCGTTCAAACCGAAAATATTTCGCTTAATGAGTTTCCCACCTTTCCATGGTAAGCCACATAAGTGGCGAGCAGATATGTAGATAGCTGCCGTTAGTATTCCTCGTAAAGGTTGATGAATAACTTATTTTGTTTGTCAAAGCAAAAAGGTGCCACACAGAGGATGGCGTAACAGGAGGCTTTGTATCGTTGCCATCGTTCGTGGGAGCTCTTTATAGAACATGGCTAAGGAAGAATAGATTTCTTGGTGTTGATGTTTGTTTAATGAGTTGCAGTTGTTCATTGTGCGGGGAAAAAGAAAAAAAATTACACAAATTGGTCTGTGCGAAATGAGGTGTTAACAAAGCTTTGTGATAGTGTGATGTATATCTTTTGGGAATTGGGAAATAGAGACAGAAGGGTGATGTGTGAGTTTATTGTTAAGAAGTAACGAAACAAACCTAAACGAAAACTGTGCCTTCTCAAGTGTGGTATGGTCCAATAGAGTGAGTGCGCATCAATTTCGACAGGCGGTCAGAGGGTAGAGATTTTGAACCATTATGTCAGCTGTCTTTTTCAGTATTATTTGGAGCTTGCGTGCATTAGCCTTGGTATATGGGTTCGAAATTATCCAAGCAAGTTCGCCCTTGGGCCTAATTAGAGTTCATAGCTTAAGAGATTACCGATAGCGGGGGCGTTGCGAAGCTTTTCCTTGAGCCTAAGAGGTCTTACGGGATGCTAGTGAACCGAAATTTTCTATATGAGAGTTCGAAGTGTTCATTATTAAGTGTTACACCTATGTAGTCCACGGATGTTCCTTGCAACGCTGCTGATGATCAAGTGTATGTACATTGTGAGCAGGTTTTTCTTGTTAGTAATGCGGAGAAAATCTTTTCGTGGTATTCAGTCATATCTACAGCTAAAATAATAATAATATTATTAATAATAATAATAATAATAATAATAATAATCGCTTTTAGGGGAAAGGAAATGGTGCAGTATCTCTCTGATATATCGTTGGACACCTGAACCGCGCCGTAAGGGAAAAGATAAAGGAGAGAGTGAAAGTAGAAAGGAAGAAAGAGGTGCCGTAGTGGAGGGCTCCATAATAATTTCGACCACAAGGGGATCTTTACCGTGATCTGACATCCCACAGAACACGAGTGCCTTAGCGTTTTTCCCTCATAGGAACGCCGCCACCGCGGTCGTTGCCACACGATTGGAAGACGCCATTGGTAGCCTTTATCCCGAAGGCAGGGAAACCGGAAAAGACAGACAACCTACGGCCAATCTCTCTCACTTCATGCGTAGGGAAACTTATAGAAAGATTGGTCCGTGACCGCCTCTCGGATTACCTCGAGAGCAAGAACACCTTTGCCGACACCGTGTTCGCCTTTCGACCTCTTAAGTGCACACAAGACATACTTTTACAGCTTCATCGCGAGGTTCTCGAACCCATAGGACACCCACACAATGACAACATATTCCTAGCACTCGATCTGAAGGGTGCGTTTGACAATGCTAAACACGCCTTCATATTAAAACGTCTCAGCGAGAACAACTGCGGTCCTCGTATGTTCAACTACATCACACTTCTTAACAGACCGCTTGGCCTATATACGCATACAAGAGACCGAGTACGGCCCCTTTGAGATGGGAACGCGGGGCACGCCACAAGGCGCTGTGTTGTCCGCGCTTCTCTTTAATATTGCCATGATGCACCTACCGGCACGGCCGGCTGGTGTCGATGGTGTTCAGCATGCACTGTACGCCGATGACATCACCATCTGGACTAATGCGGGAAACATATGAGAGATAGAGGAATGCCTGAAAGCAGCGACGAGCACAGTAGAACACTATGCTACGTACTGCGGTCTCCAGTGCTCCTCGTTCAAGTCTGAATTTGTGCATATTTGACATTCTCCGAAATGCAAAATCTCCGTCCACCTCTCTCCCGCCAGCGGCCCCAACCGTGAAGCGCAGGAGCTGCCAATACTCGGTCTCTTCATTAATCAGTATTTCAAGCCAGACACGAGCCTTGCCAAACTCCGCAAAGTCGGCGACCAGGTGGGCAGAATGGTTCGCCGCGTTTCCAACAAGCGAGGATGGTTGCGAGGTAAGGATGCGGTGCGGCTCGCCCATGCCTTCGTAAGTAGTCGAGTACTGTACTCGACTCCTCACCACCGCTTACGGAAACATGACGAAGATTGCTAGGAGGTTGTACTCCGAAAAATTTGCAAGAGAGCCCTCGACCTTCCAACACCAACTCGACTTCCAACGCGCGACTGCTCGCGTTGGGGGCGGTGAACACCTACCGCGAACTTCGCGAAGCGCATCTCGTTAATCAATACACGCGTCTCGCCCAGACCGTGTCCAATCACACCGCCTCTTGGACCATATACATGTCAAACATGACCACCATAAGATGGAAGGAGTTCTAGTGCCCAAACTGTGGAGACGCGCCCTCTACGTTCGACCGCTTCCGAGTAAGGTGAACAAGGAGGACCATAATGGGCGGCGCCAGGAGTGGGCGGATGCCCTGCACCGCCACTATGGCTCAAAGAAACACGTCTTCTACGTCACCATTGCAGGCCCCTACCACTCCAGATAGGAATGGTACACGGCTGCAGTCATACACGAGGAAGAATAGGTGGACGGCCTCTCGTTCAGAGCGCCGAGCTCAACTCATGCGGAGGAGGTCGCGATCGCCCTCGCAGCCTCCCATTCCGACTCTAAATTCATCCTCACAGACTTTCGCGGAGGCTGTCGTAACTTTGAATTCGGTTGAACCACTCCACATGCTCACCAAATTCTTCACCAGAGTACTCGCGACTGCGATCCAACTCATCGCTCAGTCATATGGGCCCTGGGCACTAAGGCATGCCAGGTAACGAAGCCGCCTATGACCAAGCCCCACGCACTCACTTTCCGGGCACCAGGCGTTTCTTGGGAGGACCTTAACCGAGACCACAGCCCTCTTCTTTCTTTTAACGACATTACTGAGGACTATCGTGCCGAACACCTGCGCTACCCGGTTACTATGAAGGGACTGGGTATAGCTGGCGAACGGACTCTCCTTAGGTTCTTTACAAACAACCTGCAGCGCCCGGCTGTTCTCGGGCACTTTTACTCTTCTTTTGACGGCCGCTGCTCATTCTTTGGGGAGGAAGCCAACACCTTTCACATGGTTTGGGCATGCAGGCAAAACCCTTCTCTCCCCCTGTCACCCCTTCCCCTACCCGAGAGGGCTGGGAGGCGGCTCTGCTAGGCTGCCAGGATCTATCGGTCCAACAAGCCCTGGTTCGGCGGTCCTGCGCAGACTGCAGGACCAACGGGGTCCCGGAATGAGGGACTCCGCCTTCTATTGTAAGGGGTGAGACCCACTAGGGGCCTCTCCCCGAGAACCTCTCTGTATATATATATATATATTAATAGATGCTTTTCACCACCACCACCGGTCGGGTTCGAGCCCGAGAACTCAGGAGCAGTAGCCAAGCCCCCTAGCCACTGAACCACTGCGGCGGGTCAGTCCACTGCTTGCACCATGGTAATAATGCGAGCTATCTGAGCGACCTCCAAGTACTGTTCAAATATTGTCCACAGCTTGCACCATTGCACAATATTTGTAACAATATTCGGAGGTCGCTCAGATAGTTCGCATTATTATCATTCTGAAATAAAACATCCATATCCCAAGCAGCACAGGTAATTGCCCCAATATTTGTATTAATTGGGAAAGGCTAGTCCTTCATAGGACCAGCCTGTGCCAATACATTTGCAATTTTGGGCCAATTACCCCTGCTGCTTGGGATGTGTTCAAATTTATACACCACTGAAAACTTCATCAACACCGTCGTTACTATATGCCTGTAAGAGTAATTGCCCCAGGACGTTCTCTGCGGCACACCCGATGGCACTGGAAGACAGGCTGACTGGTGCCGACGAAGCGGGACGTGGTTATGGTTAGTTAAATAATCATTTATCGAGGGAATAAAAATCGGTGCAAGGCCAATGAATTTTGCTTTTAGAATTAGGCTGTAGTACAGAAGTTTGCCAAGTGTTTTACTGTAATCTAGAAAGATTGTTTTAACCTCTCTGTTATTGTGAAGAGATGCCACTTACGAATGAGTAACTGAAAGTAATCGACTTACCATGAAAACTTCCTTACGAAAGCCATGAGTGAAATCGGTGAAAATGTTGTTGCGGTATAAAAATTCTTTAATGCTAGTGGCGGAACCGTTCTTCAACGGTTTGCTACAAGAGGGTGTGCGATATCAGTACACTTTAAAGAACGCCAGGTTGTCGAAATTATAAATGTAACTCAAATTGCTTAAAATGGCTGTCTGTTTGGTGGTCGTTGTACCGTCATTGTTATTTAATATATAGGTGCTCTTTTATCGAAAATATGCAGGGAGAGTTGACTGGGAGAATTTTTAAGAAGTTAGCAAAGATTTTTGAACTAATAATCTTTTGATTAGTGTTCAACAAGTGCGAGCTTATCGCTTAATTGGTTGACTATTCTCCGCTGTGTATGTTGTCTTTTTAGCCTTTTGAGTATCCGTCTTAGATAGATGATACTTTGAGTCATTCAGGACATCCGCTTCAGAATGGTTTTGCAGTTCGTAAATTAGAAGCTGTTTAGACACTAGCTACATTTTTTAAAACTGATTTCAAGGGCGCAGAATAGCGTATGGTCCACGATTAGTTACTACCTAGCTGGGATGGAGCCAGGCTGGTAATGCCACTGGATCATGATGTCGACTGCAATAATAGTGAAGGACGAACTCTAGAGGAGCGCAATTGTTGCCAAGTCGCACTGCAGTTTATAGGCAATTTTAGATATTGTTGCTAGCTTGAATGTGCAATGGACTAGAAGACATATTTTGCGTACCAAGCAAGAGCCACTATGAAGGGTCTAATCGCTGATGCCATTGGAAAGTTGCCCACAGTGGGCATACTTCTAGGCGGTACCATCAAAGTTGCTTTGAATTAAGTGCGCGCATGTCGGAATGAACAATTATGTACTTTTCTGCAAGGCAAAAATGATAACGAATTATTGCCAACATGTCCGCGAAAGATCGCGTTCTACTCGCGCAAATATGAATTGTCATTCATAACGTTTCCTGTAGAAGAACTTCTTGCTGGTCTAGTTGGTGCATAGCTTTCTTGGTATGGTGTTGCGCACACGGCGAAACGAACACAGGAATTAGTAGGACGACAGAAAGAGCGCAAACAATCAACTGACTTTATTGCCATCACAGCAACATATATATGCAGAAAAAGCACGTGCAAAAGAAAAGAGGAGAGGGAACAAAGAAGAAGGTGGTGACAAGTCAAGTCTGCATGTGTCAACAAAAGCAAAAATGTTCTCCGCAACACCATACCAAGAAATAAAACGTTTACTATTGGGGAGAGGTGAAGTCGCCTTAGATCTGCCTTTTTTGACGTCAGTTCCCATATCAAGCCCGGGCAACTTAACGAACCTGCTTTCTTGCTTTTCGTCCACTACTTTTTCGCCTCATCCAAGCTTACCTGAATAAAGAAGATAATCTGTCTACCTATCCACCCGCCCGTGCTCGCTGCGCAGGGTCCAGTCTGCAGTGTGTGCGGTACACGCTCACAAAGGCACTGGTTCTGTTTATTGCAATCTGGGTGGGTGGTCAGTGCGGACGCGAAAGAGGTGCGGCGAAAGCCGCATGGAGATGGAGAAAAACAAGATTTGAGGTTTTTGATGAAAGCGCCGCTTTTCATCTGGAGAACGCTTCGGTTTTTCTCTGAACTCCAAGACGATAGCTTCACTTTCTTAGCATCTTTCCTCTTTCTTCCACAAAGGTGGATGGGTTGCCTTGGCTCAGGAATAAAAAAAAGGCTAGCAAAGTGGGAGTCGTTGTTCGAGCATTTATGCTATTGTATTGTTCGTTTCATTCGATTTGACCTTTAAACTAAGTTATAACCACCCGTTTATCTAACAGATGGGCAATAAGTGAATATAAGCATAAGCAAGGCCGAGAACGGACTCTTACTGCAAGTGTTGAATGTAAATCTTTCTCACTTTTACGATGTCTGTGTTCGATGATTCATAAAGACACGACACGAGAACCAGACACGACATGACCAGCGCCCTGTATGTTTCCTGTAAGTTTCTCTTTTGTCTCCGTATTTCACGCCGTTTTCTTTGTGAATCATGAACCAGCTAGCCCAAACTGGAGTTCTCTGTGCCAAGGTTCCAGCTTTTTAAACCAACAGTGTACGTTTCCCCCTTCCCACCCCCACCCTCCCATTGCCCATTGCTTCATCTTGACGGCGCAGCACAACCACTACAGCCTATTGAATACAGTCCATGCGCCAACTTGTATTATACCAAGTAAACGAAAGTTGTCGAGGGGGAACGGAAAGAAAGCCCCATCATTGAAGAGCCCGGCTCAGCGGAGCACCGCAGCACCTGCTCCTGTTTGGGCAGCGCACGCCTTTTAACGCGTTTATCGGATATTCGCCGGTACGCTGTTTTGCCATTCTGGGCTTAGTGCGCTCGCCTGTAGCATGAGCCTAGAGCTTCACTCCCTTGCCCCCTCTGGCGCGCCGTGCTTTCACTCATTGTACGGCGAAGACTTCTTTCAAAGCATAAATGTACGTGCAGGTACAGATCCCTACAACTAGCGTTTCGGTCAATGCCGGCGGCAATATCGCCTGCTGGTAATAAAGTGAGCGCTTGTGATAGAAGAAAAAAAGGAAATCAAAGGCACGGGTGATGCAGCGAGTTCGGCCATCCCCCTCGACACAATCGTGGGTTTCCCCGCGCGAGCCATGCACCGCCTTCTTTCTGAGCAGCCCCGCGGTGGTCACTCAGTCAACAAGCAAGACATGGCTGCCGTAGGAAGGGGTGGGGTGAGGAGGAGGTGGGGATGGGCTCGTTCCGCTGGGATGAATTCACTACTAGGTTTGTTAGGCAAGCGCGGCTGCCTGCAGGGATGCGGAGCTGGCTCCTTGTGAGGCCCAGAACCGAGATTTTGGAGCGGTGACGATGAAGGCTAAAAGTGGGACGTCTTACCTAACCGGGCCTTGTGGTCGGTGAGAGATAGAAAGTGGGGCTTAGCGTATGTGTTGAAATGTGTGCGAATGTGCGAGTCTGTACAGTTGTAGTGAAAATTTTGGGTACATAGTAATTGTTTATAATCAATCAATCAGTCAATAAATTATTCAATCAATCACTCAATCAATCAAAGTAAGTCAAAGTCAGTCAATGAAAGCAAGTCAATCAATCGAGCAGTCAAAAGAATGGAAAAGAGGGGCTCGTTATGATATACCTGGTCGGTCGGTCAGTCGGTTGGTCGACTGCAGTGTTTCGCTTCTTATGAAGGCGCTACTGTATTCTTTCTCGGCAAGAAGAACATGCAATAATTTGAGAATTATATCGTGATTCGCGCTGCTCCCGAACAGCACATTAGTGTCATTAACTTGAAATCTATACAACAGTGGCCCCGTTAGCAGACGACACTTTCGGTTGGTGCCGCAGCATCAGCTTATTCCGCTGCTCCGGCTTCAAGTTCACTGCCGTCTCTACAGCGCTGGCTGCTTGCAGCGTACTCTGCGCGCAGAATTGTTCCCTGATTAAAGAAAAAAAAAGAATTTTCGCGTTTAAAACAACACCCTATGGAAACATTACTTATTAATTGCGCAGAGCGTAAGGATTTTTAGAACATTTACGGTGTATTTTGCTTGGACAACCGAAGGAAAACTTTTGCCGCTCAAAAGCGACTTTCTTCGTAAACTTACATTGATTGGAATTTTTTTTAATTAGCCCGTTAATTTTTTTTTTCACCAGAGATATTTCAATGCGCTCAGAAAACCGGGTGGTTCTTACATCATTCACTCTGATGCCACAATTTTCACCTAGGTTCCGACTATAGTAACTCCGAAAGTTTGCGAAAAGCAACGAGGCAGGACCGCATGACCCACACAGGCGATGAAACTGCACGCAGTAAAAGTAATGAATAATGTTTTTGTCGCCAATGCCTACAGCGGAAAGAGAACATTCTCTGTGCGGGTAAAAGTCAGAAGGGAAAATAAATATCAGGCTATTCGTCAGGGTTTTTCAGCGCGAAATGCTTTGTAGGCCAGGTGTAGCACGTTTTATTTCCATTCTCGGGGGCTGCCTGCCGCACTATTTGCTTTATTGCCGGACAGGACATGCACGCATTTAGGGCGGTGCTGGCTGAATTTTCGTCGCGCTTACACTCTAAAGAGAAAGGAGTATAGTGGGACTATCCTGTCCTAAAGCGCACTCCCTTTGGCTAAACAGAAGGAAGTAAAGGGGGAGTGAGCTGTCCTCTAGCGCTCGGTGACAGCTGAACCCTTTTTAAGGCGATAACCTTTATTGACTCATACTGGCGTCCGTCCGTTATATTTTAGGTCACGTTACCTTGTCCGTTCATTACATTTTAGGTCAAGATTCCTTGTCCGTCCGTTATGTTTTAGGTCACGTGACCTTGTCCGTCTGTTACATTTTAGGTCGCGTGACCTCGTCCGTCCGTTACATTTTAGGTCACGTGACCTTGTCCGTCCGGTACCTTTTAGGTCAGGTGACCTCGTCCGTCCGTTACAGTTTAGGTCAGGTGACCTTGCCTCATCCGTTACATTGTTGGTCACGTCACGCGACCTTGTCACGTGATCACAACCTGCCATCTGCCCACAGTGGCCGCTGGTGTGATCCGCCGCCGAGCAACAACTGCGCAAGAGCAGCGTGACGTCACCGCTCAAATTCAAACCAGTGCAATGACTCGCAAACGGCTTTCGCCTTCCCGTAGTCTACAGATATCTAAGTGCCAACAACGAATTTTTTACTCCCATTTGTGTTGACAGTGTAGCTGCATTGCAGTACCAGCCGCTTCACATCTTCGCATATGACCTTTACGCGTGCCTTCGAGGTCTTCTATGCGACAAAGTCGCATCTCCGTGCCATTACACATTTGCTATGCACCGTGCTCAATCCCCGTTGCAGGTATGTGTCATTAAGCTTGAGGACATCATCCACATTATGATTAGTCCCACCTGCGTGCATAATTCCACTTCAGGCGCTCTAACAACCCGTCTAAAGCACTACCACCCTGTGTATTAATAGCGCCAGCAACGCTTCTAGTCTACGTCGGTAAAAAGTTCACCAGTCAGTCCTGATCGATCGTCTTCAACGCCTCATTTTTGTTCTAATGAGAATTAGCTCTCTGCATTCTATTTTGTATTAGATGTAAATTTCTGCGTCAGTTTCATCATCATCTTCGCTGCGATTCTAAGACAATGTGGATGAGAATGAGAGCTGAAAAACAAGCGAAATACGTAACGCTGAACTCGATACGCGCAATAGTGGCGAAAACTATGTCTTCCTTTTCATGCACATTTGTAAAATTACCAACCCCACTGACGGAATCTGGTCTATAATAGTCTTGCAATTGCAGAACAAGCATACATAATATTACTGATGCCTTTGTCAATCAGCACAAACAGCTGTCTGACTGATGAAGGCTCGGCCACAATAAGCAGCCGCTACTCGGACAACTACGCTACGACGACGGTCGGCGGGTGAACATTTCAGTGATTGTGGAGAGAAAATAAAGACATTTTAGCGAATGAAAAGAGTATTAGAGTGTAGTTGTTGCTGCTTTGATGTAAAATATACCATTGCTTGCATCGGAGAACGTGCGTACAATAAGCAGTAAGCGTAGGTAAGATCCCGTATGTCGAGCAGTGCTGATGGCGGCCGACAGCAGTCAACGTCACTTGTGGAGAACAAAATCGGCCATTTTAATTATTGAAAATGGTCGCCAAGCATATTTCACCATGAAGCGATTTACAATCAAGTATAGTTGTGATTGGAGAAAGTAGACACAATTAGCGGGAACTTGCGGTCCTTTGCTGTGTCAACCAAGCTATCAAGCGTTTCCCATGCAGGCTATCGCATCATGGGCGCTACTTGCAGAGTTCCTATTGAGTAAACGCAATGGTACGAATAGAGCACGAGAGAATAAAATATTAAAGCGATAGTCTTTAATGGCTCATACTCGCGGTGACCGTCTGTCCGTTATGTCGCCACCTAGGTCACGGGACCTAGCTCTCGCCAGCTGCTCTTCTCGTCTGCCGTGAAATCAATTCAAGCGCGTCAAATTGATTTCAGTGCAATGAGTCGCAATCTGATTTCGCCTTCCCGCAGTTAAGAGATATCTAAGTGCATCCAACGAATTTTGTGATAAAGCTCAACTTCTGTCTACTGCCATGCAAACGAACAGTATCTGTTTGCACACATATGTAAACAACAGTAGCGATGAGATGCAGCCGTCATCATAGGCGCAGGCTCAAGGAAAATATCGTGCTCACCCTGGAAATGCTGATTGATGTTCAGTTTTCCTGAAGAACTCATTCAATAAATAGATAACTTGTCTGCTCAACTGGCCGCTGGAAGCCAGGGGAGTGTGGACGACGCCTACAATAGCCCTCACGTAATTGTTTCAGTAAGCGCACTGCTTACTCTTCACGCATTTCATGGAGAATAATGTTCTGTCAACATCCCGACTGAGCTCTACGGAAAAAAATGAAAAACAAGAAAGAAAAGAAGTAATAAATAAAGAAACAGAAATAAAGGACAACAAAGAAGCAACGAACATTATTTCAGTGTCAGTATGAGAACGTGTATGTCAAATGATTCACAGAATAGAGTTTAAAGTCGTATTAATGACATTTTAATGAACGCAGCACTTTTACTTTTTTAGTGTTGTGAAGGCTAGTGCCGTTTAATGTGTTTGGCATAGTTGTATGAGAGAAATAAAAAATGCAAACATCGAAAGCACCACATTTTTCTTCAAGTAAGAGAAATTTTATACGCCATTATCTTTGTAAACAAAGCAGCTTACAGGTTTCTTCAAGAAAAATAGTGTGTTTTGCTCCAGGCGCCTTCCAGGAAAAATTCGGTATCGCACTTGTTGACAACATTTTGCTGGCAGGGCTTTGTCATTAAACGTAAGAGCTCTGCTTCCAGGAAAGACAATTGGCTTTTTAATTTCAGCGAGACTCAGCTTTACTGCGTTTTCATTTTTTCTTTTTACTTCCCGAAGCTATTATTCTCTAACAAAGCAAACAGCTGTTCTCTGTTTTTTGCACGGGTTAAAAATTTCCTTTCGACATCCTTTAGTGTGCGGGTTGTTCTGAGGTTGATGGGCAGTTTGTTATGGAAGAACTGCAAAGCGCGTTCATTAAAAGCGACTAAACCCTTGTTTAATAAAATAACCAATGTTTAACTGAAGACACCTGCTGCTAGTTTTATCCATATTTCTTATGTCGCTTCGCGACGTTAAACGTCTCATACTATAAGACACTATATTGATGCGTCGGCTATGCCAGATTGTTCAGTGGCAGTGTACCATCTTCAAGATGATTCAAGGTTGGCGAGAACTTCAATATTTTTTTCCCAACGAGAGTACCTATGTAATGTCTTTTAATCACTGCATTGATTTTATCGGTATGATTATTCCAGATTGAACGCTTAGCCTTGGTGGCTGCTAAAATGATTTCACATCAGGGGCTGTGCATTTCAGTTTGAAAAGTTTTTGAAAATTGGTTCCTGAGGAAAGCAAATTGCGCAGTAATTGTATCATATATCTTGGTGGACATCCGAACTGCGCCGTAAGGGATGAGATGAAGAAGAGATCTAAAGAACAAAGGAGGAAAGAGGTGCCGTAGTGGAGGTCACCGGATTGATTTCGACCACACGGGTATTTTCAACGTACACTTACATCGCACGGCACACGGGCGCCTGATGAAGCAATAGTGAACGGTCTTCACTGAACCTCGTTGGCCAATTTAGTAAAATAGTGAATAAGCGGTGTAATTATGTCGTTCAATGTCATGCAGGTAATGTGGCAAAGCACTTCGACGCCAGCTGAGGCGATTATGAGCATTGTTTCGGTCGCCTGGATATGACCCTGATGGATGCTGTTTTGTTGCGTCAGTTACATGTTTAGGGAAAAGAAATGGCTGTACTCAAAGGAGGCGTTACAAGGTAACGTTCCAAGAGCAGTGATTATTTACCAATTACATTTTACTATAGAACAGTAACTTACAGAGGAAGAGAACTGCCCTCCTTCGTTGCGCCAACTGTCGTTTGGAAAGCTCACACTGCTGGTTACCTGAACAAAGCGGGCCTATTAGTGATAACAAAATAGTCAGGTGCACTTATTTCGTTCCGGAAGAGAGCGGCTTTCGGCCTGCACGAGCGATTAAGCATAGCACATGCAAGCAGATATGCACCGGAACTAGGTGTTAGAGCGCATAAGCAGCCTATTTTCCGAAACACAGCAACAAGCTGTAAATAGGACCATTGTCCTTTATAGTGTAACATAGATGCCTTGTTGGAGTTAAATCAGCTGTGCGCCAGCGTGGTCAACCCTTGTGGGGTGTGTAGAAGGAAAAAAGAATTGAAATGTTAAGAAATCGGAGCTGCATAAGGCCCGGCGGAGGCAGGTCCTCCGGACCTTATGCACATCCTCCGGACACGCCTAGATTATGCATCTAGGGTGACTGTTCCCTGGCACCTACTCCGTTTGGAGAATATTGGGCGAGGTAGACGAGAGAGCAAATGAGAGTTAAGGGAACTGGTAGGTTTGAGCATGGTGCCAGGTGTATGCCTGGGTCTTAGGAATTTCGGGGTGTGGTTTAAAGCTATCGCTCGAGGCGGTACTGTAGGGTGACGTCATGCAATGACACCAACCGAAGCCTCGCATACCGCAGGTTACAGTCGCCCACAGCCAGGCGGTTGAATCCTAGGGCATAATTGTGGACGACCTGATTGCCTAGTTTAGAAGAGTGGGCCGGAATCCATTCTAGAGTGATGGGGGTACGGCGGCTAGTGACGGTGCAGATAAGGGAGAGGGTTGTGAGAAAGAAATGGCTCTGCTAAGCTGCGTACGGCTGTTTTAGAATCGCTGAGGTTGAGGTCGGTATCAGTCGAAGCTTTAGGGAAAGATATTGCTGCTTCCTCCGCCATTTCCTTTGATGTAGCATTTGCTGTTGAAATGGATACCTGTCCCATTCGCGGCGGCACAGGCTAAGGCCGGGCGGTCAGGCTGTTCCACGCCGTCTACGTGTATTGCTGTGGGGCAGAGTCCGTATTATTGTGTAATGCTTTCGAAAGTGCTGCGCGTCGCCCTTTGTATTGCACAGGGTGCATATTGCCTTTGGTATGGAAAGATGTCGAGTGCTTGGCGAGTGTGAGATGGGACCTGCACCGGGTCGAAGTGGTGTGGCTCATATTCAGTGTTAAGTATGTGAAGGATGGTGCACTCCTCCTGATTTGAAAGAAGACATTCGTATTCAGATACAAGCAGTGAATCGCATATCTCATATGATTTGCTATGTAATCCTAGGGACAGAAGTCTGGTTGTGAATGCGTTTCTAGTGGGTTACAGGCTGTAGAGTACGCCTCGTTGATGAGACCATCCACTTTCGAACGAACATCATGCACCAACTACCTCAACAATCCACCTTATTAGCCTTAACATCCACTTTATTGCGTTCCACTGCCGCGAGGTAGATGTAGGGTAGAGGGTAGGCGATAAGGATTAGGATGAATTCCTGCACAAAACGACAGTGGGCGGCCTCCACCGTGCCCTACCGACGAGTGGCGATGCGCTTGACCAGCCTGATGTTTTGTGATGCATGAGTAGCAAGTCGGGCCAAGGCCTTCGTGTTCCGACAGTTCCTCTGAATGAGAATCCACAGTACCCGAATAGTCCTGTCCTCCTTAGTTTCGGCTCTCCCTGCTTAGATTTTGATTGCTTGAGCCCCTTTTATGTAGGAGTTGCTACGCAGTACTAGAAGTTCTGATTTTTGGGGTAAGCATTCCAGTCGTTCCCGTGAGACGTGCAGCTCTATTATCTCCACTACCCGCTGAAGGATTTCCTCTAGCTCTGCATCATATCTAGTAAATGCCAAAAAGATTAAGTCATATGCGTGGAGCGAATGATGGTTGGGAATGTGCGCAAGTTTCCGCTGTAAGTAATGAGGCTGAGGTTGAAGTGGAAAGCGAGAGTACTGAGCCTTTGGGTGCCCCTCGGCTGCCGACAGCGATGGGGTCAAATTCCACATTGCCGAGTGTCAGTTTTGCAGTGTGCTCGCAGAGAAACCCTCTTATTTCACTTAAGGTTAGTTGACACGGGTTCAGAAGTGAGAGGTTGGCGAGTGTGTTGGCGGGGATAAGGTTCCGGGTGGATATGAGTTGTCGGAAGCCGATCACGGTGGAGGGAATGAGATCTTTGTCATCCGCGCAATGCTCGAGGCGTGTAAGTATTACGTGTTCCACCAGCCTCCCAACACACGAGGTGAGCAAAATTGGAAGGAGGTTGTCAATGTCGCGGTACATGCCTAATTTGGGGATGAACGTGAGTGTGGCGTGTATCAACTCCTACGGGAGCTCTCCCTCCGCTCAGGGCGAATCTATGTTTCCAAATACTTTGTTTCCAGATTACATCCGGCTCCGACGGCGAATTAGAACGCAGCTGGCAGAGAGCGCAGCGGACCTTTGCCTCAGCGATGTCAGCGTCGTATGGGGAGAGGGGTTCAGTGTGAAATACGTGGAAATACCGGGCACGGAGAACTGAAAGGAGATCCGCGTCCACGAAAGATCCTGGATGCCGGGGTGTCTAAAAATGACGCGCGAGAGAGGCTCTAAGCTAAGTACAACAAAATTAATTACGAACTGCCCTTGAGACTGCGCACGTGCTTTCAATTCGAAAGCATTGTATTTCTTTCAGTTTTCATTCCCGTTTTGTGTTTATTTTTCTTTTTATTCCCCCAAAAGCAGCCCAGTTTTTTGGCCTATTGGTTCCATACTCGCTTCGAAATCTGAGTCCTACCCGAGATCAATTCCCCGCACCTGAGGAAGGGAGTTTATATTTCTTCGATACTGCTGTGACGACGCCTGAGATTTTTTACCATTGCTGCTGGTCAACGCCGGTGCCAGGTTTCGTTGCTGATTTGCCAAATTATGCTTTCGTTTTAAAATAGATTAGACGGGAGAGCTGTGGCTAACCACACGACTGATGGTGAATGGGAAGCTCTCCCGGCCGTCCATAGCCAGAGTGCGGCTGATATTGTATGCCTTACCGGAAAGCTGATTCAGTCCTGTCAGCAATATCAAGGCCTAAAGCGTGCTCAACAAGTAGCCACGTTCGAAGCGGTAATGATTGGTTTTTGGGCAAAGGAAATGGCGCAGTATCTGTCTCATATATCGTTGGACACCTGAACCACGTCGTTAGGGAAGTGATAAAGAAGGGAGTGAAAGCTGAAGGGAAGAGAGGTGTGCAGTAGTGCAGGGCTCCGTAAAAATTTCGACCAACTGGGGATTTTTAAGGTGGTAGTGGTTTTTATTAAAACACTACCAAAAGTTAGGAAAAGATTTTTGTTAGCCCCGGCATCTGCCTTCGATAATGAAGCACCTGAGCTGGGGCAGCGGAAATAAAAGATAGCAGGCAGAATGGAAAAATGAAATGAAAGATATGAGAGGACAGTAAGAGAGGTATGTTGAATTAACACTCTTGTCTGGGCGAGTTGGTTCATTTCTAAGAAATAATGCACTTGCGCAAAGAACACAGGACACAACAAAGTAACACATACGACAAGAACAGAGCGCAACTTCCAACTAGTTTATTAAGAGCAGGCAACTTGAATATATACCAGTGTTAGCCAACAGAAAGATTTCAAAATCAAAAGAAAGATAAACCACGTGCGTTGTTAATACAAGCAAGCCGCCGCCAAGGGTACAACCAGATATCATTCTGTCAAACTGATATGATACTCCAAACATAACAATCAAAACATAAAACCAAAAAGGAGAAAGTGAAGAATCATGAGGTGAAAAATGAACGCGGGGAATATGAGATATCTTAGCAAAGCAGTGTCAAAAAAGCCATAACAAAAGCAGTCAAACATAAAAGTGATACATTTCAACGGGTAAATATCCTCATTGCAAAAGCAGTATCAAGAATGCGAGTCTGAAACGCTAAACACCTTAAGCCACACAGATAACAGCACCGAGTTTCACCGACGTAAAGCAACCTAGAGGACATCGAATTTACACATGTCTATCTAAGAATGTTATCTCTTTGTCGAGCAGAACAACTGAAGCAGTGCTAACGCATTCGTCACCGGTGTTAGCAATATGAAAACCCTCAATTATTTCTCTCCGAAGTTTGGTCTTAGCATGGGCTTGCAACCATGATCCACAGTATGCTCTGGCAGGCGGCGTCTTTCATTGTTTTTTATTGTCCTCTCGTGCTCCCGCAGTCTTTCGTTGACGCACTTTCCCGTTTGTCCGATATATACGCAAACACAGGTTAACGGAATTCGATACACGACGTTCGTGGCGCATTGGACGTAATGATAATCGTGCTTCTTTTCACATGACTCTCGCTTCTTAGACAGGACAGTACAAATACTAGAAAGCTTACTGAGGGCGGAAAAAAGAACCTTTACGTCATATCTATGGCCTATCTTTTTCACGTTGTGGGAAATTCTATGGATATGTGGTAAGACCTTCATGCTTTGTTTTGTTATTGGGGGGCTCGAAGTCTTCTTGTTGCCTTCTTTTACCTTCTGTAGAAGACTGCCTGTTACACTGCTGATGACGTCAGTGGGGTACCCTGCTTTCTCGAGACAGGCAATTTGGTTTCCAAAACTGTCTTCTATAAAGTGCGGGCAGCTTTTGTTGAGCGCTGCTTGAAGAAGTCTTCCTACAATCCCACGTTTTATCAATTTAGAATGGGCGCTCTGATAAGGAAGCAGGCTTTTCCTCGTACGTGGGTTGCACTTGTAACACAGATTGCAATCGGGTTGACCAAAGTTGATCTGCAGATCTAAAAACTGGATACAGTTGACTTGAGGGATTTCCCAGGTGAACTTCAAACCTCTAGACTCAGTGGTGAACAGCTTAACAATCTCTGGCACCAAACCTTCAATACTGCCTTCTGATGGAGCGTTCAGTATGACCAGGTTCTGATTAATTCTTTAAAATTTACCTACTCCACCCACACCGTTTCGGTTCCTCGATTTTCATTTCAATTTCCTCAAGATCTCTCAATATTCGTGATTTTCTTATTCTCTCAGGTTCCTGTATCATTAGGAGCCGCTTGAAATAAACCCGAATTACTTTTTTCTTGTTTGGATGTGCACCAAACCCTTCCATATCTCTACGGTGTGTATGTGTCATCGTATTTAAGCCTACAGCAACAACAAATTATTGAGGAGCCCTTCACTACGCCACCTCTTTCTTGCTTTCTTATTTCACTCTCTCCTTCTTTCCTTCCTTTGTGGCGCGGTTCAGCTCTCCATGGTGATATGAGACATATACTGCGCCATTTCGTTACCTCAAAAACAGATTTTTGATTTCATTTTCATTTTTCACGTACCTTCCAAATGACCTGGGAGCTCCAGAATGGGTTTGGTCCAACCTCGGAATTTTAAAGCGAAAAAGTTTTAAAGCGAAAAATTTAGTGGGTGCGAACTTGCGAATTCGCCGTGGTGGTGCTCAAAGGAGTTACATGACGTCACAAAGCGCGCCTCGCTGCAGATATTCCTCTCTCTCTCGCTCCCTAGTCACTGCTGCGCATGCGCCACTAGTAGCACCGAGCCAAAGGTGGTCCGCCGGTGCGCCGCGCCGCGCCTTTCCTCAAATTTCAACACTCAATTTTCGGTTTTCTCGCGCCCGTGTGCTGTGCGATGTCAGTGCACGTTAAAGATCCCCAGGTGGTCGAAATTATCCCGGAGACCTCCACTACGGCACCTATTCTTCCTTTCTTCTTTCACTCCCTCATTTATCCCTTCCCTTACGGCGCGGTTCAGGTGTCCAAAGATATATGAGACAGATACTGCGCCATTTCCTTTCCCCAAAAAACCAATTATTCATTATATTTCTTTTCCTTCTTTATCCCTTATTTTACGGCGCGGTTCGTTCGGGTGTCCACCGTGATATGCGAGACGGCGACTACTGCCATTTCCTTTCCTCAAAAACCAAACAAAACAAGTGATCTGACGGCGTTCGTACAGTTCATTGGCGTTGACAACTTTGCGAAGGCCGTTCATTTTCACGAAAGGAAAGGCGCACAACCGGCTCCGCGGGCCAGTGGTGGTGGTGCCGGTAGTTGTTTTATTAAAAATAATAGTAAAAAGAAAGGAAAAGATTTTTGCTAGCCCCGGCATCTGCCATCGATACTGAAGCAGCTGAGCTGAGGCAGCGGAAATAAAGGACAGCAGGCAGAATGGAGAAATGAAATGAAAGAGGTGAGGGGACAGGAAGAAAGGATAGGGGGAGAAGTAACATGTACAAACTATTTACACAATAAGAAATGTGTCCAGGTTGTGCGCGTGATTAGTTCATTTTAGAGGAATTAAATCACACACGAGCACGGCACTGTGTTGGTTACAACTGGAGTGGGGCGTCCAGTTATTATTCGTTCAAGGTAGAACTCGCGGAGCGTCCGGTCACTGTGTGTAACTACCTGACGGAGAACAGACGGGACGTCAAGCCCGTGTGTTCGAGGAATGCACAGAGGCTCACCAAAGTTCGCTCACTAGTGCGCGCACTGCCCTGCGGCCACAATAGCGTCTTGATGGAGTCTGGTAGTATGCCCTGCGCCCTATAGGCCTCGCGCATATCGCGACGAACATTGGCGAACGCGGTACAGTGAAGGAGCAGGTGTCCTAGTGTTTCCACTGCACCGCATCCGTCACACACATCACTCGTCGCGATTCTGTGATGCACCCGTCGTTCCCCGGGCCACTCGCAGCCAATGCGCGCGCGGAGGATCATTGCACGTTGTGACCGTGTAAGTGCGCGACAGCCGGTGACACTGTCGATGCGCTCACCTCCCTTGATGCGTGGTTCGGGGTGCTGCTTTCGGAGATGGTCGTGGATGGCCACACGCACGTCCTCCAGCGCAAGGGGCAGATCGCTGGCAGGTAGTTGGTGTGCAGCGGTCGCGAGGTCGTCAGCTTCTTCGTTGCCTGAGATGTCGCAGTGACCGGGCACCCACTGTGCACGCACGGCACATCCTCCCTGCGCGAGACGCTCGATGCGCGAGCGAATTTCCCGCACTAGTGGAGTACCGCGGCCGTAAGATTGCAGGAGGCTGAGGGTGGCGCGGGAGTCACACAGCAGAGCACTCCTGGGCGGCGGAAGGCCGAGGGTGAGCAGCAGGTCCAGCCCGAGCCGAATCCCCATCAACTACGCCGTGGTGGAGGAGCCCAGGAAGGCTGCTTGTTGATGGCTGTGCAGTCGCCGGGCGGGGATGAAGCCGCCGCAGCAAGAGAGCAGCTGTCGCGGGCCACTAAGCCGTCGGTGTACACGAGGAGATGGTCCTGGAGCTCCTCGTGTATGACGGCTCTGGCCAGCTGCTGCACAGCACGGAGGGGTGTGCTCCGCTTTCCCGCAATGCCGACGATCTCGCCGTACCTCCGACGCAGCAGGCCAGGGCGCGCAGGAGCCGTAGGGGGGTGGGCCTTGGGTCAATTGCTCATACTCGAGCAGCGCCGCGCCCATTCGTGAGCGCGGGTGCGAGCGCATACGCTGCAGCAGCGACCCGCCGCCCGGTGCGCGGTTAAGCCGGTCGATGTGATTCAATGCCCTGCGCGCTGCTTGGAGCTCAAGTGGCCACGCTTCTGCCTCGGCCAACGTTGCGGAGCACTGCGAGTGTTTGGGCAGGCCTAGGGACACGCGCTGGGACTTGCGGTGCTGAAGCTCGAGTTTCTTCCAGCACGGCTTGCGCACCGTGACGAGCGGCAGCGCATAGAGCACCGCCCCCAAAGCTGCGGCATTGTATAGCCGCAGCGCGGCTTGCTGGGAGATGCCCTGGCCTCGAGCGGTGAGCTTGTGCACGGCGGCGGTGATCCTCTTCATCTGCAGACAGGCCTTGGTCGCCGCGGGGCGGAAGGAAAGGCGCCAGTCGATGTCCAGGCCAAGGTACCGCACCAATTTACGCCAAGGAATCAGAGTCCCGTCCAGTGACAGTGGCGCAAGGTGCGCGCGCGAGCGCGAAACGCAGGCCATGGCCACCGATTTGTCCGCTCTCAGCGACAGACCAAGGCCGCGCAAACTGGCATCGATTGCGGTCAGGGCTCCTTGAAGGCACCCCCACACGCGGAACGCCCCGCCCGGTGGTCCCGGCACCACAGAGCTATGTCGTCTGCATATATGGACATGTACACATGGTGTCGGCCGCTCGTGGGGAGGGAGGCCGGCCCCACCGACATGGCCACATTAAACAGAAATGGTAATAGGACAGAGCCCTGCGGCACGCCCAAGTCCACCGGGCGAGGCTTGGAGAGCTTACCCCCTACTTGTACGCGCATGGTGCGCCCGCTCAGGAAGCCATGAACGTGTCGCAAAAGGCGCCCGCTCACACCAGCCCCCTCAAGCACCGCGAGAATTGGTGCGCGGTGAACGTTGTCAAAAGCGCCCGAGACGTCCATTAGTAGCCGCAGCGCAACCTGGCCTGCCGCCCTGGCATGCTCCAGCGGTGTAACAACGTCCGATGTAGAATCACCCGTGCACCGCATCCAACGGAAACCCGTCTGCCGCTCGTCAAAAAAATCAGCCTCCGCATCCCGCTCGTTCAGACTCTGCAACGCCATATGCTCTATGAGCTTACCTGCCGCCGATTTTAATGCCACTGTCCGGTATCCGCTCAGCTCCGTAGGTGGGCGCCCTGCCTTTCGGATGGGACAAACGACCACGGTTCACCAATCCTCAGGTAGCTCCCCGCGTTCCCACACCAGGTTGATCTGCTGCAGGAGGATCTGTCGTTGCTGCGCATCCAGGTTTCGCAGCATCTGGTATGTCACCCCGTCCGGTCGGGCGCCGAGCGGCGGCGGCAGTGCTGCAGCGCATTGTTCAGTTCCGCCGCGGTGAACGGCGCATCACATGGACCTTCCGAGGCGACGGGGAGGGACTGGCGTCGCTTCTGGGGCTCTCAGGAGCAGCTATGTTAGCGGCGTTGGCGGGGCTGGGCGGCGCGAATCGATCGGCAAACCGCTCTGCCAACTCTTCAAAGCTGAGCCCGCTAGAGATTGCGAAGGCGGCCAGCGGTTGACGGTTTGCCTGTGGTTGGGTGATGCGCCGCATGGTGTCAAACAGCCTCCGCGAGCTGACATCTTCCTCCATTCTTTGGCATAGTGAATCCCACTGCCGGCGGTATAGCTTGTTGGCGTGGCCGCGCGCTGCCGCGTCCAAGCGGTTGTAGACAGTCCAGTAGTCGGCTCTGTCAGTCCGTCGCGCCCGTCGCTCTGTGCGATCTCTCTTCTCGCGCAGCTTGAGCAGCTTCATATTAAGTGTGGGCTGCCCTGCCCTTACCTCTGCTCGTTGGGTGGCTGCGAGAGCGCTTCGGACTAGACATGAAAAGAAATCTGCGCCAGTGGCCGCCGCCTCGTCGACTGCCTGCCTGAACGCACTCCATTTGGTAATGGAGTAGGCACCTTTTTGGCGCGCCTCCATATCAGTGGGTTCGATTAGGATGGAGAAATGATCCGAGCCCCAGAGAGATGGTGATCGGCGCCAAGTCGCCTCGATGCCTCTGGAAGCGAAGGCAACGTCGATGCAGGAGCCGGTTGTTCCGCGTCGTCGAAAGGTGGGCTCGTCGGTGTTCAAGGGGCTGAGTACCAGCTGCGTTGGCAGTTAGCGCTGTCTCACGTTGCCGGACAATCCTTCCAATACAAATTAAGCTTCAACTATATCATGCATTATTTGCCTCACAAATCTACTACTGCCATCTTGTCTGGGGAACCACAACTACCACTAATACGCGCAAAATCTTCGTCCTGCAAAAAAGATTCATCCGTTGCATTGCAAACCATGAATACCTCTCTCACACCAGTCCCATGTTCGCGGCCTATAATATCATCCCGGTGTCGCGTCTGTATGAATTCCGTATTTTACGCTCATTTTATCTTTCGCGAGGTTTCTTTCATAACTTCTTAATTGCCACCGCGTTATTAAAACGTCACGAAAGTACCGTTTCAACAAGAAACTCTGAAATTTGGTTCGTGTCGCGCTTCGGCACTAATTATAAAAACCAGTCACTAAAACATAATCTCCCATCACTACTAAACAGTTACACTTATGATACTAAGCCAACACTAAACCAGTTGAGGAAACAATTTCTTAACATCTCAGAATAAAAAACGCATGAAGCAGTGCTCTGATCACTAGACTTACGCAACATATCTGTTTGTATAAGTTGTGCTTTTCACATGACCTAGTGCACCTGTTTTGTTGTACTTTGTTGCCATTCTTTAGTAGACATATGTGCTGTGGTGTTTTAATTAATGTATAACTGGCGAATGCCTGCCATTTCGAGCAGTTTTCCGGCTGTTATGTATGGGAAATATGATACGTCTCAGAATAATGCCTTGATTACAATGTTTTATTACATGATTTATTTATTGGAGATAGAATGTTAGAGATAGAGCGATATAGAGCGCACGTGTGAACACGTCAGTTTTCGTTGTTTCTGCGCTGTTTATCTCAAGGTGTCTACATTGTAGTGTTTTCACGTTTCACCACGCCCTATCTTGTAATGCTCACCTGGGCCTCGTCAAGCTGCCTTGAGCAGCTTTTAGCCCAGGTGCTCCAAACAGTGAATATCTGGTGAATAAAAACGATTTGATTTGATTTGATTTGCTGCGTCGTGCAGGTCGTCTGCACGCGCGGAGTGGCACGCACTGCCCCACGCACTATGGTGGGCGTTAAAATCACCACAGATGATTTGGTGCGGGGCACGCCATGAAGACACAGCACGAAAACACAGCGCGTTCCACGCGACAGCTGGACGCACATAAACACTGGCCACCGACATGTCAACGCCACCGACGCGCACTGTCACCACCACGCACTCGTGGGCGTCAGATGTCGCCGCCGCCGAGCCGACGAGGGTGTGCTGGACGTCCTGCCGCACGTATATCGCGCACCTTGATTTCCCGGGGCGATAAGATGTGACACAACAGGGCACTGCGGCACAGGTGGGTTCCTCGCACGTGGTGGCTGAGTGGTAGCCAATGTAGCCAGGTAGCCGTATCTGGGGCTCCCCGTCATGTGAACGTACGTACGTCTCCTGCAGCGCGATAACTTCCGGCGATTCCTGTGCGATGCGAACTCGCATTTCGGCGTACCGCGCCGCAAGTTAGCGCACGTTCCATTGCAGGATGGATGGTATGCGGGAGGGAGTCCGGCGGCTAGCCATCATGCTGGCTTATCTGTGCGGGAGCACCCGCTGCTTCTAAGCAAGCCCGGTGTCCATCGGTGCCCTCCGGGAAACGTGCGCTGAGGGCGCGCAACGCCAGCTTTAGGCGCGCGATCTCCGCGTCCCGTGCGTCAGGGGGCTGGCCATGAGGAGCGGCGACAGGCTCGGGCCGCGCTGTACGGGACGACGGGCAATCGGATCGCCGCTGCCGCTGCCGGCGCTGCCGTTGCTTCTGTGTCTGCTGCTGCTGCTGCTGCTGGGGTGTTCCCCTGACGACCTGCGCATAAGAAAGAGCGCGCGGCGTCTGCTGATGTTGCTGGGCTGGGGCCGCTGTTCCAGCCTGGACGACGGCTCGGACAACCCGCCTGGACATCGGGGCCATGGATGTGGCCATTAAAGTGGCCACGTGACGCTCTCGCTGCCAGTGCGGGCACGCCGGGTCAATGGCTGCGTGCCGTCCCCCGCAGTTAATGCAGCGGGGCTTGCTAGCGCAGGTACCAGGCTCGTGCGGCCCACCGCAGCGAGTGCATCTGGCAGGAGCACGACACACCTCAGTGGCATGCCCCAGGCTGGCGCACTTGGCACACTGGAGCGGCCGGGGACGGCAGGGGCGGTCCGCGATCCTGCGCTTGAATATGGTGATGAACACCGGGGCTGTCGGCGCCGCAAAACGGAGAGCGAGTGTGCTGCCCGACAGAGACGCCGACACCAACGGTACCGTTGACTCCGCCGCCGCTAGCAGCTCCTCCGCCGTCCTGCGCCCGTCCTCACCGAAGACCAGGCCGGAGCTTTGATTCCGAGGAGGAGGCTCCTTGGCGCATACCGGCACGCCGCAGATGACGGCCGTGGCTAGCAGGGCCTGGAGAGCATCGCTGCTCCCCGCGTCCACTGCCACCACATTCCGCCGAATGTTTACCCGGACGGCGAGGACGCCCGGGCGGGATCCGATCTCCTCGGCCAACTACCGGCCGAAACAGCACCGTCCCCACCAGGCTGGACGGGACCTCCACGGCAGCCGCGGCTCGCTCCAGGGCAGCTCTCCGACGCCGGTGCGCCTTGGTAGTGATATTGCCCACGGGACCAGGCTGGCCCCAGCATCTGCGTCGCCGCGGTCGGCGGCGCATTGCTGCGGCGCGCCGCAGAGTTGGCCGCGCTCGCTGCCAGGAGACGAAGCCCCAGCCGCAGCCTGGTCTCGTGCGGCGGGATTTGCTGAGGTCGGACCCTATTTTCTTCCGGACGCCGTCGCCCCCGCAGCAACAGCAGCAGCATCAGCAGCAGGCTGGAAGTGCGCTCCATGGGTCTCGTGCTGTGAAGGCCCTGCTCCTTCGAGTGTGGAGGGAGAGGGAACAGTGACGGTGGGGTGCCTTCGAGCTTCCCGCTTGGCCACCGCGATGTCCCTTTTGGTTTCCGAGTCCCTCTCCTCCTCGGCCCCCGTTTAGCGTCGCCGTTTCCGGAGAGCAGACTCGTCCATTGGGGTGCACATGCTCTCCTCGGCTGCAGGTGTCCGCGGTGAGCCCGCAGCAGCAGCATCAGAGGGAGAGGGCATCACAGCGGGTTCCCCAGGTGTAGCAATGGTGGCAGGAAGCGCAGGGGTGGCCAGAAATGGCGGGGAGGGAGCCGCCATGGAGTTCTGCGTCTGGTGAGCGAGCGCCCTGGCGTCCCTCAAGGCTAGAACGCGTGGTTCCGCCGGCGACACGTCCAAGGTGCCGATGACGGACTCGAAGTTCTCCGAGGTGGTGATGAGCGCCGCCGTCAGGCACCTCACCGTGTCCCGCAGATCAGCGATCTCGGCCTGCATTCGCCGAATGGTGCCGGACGACCACGCTCTGGATGGCGTTCGTCTCTGTGATCGTGAGCGTGAGCGGCCCTCCCTGCGTTGCTCATTGTCACCGCCGAACACAGGCCTTCGCTCGTTCACGGTGTCTGTTGCCTCCATGGGGAGACCCCGCAACACCGCGAAGTCTTAGGCCCAGCGTCCGAAGGAGCAGAGAGCTAAAAAACACGTCCGCTCGCTTCGAGCGCCCACCGAAGAATCCCCGTGGGCCAGCGGAGACCTCAATCTCGCTTTCATGTACGTGACGTTGGTGTCCAACTGCAAAAGCGTGCTTTGATCGGGTTCCGCATACTGGATAGGCAGCGCCCCCTCCCTGCCACCCTGGGAGGTTGCATGCTTTTAATAGTGTGTCGCGAGAGATTGATCACAAAATGAACGCTGCGGCCTAACTATTGCTGCAGTGCCGCATGTAAGCCACAACACTGTCAGCGCTAATGCATTCAGGCCACATATTTCTCTCACCGCCGCCACAAGTATCAAATCACGAATGAGGTGTCCGCATATCCAGGCAGCCAGTTATGCGCCTTTCTTTTCCTCAAAGCCATCGCCATCTACAACATTGTCAACGCCAATGCCACATCTACACGTCATATCTATGAGCTGCCAGTGTTATGAACCTTAGAGACAAACTCGTGAGTGCAGTAGGGCCATGCGGGGACCCATATATTCCTCTCCACCAATAAAATACTCTCTTGCCAAACGATCAAGGATGCAGTGGAAGATATCGCGAGAAGAAATAATTCTCCGCAAACACTGCCTCAATGTTTGACTTAAGAGCGTTAGGTACGGGAGCTTCAAGTGTTTATATCGGTGGTCTCAGCAAGCAAAGAGAAGACCAAATCCAAACATCCGCGGATGTTTGCGGCTAGGACACAAGAAGCGTCATCTTACCATTGATTTTGCACTGCTATTGCGATTATAGCCACCTTCACTATATCCGGTATATTTCCTCACAATATCGGCGATAAAGTTAATAAACGTGTGCATCACAATGCTGCGAATCGTTTGAAGCTATTCTGAACCTCCTGCGACCAACGGATCCTTCGTAATAGTCGTCTCAAGTTCCTCGGATTGCATGGTTTGGGGGCGCAATAATCATTATGTGTCAGACGGGTAGCGCCAAATATTCTGCCAATGATGGTACCTGGGTGGGGGTGGATGGTCTCAATTTTGTGGCCGCTACACCGGCACATGGGCTGCAGCGATGGCTTAGAGGTAGAGCATCTGCCTCGCGTGCAAGAGGACCGGGGTTCGAATCCTGGTGCTGCGCAATTCTCCACGGGTTTAAAAAAAAATCCGCGTGTCGATGGAATTGCATAACCAGGCCTGGAGTGTGGCCTGATCTCGGTGACCAGAACCGACAACGCACTCTCTCACCAGAGCAGGATTTGGCCACCCTGGTGTAGTACTTCGCCACAACCTTCTATGATCAAACCACTTAACCCTCGGCCCTCAGTCCCCAGCGGCTGCGGAACAACTGACCACGGCGGCGGTCAGACCTGTGACGCAGCGGAGGGTGCTAAGAATCTCTGGCTCCGGACAGGCCGCCACTGGAATCTGAACCTGGCAACGCTTAACGCTAGAACTTTATTCAGTGAGGCTAGCCTAGCAGTGCTGTTCGAGGAACTAGCGGGAATTAAATGGGATGTGATAGGCCTTAGCGAAGTTAGGAGGACAGGTGAGGCGTATACAGCACTAAAGGACGGACACATAACGTGCTATTGCGGATTAAACGATAGACGAGAACAAGGTGTGGGATTACTCATTATTAAGGATATAGCTGGCAACGTAGAGGAGCTCTATAGTATTAACGAGTGGGTAGCAGCTATAGTAATTAGGCTGAATAGGAGGTACAACCTGAATGTGGTGCAGACTTACGCACCCACATCCAGCCATGATGACCAGACCGTTGAAAGTTTCTATGAGGACTTAGAATCGGCATTGAATAAAGTAAAACCACAGTACTCTGTACTGCTGCGTGATTTAAATGCGAACGTGGGCAAGAAGCAGGCTGACGACCACGCGGTAGGTGACTATAGGATGGGCTCTAGAAATAGCAGGACAGAGTTATTAGTCGATTTCGGGGATAGAAATTATTTACGGATTATGAATACCTTCTTTCGCAAACGAAAACGCAGGAAGTGAACCTGGAAAGCCCAAATGGTGAAACTAAAATTGAAATCGACTTAATACTATGCGCTAAACCTGGCATCATTCAGGATGTGGCCGTCCTCGGAAAAGTGCGTTGTAGCGATCACAGAATGGTAAGGTCTCGAATTAGCTGAGACTTGAAGAGGGAAAGGAAGAAGCTAGTGAAGAGGAAGACCATTAACGAGTTAGCCGTAAGAAGGAAAGCACAGGAGTATAGGATAGCGCTGCAAAACAGATATTCGGCTTTAACTGAGAAAGACGATCTTGATGTTTATACATTGCACGATTATCTGACATCAATAATTACGGAGTGCGCAGTAAAAGTAGACGGCAGGCGGCAGGACAGTTCGGCAAGATGCCGGAAAGCTATCTCAGGTGACGAAAGATCTGATTAAGAAGTGCCAAAGCATGAGGGCGTCTAACCCTACCGACAGAATAGAACTAACAGAACTATCAAAGTTAATAAATAAGCGCAAGGTAGCCGACATAAGGAAGTTTATTATGGAGAGAATCGGGCATGCTCTAAAGAACGAAGCTAGCCTAAAAGCAGAAGAGGAATCTAGGCATAGGTAAAAACCAGATGTATGCGTTAAGAGACAAGCAGGGCAATGCCATTAGCAATATGGAGATGATAGTTAACGTAGCCGAAGAGTTCTACACAGATCTGTACAGTAGCCAATGTAATCAGAGCGTTAATGAGAAAGACAGCAGTGCACAGCAATGCGTCATCCCGCCAGTAACGAAAGATGAAGTAAAGAAAGCCTTAGAAGCAATGAAAAGGGGAAAAGCAGCTGGGGAGGATCAGGTAACAGCAGATCTGTTGAAGGATGGAGGGGACATCGTGCTAGAAAAACTAGCCACCCTGTATACGCAATGCCTTATGACCTCGAATCTACCGGAAGCTTGGAAGAATGCAAACATTATCGTAATTCATCAGAAGAGAGACGCCAAGGACTTGAAAAGTTACAGGCCGATCAGCTTACTATCCGTTGCCTACTGAGTATTTACTAAGGTAATCGCTATTAGAGTCAGGGCAACGTTAGACTTTAATCAACCAAATGATCAAGCAGGCTTTCGTAATAGATATTCCACAACAGATCATATTCGCACTATCAATCAGGTGATAGAGAAATGCGCAGAATATAACCAACCTCTATATATAGCCTTCATTGATTACGAGAAAGCATTCGATCAAGTGGAAACCTCAGCAGTCATACAGGCATTGGGTAATCAGGGGTTAAAAGAGCCTTATGTCAAAATACTGGAAGATATATATATATATAGCAACGGCACAGCTACTATAGTCCTCCATAAAATCAGCAATAAAATTTCAATAAGGAAGGGCGTCAGGCAAGGAGACACGATCTCGCCAATGGTGTTTACCGCATGTTTACAGGAGGTATTCCCAGGCCTGAATTGGGAACAGTTGGGAATAAGAAAAAATGAAGAATACCTAAATAATCTGCAATTTGCTGATGACATTGCCTTGCGGAGTCACTCAGGAGGTGAACTGCAAAACATGATCAATGAGTTAGACAGGCAGAGCAGAATAATCTGTCTAAAAATTAACATGCAGAAAACCAAGATAATGTTCAACAGCCAAGCGAGAGAACAACAGTTCACAATTGGCAGCGAGAGCCTGGAAGTTGTGACGGAATATGTCTACTTAGGGCAGGGAGTGACAGCAGATCCGGATCATGAGAGGGAGATAACTAGAAGGACAAGAATGGAGTGGAGCGCATATGGCGAGTTCTCGCAGATCATTATTGGCAGTTTACCAATTTCCCTCGAGAGAAAAGTGTACAACAGCTTTATCTTACTGGTGCTCACCTACAGGGCAGAAACGTGGAGGCTAACGAAAAGAGTTCAGCTTAAGTTAAGGACAACTCAGCGAGCCATGGAAAGAAAAATTATAGGTGTAAGGTTAAGAGACCGGAAGCGGGCAGGGTGGTTGAGGGAACAAACACGGATTAATGACATCCTAGTCGAAACCAAGAGAACGAAATGGGCTTGGGCTGGGCATGTAATGCGAAGGCAAGATAACCGCTTGTCCTTAAGGGTAACTGGAGTGGATTCCAAGAGAAAGTAAGCATAGCGGGGGCGGCAGAAAGCTAAGTGGGCGAATGAGACTAAGAAGTTTGCAGGCAAAGGGTTGATACAGCTGGCAAAGGACAGGGTTAATTGGAGAGACATGGGAGAGGCCTTTAACATGCAGTGGGTGTAGTAAGGCTGTTCATGACACCGGCACATATAGCTAAAACGGATCGAGAGTATATGTATAAATTGAGGGGCTACGGGCCCACTGTTGCTGTCTAATAGAGTGTAATCACGTGGTTACGGTTGTCGACAGTTTGACCTTCATTGCAGAGACACTCGTTTTTGACAAACTTAAGCAATCACAGAGGAGTGGGAAAACAGCATCGCTACTGGAGTCACCACACTGGCGACTAAGGACGTTGATGCCATGTTACATAGTCTGAGTAGATGCACTGATTTAGTTCGGAGCCTTTCTGCCGCTATTCTCAAGTACGCGTTCCAAAATGGCGAGAAAACATTTCTGCCACTTCGTTGCCGATGCTCAAAAAAGCTATTATCCTTAATGGGTGAATGAAGCAACGGTAGAGGAAGTTCAAGGATGAAAGCTCGAGAGTGCAGAGGAAAGCTCACCAAGTGGAGGAGATTGTAGAAAAATGGTAGGCGTTGTAAGTTCCCAATTCCTACTCCGTCTGCATGCACAATCATTCTCGGGGGAACTGGAGCACCATACCGTGAGCCGCCAAGACCCTCAGTGGTTAAGGTGCTCGTGTGCTGAGCCGTAGCACCCAGGTCCGAATATGACCGCAGCACCCGCGTTTCGATGGAGGCGAAATGCAAAAGGCGCCCGTGTGCTGTGCGATGTCATTGTATGTTAAAGATCCCCAGTTCGAAATTATTCCGGAGGTGACCACTATGACAACTCTTTCTTCCTGTCTTATTCAATTCCCTCCTTTATCCCTGCACTTACGTACAGCCCAGTTCGGTTGTCCACCGATATATGTGAGGCAGTTACTGCGTCATTTCCTTTCCTCAAAAACAATTAAAACCATTCCATGAGAGCAAGTATGAAGGAGTGAATCAATTAGGAATTCATTATGTGTACTAACTTAGTACCCGGACAACCTTTCACGCTAGCTTACTCAAAATTCTTGCTCCCAATTGGATTTCTTTTAAGCCCAATACCGGAATTTTCAATCAACCCCTACGATCGAATGAATAGGAGGGGGTGGAAAGGGGGAGGTTAACCAGAAGAATAGCCGGTTTGCTACTGTGCACGGAGGAAAGGGTTGAGAGAGAAAAAGATAAAGGAGAAAAGACAGTTGCAGGAAATAAAATCAGTATGCAAAGTCACACCCAGTAAAGTCACAGCTACGATCAAAGAGTTTTTAAGAGGCGAATACGAAAGTAGCTCCGGAATTACGTTTTTCAGCTGCTACGTCCCAGCACTAGAGATAACAGTTAATAATAATTGGTTTTGGGGGAAAGGAAAAGGCGCAGTATCTGTCTCATATCGTTGGACACTTAGGGCCACGCTACCTATTCTCCCTCTAATGTAGTTTCTGCATGCCTCCTTCGAGTCAGTAAGTATATTTAGGGACTTGGTTTCCCTGGACCCATTAGCTACAGCCAAGGCTATGGCGATCTCCTCAGCCTCTGTTGCGTCCGCAACCCCGGCTGCTGCGCATGTAACCAGGCCTCCCTTGTGATTGACCACCACCGCTGCGGCCGTGCGTTTCCTCCCGGTTAGGAACAGTGACGGGGAAAATTTCTTTGGTGAAACCACCCTCACTCTCTTTGCTTCGACAAGGAAGGTGAAGAAAGGCACTTTAAAGGAACACCACCTCTTCCATCGTCCCACACATTCCGCCTCCCAGGGTTCCTAAAAATGGTTTAGTTTAGGGCGGTTTAACGTCCCAAAGCGACTCAGGCTATGAGAGACGCCGTAGCGAAGGGCTCCGGAAATTTCGACCACATGGGATTCTTTAATGTGCACTGACAACGCACAGCACACGGGCCTCCAGAATTTCGACTCCATCGAAATTCTACCGCCGTAGCCGGGATCAAACCCGCGTATTTAGGGCCAGCAGCAGAGCGCCATAATCACTCAGCCACCACGGCGGCCGTTCCTAAAAATCATCCAATGAAAGAGCACGTTGTGCCAGAACATGATTATTATTCCTGGTGTTTGAACGAATAAAAGCGTAATTTTCTCTTTCAACAACTTGTCCCCAGTACGAATGATTGGTTGGTTTTTTGGGGAAATGAATTGGCTCAGTATCTGTCTCAAATATCGGCGGACACCTGAACCGTACAGTAAGGGAAGGTATAAAGGGAGTGAAAGATGAAAGGAAGAAAGAGGTGCCGTTGTGGAGTGCTCCGGAATAATTTTGACCACCTGGGGATCTTTAACACGCACTGACATCGCACAGCACACGGGCGCGTTAGCATTTTGCCTTTGTCTTCTAATTCGTGCTGAGCGCAGATTAGTTCACTGCCGCAATGTATGCGGCGCGTTTGATGTTCCGATCTCATGTATCCATAACGAACAGGACAGGGAAGCCTGTAACAAATTTTTTTCTCACTTTTTACTGCCATTGCGACGAAGAATTAGCCGACACAGCGCTCAGCTTCGAACGGATCTTTTTTGCACTCCATGACCTGCGAAGCACCGTGCAAATTTCACTGAATGGCGCCGCACGCGGAGAGAACTGATTCTCGTTCAACACGAATAGTTGAATAATAAATAGAATGAAAAAGCTTCAAACGTAATTTCATTTGGCAAGTGACGAGCTATTCTCCTTTGAGTGCTTCTTTCGTACATGATGCACTGAACTGAGACCTTATCTTTATCTCTGTCACCACGAATAGCAATTGGACGTTCTCAGTACTTTTGCGAACCACACATCTCATCATTTTGACGGAATCCTATATCTTAATCAATTTATCTCGAGCAGTAGGTGGATCCAGGACCGTACACGCGTATTCTAGAGTCAATCTCAAAGAATGTCCGGGAATGACATGGGAAAAGTGCGTTCATCTCGACGAAGAAATACTATGGATTTAAAATCTTTGGCAGTGACATAACGGACATGGCAGCGCCAGTTCAAATCAGCAGTGAAATACACACCTGAATATATCAATTAGAATACCTGTACCAACGGCTTATTGTTATTCAATTATTAGTGCACGGGGAGGTTTTTCTTTTTGTGAAGTTCATGTGAAATCTTTTAGACAAATTCATATTCAATTAAACCCACCACTCCGAGATTCTATTCTTGTCGTTAAGATGTGTTTCAACATCGCAATCACGAATGAGTACTCTATAGAGAACTCAATCATCCGCAATTGTCCAGAACAGTAGGAAATCATTTCTGCAATGATGAAATTTGCGTTCAAAGTCACCACAAATAGCAACAGGACGATCTCGGTGCTTTTTCAAACTACTCAACTCACCTTTTTACCCAAATTTGATTTATTTCGTTTCGAAATTTTAAGCGGTCATGGAGAGACTTACTAAAGTATTTCAGCAACAATTTAGTTGAATATTTTCAGGAGGTTGTGACAACGCGGTGGAAAAACAGACGAGCACATAAACGTGAAACAAAGTCGTTATTGAAGGGACTATCACCCATAAATAAACTGAACAATTCGGCGAAGCCGATAGCAACAATCGTGCTCTGGGGTCATCGAAGAGGAACCTTCGAATAAAGGCACTAAAAGCAACTACGACAGCCCATAATAATATTGAAATAGTTGCGCCTGGCTGCAATCCTACCAGATAACGCTGATTGCATCTCGCGCAACGAAATGATGCAAAAAAGCGCCGATGATTTTGGACACGAACAAGCAAGCAGCACAACAGCTTCGTTGCATTACTTCTCTCAAAGATGCATCAGCCGGATGCTTTGAGGAAATGTAAGGTCAACAAACGCTACGAATGCAAAATAAACACTGGGTGAGGGAACATTAAAAAAATAAAATTAAAATTAGTTTTTAGGGAAGGTAAATGGCGCAGTATCTGTCTCACATATCGGAGGACCCCTGAACCACACCGTAAGGGAAGTGATAAAAGAGAGAGTGAAAGAAGAAAGGAAGAAAGAGGTGCTCTTATTTTTTCTGGAATATTTTTGCCCAGCTGGGGATCAATAATACGAGATGTCGTGCAAGTTAAAGATCCCCAGGTGGTCGAAATTATTCTTGAAACAATAAAACGCAAAGAGCTTTTTACTGTGGCCGCGCAGTCGAATCGGCGCCCACGCTCATACACGTTCAACAGGCTTGTATTCTATGTGGCGACGGCGGAATACTCGGAATGCGGAATAACCGGCGGAATACGCACCGGCCTCAAGCAAGAAAACGTAGTCAGCTTCGTCACGGATTAAACATATGAAGTGTCGATGGGCAGCTGTGCCCAAGTTGTGTCAAACGATGAGTCACTTGTCTGTTCTGGCACTGCTTCCAACTACGGGCTGTATACACCACCATACCCTTGAAAATGAATTTTCCCAGAAAAGTTGTAAGACAGCTTAGGCGACCCGAACAGAAAAACATACTTTGCCTGACAGCAGATAAAATAGTGCGTTACTGGAAAACGGTTCATTTACTGAACCCCACCCCTTAGTAGGGCTAAACTCTTTTGAGGCACCATTTACACAGAAAGCTCATGGCCGTACTTTTTGTTCGCGGAAGAACTCACATTTTCGAGTCGCGGTAGAATTTACACAGCTGTAGGGGAAATAGAAGTTACCTCCTTTTTGTGGTACTTAAGTGTTGCCATCTAACGACAGAAAGAGCTCAAATCTGACTTGCCTTGTAGCTGGTGAGCCCTCTTAAGCGCAACCCAGAAAGAAACGCTCTGCACGGGTGAATAGATGCGTGCTAAACGTGAGGAAAGCGACAAAGCGGAGGAGGAGGAGCAGGATACACATTCATTTCTTCAGCCTGTGGAGCCGGTGTAGGTGGTATTGAGTCTGTACTTGGTGGTCAGGACCCTTGGCCCTTGGCGACTTTCACAGCCCGCTCCACAGCCCGCAGTTGGTTCTCCGGCTTGAGCCTAGCAGTATGGTCTCCCACCACTCGGAGGCTCGGAGCTGCATTAAATCCAGAGGAGTCAGTTCCTCCGGACAGGCCCATATTATGTAATCAATGTTGGCTATTACCTGGCACCTAGCACATTCTAGGGAATATTGACGAGGGTAGAAGAGATAAAGAAATAAGTGGGAAGGGTATGAGTAGGTTTAAACGTGGCGCCAGGTGGTTGTCTGGGCCTTTGTTAGGGAAATGTAACGTGTGGGTTACAGCTGTAGCTGGACGCTGTAGTGTAGGGTGACGTGATTGAAGAAAGACCAATCGAGGCCACTCGTGTAGCAGGCAATAATTCCCCATAGTCTGGCTTTCGAATGTAGTAGTAAGTGGTTGGTTTTTTTTAATAAAATGATAATAAAAAAGAAAAGAAAAGATTTTTCTAGCCCCGGCAACTGCGATCGATACTGAAGCACCTGAGCTTGGGCAGCGAAAATAAAGAATAGCAGGCAGAATGGCGAAATGTAATTAAAAAGGTGAGGGGACAGGAAGAGAGGATAGGGGAAGGAGTAATGCACACAAACTCTTTACACAATATTAAATGTGTCCAGGTTGTGCGCGTGATAACTTCATCATGGAGCAATAAAAACCGCGAACAGCACTGTGTTGACTACAACTGGAGTGGGACGTCCACTTGCTAATCGTTCAAGGCAGAACCCGCGGAGTGTTCGGTCACCGCGCGTAACTAACTGGCGGAGCACAGACGAGACGTCAAGCCCGTGTGTTCGAGGAATGCACAGAGCTTACCAAGGTTCGCTCATGGGTGTGCGCACTGCTCTGCGGCCAGAATAGCGTCTTACGGGTGTCTAGTAGTATACCCAGCGCTTTATAGGCCGCAAGCATATCGCGACGAGCATCGGCGAATGCGGCACAGTGAAGGAGCAGGTGTACTAGTGTTTCCACTGCACCGCATCCGCCACACACATCACTCGTCAAGATTCCGTGACGCTCCCGTCGTTCCCCGGTACAACACGCCGCCAATGCGCGCGCGGAGGATCATTACACGTTGCGACCGCGTAAGTGCCCGAAAGCCGGTGATGCTGTCGATGCGCTCATCTCCTACGATGCGTGGGCCGGGGTGCGCCTTACGGAGATGGTCGTGGATGGCCACACGCACGTCCTTCAGCGCAAGGGGCAGATCGCTGGCAGGTAGTTGATGTGCAGCGGTCGTCAGGACGTCAGCTTCTTCGTTGCCGGCGATGCCGCAGTGACCGGGCACCCACTGTGCACGCACGGCACGACCTCTCTGCGCGAGCGAATTCCCCGTGCTAGTGGGGTACCACGGCCGTTGGATTGCCGGCGGCTGAGGGCAGAGCAGGAGTCTAACAGCAGAGCACTCCTCGGCGGCGGAGGGGAGAGGGTGAGCAGCAGGTCCCGCCCGAGCCGGATCCCCGTCAACACCGCCGTGGTGGAGGAGCTCAGGAAGGTTGCGTGTTGCTGGTTATGCAATCGCACATCGAGGATGGTAGCCGCCGCTGCAAGGGATGGATACCTTGGGAACAATTGTTGACGGCTTTATTGCCTAGTTTGAACCAGTGGCCCGGAACTCGTTCTAGGGCAATGGGGTGAAGAGGGATAGTGAATCTGCAGATAAAAGAGAGGATAGTGGGAAAGACATTGCTTTTCGCAAAGTTGGGTGTGATGTTTTAGGATCGCAGAGGATTAAGTCGGCATCGGTGGAACATAAAGCCAAATCTAATGCTGCTCCCACCGCCATTTCAGTAGATGTAGCACATGTTGCTGCCGCGGATACCAGGATACCCGTCCCAGTCGCCGCGGCTAAGCCTAAGGCCGAGTGGTCGGGGTGTCCCGCGTAGTCCATGTGTATTTATGGGGGCAGTATTCGGATTCTTTGGGCCGTGCTTGACGTCGGCTTTCGTTCTGCACAGGGTGCACATTGCCGTGGTTAAGAGAGGCATGTCGAGTGCTTGGTGAATGTGAGGAGGAAACTGCACCGGGTCAATGTTGTGTGAATCGTATTCAGTGCCAAGTATGCGCCGCCCCTCCGGTTCGAGAAAATACGCCCCTATTGAGATAG
This sequence comes from Amblyomma americanum, assembly GCF_052857255.1. Classification (NCBI taxonomy): domain Eukaryota; kingdom Metazoa; phylum Arthropoda; class Arachnida; order Ixodida; family Ixodidae; genus Amblyomma; species Amblyomma americanum. Next base: position 74,837,524 of record NC_135506.1, read on the forward strand.
ATGTGCCTCGTAGATCTCGCATGCTGCGTTGTGTGAAAATTGTGAGCTTCTTCTCACTTGTGTTCAGGCTGCTTTTGTTGCCGTGATAACTGCTATAAGAGCCTTACTATACTAATGAGAACCTTATTATGATAAGAGCCTTATTCTCGTTGATGATTTTGCTTGTGTTGTTTCTTTCGCTTTTGCTGCGATGTGCACGCGATGTACTTTGCATTTTTCTCCATGGGCCAGGCTACTGCTTTGCAACCAAAACGGGAGCTCATGATCTTTTCAAGCTGTTAAACAGCAGCTTTTACTACGGGTACCCATTATTATTTGTACCACGATTGCAGATAAATTGAATTGAATTGTACCCCAAGGACGGAAGTCTGGCTGTGAAGGTGTTTGTGGTAGGTGGAGGGCTGCGCGGTATGCCTGGCGGTTGAGACCATATAGTTTATTGCGTTCGGCTGCGATTCAGCTTAGGACGAACGCCTGCAGGAAACGACAGAAGGCGGAATACAGCATGTCCTGCCGGCGAGTGTCGATGCGCTTCATCAGCCTGACAGCTTGTGATGCCTGAGTAGTTAATCAGGAAAAGGCCTCCGGCTTATTGATATTACTTTGTGTCAGCAGCCCCAGTACCCAGATTTTCCTGACCTCCTTAATTCGACTCCCCACCCATAGAATTGGATCGGAGGGGCTCCCTTTTCATAAGGGTTGTTACAGAGTAGTAGACGTTCTGATTTTCGGGGTGATCATTCCAGTCCTTTCCTTGAGACATGGGGCGGGCTCTGTTGCGTCCACCGTCCACTGCAGGCTATCGTCTACCTCTGCATCACTGCCAGTGGTTATCCACCGGGTGATACCATCAGCGTGGAGCGAATGATGAAGGTTGAGAATTTGTGCAAGTTTCTGCGGTTGTGTAGTGAGCGCGAAGTTGAAGAAGAAAGGGAAGAGTACTGAGCAGTGGGGTGTCCCTCTGCTGCCGATGGGGGTGGAGGCAGATATGATAATGCCGAATGCCAGTTCCGCAGTGTGCTCGGATAGAAACGCTCTTATGTAACGGAAGGTTCGCTGACCAGGGTAGAGAAGTGAGAGGTTGTTGAGTATCGCCGCCAAACGCCAGTTGTCAAACGCCTTCATGAGGTAGAGGCCTAATATAGCTTTCTCCCTCGCTTTGTAGAGCGGGTTGAGGGTGTTCTGAGAAATTTGAAGCATTACTTTCTGAGTTGTTGTGTGTTGCCGGAAGTCGATCACTGTGGAGCGAATGAGATCTTTATGGCCCGCGCAATGCTGGAGGCGGAATTACGTGTTTCACCAACCTCCCATCAAACGACGTGCGGCAGATTGGACGGAGGTTCTTAATCTTCCGGTACTTGCCCGGTTTGGGAATGAACGTGAGTATGGCTTGTTTCAAATCCGTGGAGGAGCTCTTTCTCCGTTCATCAATCGTTCATGGGCTGCGGGACGGCGGAAACAGGCCGGGTCTAAGATTCTTAATATCTTAGAGATGCCGTCTGGCCACGGCGTCGAATTGGAGTGAAGCTGGCCGGGCGCACAGCGGACCTGTGCCTCGGTGATGTCAGCGTCGAGGACCTCATTAGGGATGGCCATGGGAAAGACGCCGAATCTTTTTTCAGCGTACGGAACTTGTCTGCGCTCCGTGGAATTCTCGTCCTGTGCGCGCAACATCCTTTCGCACGTCCATACATTTGTTCAGATCCAACGTATAACGTCATGAGCTACTCGACGACACATTTGTATCCTAGGGAGCGGCATCTTTGGCATTATGTGGGACTTTGAAGCCCACGTGCAAGCGTGCGATCGCTAAGCCTCGCCACCACTTCAGCACCGGGTCCGGCGTCCGTCGCCGCGTCGGCTTGACCATCAAGCAGCTATTTCGCTACGGCTTCGACGATGGATGTGGGCCACACCCACAGCTACGGAAAAAAGGAAAAAAGTACAACCTGAGTGCCTACGTGAGAACACCGCAGCACTCTTGCAAAGGGACGGGGCACAGGATTGGCCCTGGTGCAACAAACACAGACCCACAGAAAGTCTTTTCCTCTGAAACCTACCAAATCCTAGGCATTCGAAGTCTCACCAGATTAAACTCGGCAGTGATACTCTTCAGTGGATGCGAAGTGCTTATCGTTGTATGCTACGGGTGGGCTGAATTTTAATGTTTTCGTTATCGGAGAACAAGACTGTGCTGCATACTGTGCAGCAGGAAAGCAGGAAAGGACATAGACCGAATGTCTCCCCCGCTCAGCTCAATCGAAAGATGACTCTTGCGGCAAGCTGAATCCCGGGGAAGATCGCGATTTCACACCAAACTGTGCGGCATGTCAAACTAAAGGTCACACGTTCCCAAGGGAATGCAAAGCCATGTTCCGGAATCCGATCAATAAACATAAGATACTTCTACATCTGGGTGATTAGGTAGAGAAAGCGTCAACCGCTGACAAAAGCTACGAGGCAGGAGTGCGCATCAGCTTTAAAGAGCAGTTTGAGAAGAACGAATCCAGAGGGCGGCCTTTTATTCCACTTCCAGGTACAGATCAAGGTCTAAGTCTATACATCATCGAAACTCGTCAGGTCAATCCGGAAGGGAATTTTCCAGACATCATAAAAAGCAGGGTGCCACCAGGTCGGTCTCCATTTCACTTAGGGTGATCCACCGGCAGAGGCGACGCCACGCATCTTGTAACGTGGACTCTTTTCCAAGAAACGAAAAGACTAAAGAAACATCGTGAAGGTGGACTATGCTGAGTTGCCTCCATTCTTCCCCCGGAAACACGTTATTTAAAGAATCTAACGACCTGAGTGCAGAAGTTATTCAACTAAAAAACAGAAGAAAGGGTTGAGAGCTTAAATTAATTTGGTTAGGCTCTCATCGCAACACTATAGAAAACATCCGAAACACCGCAAAACATAATCAGTATATGAGCGCGTCATTGCAGAGCCTGGGGTTGAGAGAAAAGAGCAGGAAAAAAGTTCGTACATTTTATTCAGATGGTCAAGAAGGAGATCACAAACGAGCACACTAACACTAGGAAATACATCAACTCCGTCCCCGCCACGGTCCGAGACGAATTCCGATCTTAGCTCAACGATCGCAACTTCCGAAATAGGAGATCCAAATACGCCGACTGGAATATCCTTGCAGAAGAAGACGAATAAGGACCACGGCACATAGGGGACAGGAAACAATAACTTGGCAATGAAGTTGTCGGGGAATCAAAAAGAAAATAGCAAGCGTTGTACTTCTTATCGGCACGTCGGAGACGAGACATGCACTTAAGTCCTTCAAGCAAAAACGGTCATCAGCATGAAGGGGTACAAAAATTGAGAAGGCTAGCATTGCCTAGGAATTCTTGTTCACAAGGAGTTTACCGCAAGGCTGCAAGAACCGGTAGATGAAAATATCGAACATGCTTACGTTGAAATTCTTCCTAAACAGAGGAGAAAACGCAGTTGGCACATAGTAGACATCTACAGTCGCCCCAGAGATCCATGTCTTCAAACAGCCATGCTATTTAGGAATTTTATCATACGGGCACATAACGAACATCTCGTCATGCGGGGTGATTTAAATGCGCCTTATCAAGCATGGGGGTATCACTTTAACACCCCGAAAGGTAGGAGGATCCTTGAGATCATTAACAGAGAATGGCTCAGAGTCAGAACAGGCCCATTGAGACCCGCCAGAGAGCGAAATAGCGGCAGCAGAGACACTTGTCCAGATCGCACGCATGACAAAACTTTCTGCAGGCCACCTGATCTAACACTGGCCAGTTCCTAGGCTACGATAACTTCATCGTCTCCTGCGCTGCTCAGAAAGTCAAATGTTGGAAACCATTACCAAGGCTAAAACGTGAAATAGGACAAGGAGACCGGCTTCCCGCTGTTCTCAAAAGCGCCCATCAGGGGACACTGTACAGGATTTGTCTCCTGCCAACTGCAGCTCACAAGGCAAGCGTTTCTGCCCAGCGTATACCAACGAGGTAGCTGTGCCAACATCGGAATCGCTATCGTATAAAGTGGCCATTAAAGTTCTCGCAACCAAAAGCCTGACAGATATTCCGAACAGGATTCTTCAGGGGAACCTGGGCGCGTGTCTTGGGACCAAAGGTTTTCGTGGCTTCACTTCTAGAACGAAATCTAATACCATCGCTGTGGGACTCCCGACTTTGGCTGCTGTCGAGCGTCTGCAAACGCTCAAGTGCATATTGATTACAAGCGAGATCTCGGTGCCGGTCCAGGTGTACCTAGTAGAAGGTTCGGACCTACAACGCTATGTTGTTTACAACGTCGACGTTGCCGAAGACGAAACGACCCTCCATCGTCAGCTGTACTGTCCAACCCACCGTGTCATCCAAGCGCGGTATATGGGAAAGGGGCGGTCGTGCATAATCACACTACAGGGCCCAACAACTCTCCCAGAACGACTTCACTACTATGGCTGTATCCTTCGGCCTCCCCCTTACAAACCGGATGCTGCCTATTGCTACAGCTGTTTCAAACCTGGCCACATGCGCCGATCATGCCCTTTTACAACGCAATATGAGGCTCGGCCTCAAGGCATGCCCTCTTACAGGTACGGACTTTGGAAGACTGACGACCACGAGATCACCTCTCCAACTTGGCCAACAAAACAGAAAGAAACTGAGAAGGTTCGGCGTGGGATCCGTAAGCAAGTGCCTCCTAATGAAAACCGAGCCCCAATACAGACATCCAACAGGTTTGCGGCTCTTCCTTGGGATGAAGACGACTGGCCGGAGGTTTCTGAGCCCAATCCACCTGCAGCCCCTGCCCAACAGTCGTACAGTGATAATAAGCAAGGATCGCCGTCGCCTTAAAATTACACAAAAGCGCAGCATACCGGCACCTTCGCGTGTGGACACGGCAGAAGTTGACGACCAAATTGCCGGCCTTTTAGCCGAGGCCTCTAAGCTACGACAACGCCGTGAACTTCTTGCTCGCCGTAGACAACCAGTGGAATGCAACTCCACGCCAATCAATGCTGCAGCGCCTTCGAATACGTCCAGCCCTCATGCCTTTTTCGCTGACTCTACCAGGTCATCTGCATCACTGCAGGATAACTCAACAACATCCCTCCTCTGACTAATGGTAAACCGGTTATCTAACCTGACATCTGTTCTATTACAACGCTTGGAGACCTAATCGGAAATGGCGAGTACACGTAGTTTTGATGTGCTCCAATGGAACTGCAGAGGCCTCTTCACAAAGCTGGGAGAGCTCAAATCTCGACTTCGCATGAACAAGCTCCACGTGTGGGCCCTGCTAATGCAGGAGAATAATGGCTTGCCATCCATTCCGGGCTTTAATAGATACATGTCTCCTTCAATGGACGACCGTCGTGTGCCCCTCTGGGAAAGGCGGCGGTGTACGTTGATGCCCGTTTTCCTCAAGTTCGCCTTTCTCTAGAAAACTGGTGCAGCTCATATCAAGAGGTAGCCGCAGTGGCTGTGAAGCTTCCCAAGGCTACTGTTGTGGTCGTGTCATAGTATTTATGACCCGCCAGTGGAGCTCCCTCCCGCATTAATCTGGGGTGATTATTAACTCTACGACGACAGCACCCAGTGTGGCCTGTTTTAGTCGGTGGTGACTTTAACGCCCCTCATCCGGATTGGGGGTACCCCACTTCAAGCCACCGCGGTAGGCGTGTGCGGGACGCATTCGCGGATGCACTGTTTGTTTTACTCAACCATCCAGATTCATCGACGCGGACGGTGCGCCATGCTCGCAGTCCAACATATGCTCCAGACCTTAAGTGGTGGTCAGAAACCGGGACTCCATCGTGGCACCTGGAGCCAGACTGGTGGGGTAGTGACCACCATCCTATCATCATCGGTCTCCATTCATCAAGGGCCCGCCGATTACGCCGTAGGTGTTCTGTGGTCAACTGGGACACGTTTCGCACCACTATCGTCTCTGTCTGAAATCATGTACACTACTTGTGGACTACATACAAACTGCGCTGAATAAGGCTACTGCTGTCACCTGGACGGACGTGAATCGCCCGGCGCCGAATGTAGGTCTGCTCAACCTGTGGGCTGCTCGCCGGCAAGCGGAGATGGCAGCTTCCGGAGATCAGACTTCTGCGCAAACACGGACAAGGCTGAATTACCTTACTGCCAAGGCTCGCAGATATAAACGCGATCTCTCGCGACGGCAGTGGCATCCGTAGTGTGAGCAGTTCTCGACAAAAACAGCGAAAGCTGCTCTCTGGCGAACGTTTCGTGCAATGACACATGCTTCCCGTCGTTCTGACGTAGCGGCCACAGCATGCTTCGCAGCTAACTTAGCTCCGGACGATTTCTCCAGGGAGGCAGCGCGGAAGTTTTTCCCCAGGTATGATGTGTTGCCTCTAAGGGTCATAGGAGCCCCCTTGGCTGCCAATCGAGCATTTGTCGATAAGGTCCTATCTACACCCGACGCCGAGGGAATTGTACGCCCATTTTCAATGCCCAAGTTGCTTGCAGCAATATACGAGGCTCGTCGAAAGACTGCGCCCAGTCCGGACTCCATTCCGTAGGAGGTTTGCAAGAAATTAGGTTCCGCTGTACTGCCTCAACTCCTCGCCACCATTAACAAGGTATGGATAGAAGGCGTCGTACCAGAAACCTGGAAATCGGCTATTGTGATCCCCATACCAAAGCTGGGGAAGCCGCGAACAGACCTCGGAAATTTCCGGCCTATATCGCTTACGCCAACATTATGCAAGCTTACCGAAAAAATGCTTGCCACACGACTGTCGTGGTGGCTTGAGCACCATGGTTTCTACCAACTCGCCCAAATTGGCTTTCGTACGTCCATAGGTACACAAGATGGACTGGATGTCTTTGCGTCAGCAGTTCTGGCCTCAGCTCGCAGCCACAATGTACGTACGGTACTGGCCATGGACGTTGATAAGGCGTACGATAATATCAGTCATGCTGCCATCCTAGAATCGCTTGACATGCTGCATTTCCCCGTTAGAATGCGCAATTTTGTTGAACTCTTCCTTGAAGGCCGACACTTTGCCATACGCGTCGCTGGTGAGGCCGTCGGTTCATTTGTGCCTCTTCGCGGCATTCCCCAGGGATAGGTGTTATCGCCAACATTATTTAATATTGCTTTCATTACCCTTTCTTGGCGCTTACATGGTGTCTCTGAGATTAAGTTCTTATTGTATGGCGATGATATAACGGTGTGGAGCACTCACAACGACCTGATGACTCAAGCAGCAGGCCTACAATCAGCCACAGATATTGCGTCGACTTTTGCTTCTTCAATTGGTCTGCAGTTTTCAGTAAGCAAAACCACGTTCGTGTCAGTCGCCAACCGCTGGGGGCGCCGTAAACTGGCTGCAACCCCAATTCTTTTCCATTTATCCGGAGCTCCAAATCAAAATTGTTCGAGCGTAAAAATCTTGGGTTTGACAATACACGAGTCAGGAACAGGTACTGCTTGGCTTTCTCGGGATAAAAAGCAAGCAATTCGGGCGTTGGGTCTGATCAGACGCATTGCTCCTAAAACAGGCGGAGCTCGCTCTCATGTTGCACGACAGTTGGTGCGGGCGGTTGTGCAACCGCGCCTCGTTTACAAAGCCCAATTCCAGCATTTGACGAGGGCTCAATGGGATCGTCTAGTAGCTGTTAATCGAGAGGCAATGAGGGTCATCACCTGCCTTCCCCGCATTGCCCCGATCGTGGCGCTCCAAGAACTTGCGCAGCCCAATACACTAGATGAGCTGGTGCAGCAACGATGCGACGCTGCCCGCTGAAAAGTCCAGCTTTACACACGCAACGTGTGCACTCAGGGCATATGCTTCATCGCAATCCATTCTACAGTCGCCCCCACCACTTCATCCTCCTTGGCATTTTGTGCAGCTAAGTCGACAACAAGCCAATTGATCTACGTTGGCCATCATCTACCTGCACAGCATCGTCGTTTCGCGACCGAATTACAGAGCAAGATGCCAATCTGCCGCATGGCTCCATTCTTTATGTACGTTGACGCAAGCATCTAGGCCTGCGAAACAACAACAGTAGTTTACTGTCCTTGCAAGCCTGCACTGAACAAAACGTCGAGGTTTCACCTCTCAAAACCTCCTTCCTCCTTTTGTGCGGAGATGCTGGCGGTTCAAGAGGCACTTTGGTCTGTGGCCGCCGTTCCCATGCTACCCACGGCCCGCATTGGCATTCGCACCGACGTCCTTCACGTCACAGGCCTACTACGACGAGTCAGTCGCACCCCAGAAGTCTTCCAAGACATCCATCGTTTAGCGGCACGCATCCCGCAGCAAATCAGTATTTAGTGGGTCCCGCGTGACCTCCTGAGCGCACAAAGCCGCGCTGATTCTGCGACCCACCTTTCGACCCCAACCTCGTCTTCGCCTCGAGTCCTCAATCTGGTTGACACCACCCTCCTTTTAACAAAAAGGAACACCTCCGGCGCAGCACACGTGCTCTAATCCCTCCGTGTGCAGTAACCCTCCCCCGTGGTCTTACCCGTGCAGAGGAGCTTGCGCTTCGGAAGATATGGGTCAGGGTTGCCCTAACTCCACCTGTGACACGCAAGTGGCCGCATTTCAAAGATTTATATCCCCGCCCCGTGTTTCCTGTCTGCAAGAACAGAGACCTGAGTGAATATCCACCACCTGTTGTGGGACTACCCGGCGCTGAAGCCGCCGAGAATTCGGCACCTGGCGGCAGTGGGACTCTCACCGGACAATCTGCATTGCTATATTGCCTGGACACAGGGTCAATATCGTTCACTTCTTGATTTCATCAAATCAGCCTACCTTTTTTCACTCATTTAATAATCTTACTCATCTCTCACTTCATAGTTTTTATGCCCTTAGGCAATAAACACCGCTTCAAAAAAGGACAAGGGGCGAGAGGAAATCGCACGTCTCCCGGACGAAGATATCAAAGGTAATATGGCATGGACAAGTGCTATAGGTGTATACCGTCGCCAAGTACTCCGATACAATGAACACCACGGAGGAAACTCCAGCAGTTGACCCGCTCCTGTTACATCTGTGGGAAGCCTGGATAATTCTGACAAGGAGGTGGAAGCGGAAATAGTTAAATCGCAAGCTGAACATCAAGATAGCATAACTCACCAAGGAAACGGATGAATACGCAGAAAACCCCGCTAACCAAAACTTGCTCAGGATATCTGATGAGCTCAACAATAGAATAGGTACGGCTAAAGCATGGGGATTCCTTTGAACCCTTATTAAGCTGAACTCAAACCGTGAGGGAGTTCCTCTCATATAGTAATCATAATATTATTAAATGGTTTTTGGGCAAAGGAAAGGGTTCAGTATCTGTCTCATGTGTCGGTGGACATCTGAACCGCACCGTAAGGGGAGGAATAAAGCAGAGAGTTAAAGAAGAAAGGAAGAAAGGTGCCGTAGTGGAGGGCTCCGGAATAATTTCTCGTCCACCTCAGGATCTTTAACATGCGCTGACATCGCAGCGCACACGGGCACCTTAGCGTGTTGCCTGTAACATAGAAAAATGTCAAAAAGTATCGGTGATCAGGCCGCCACTCCGTTCAATCTAGTTTCCAAGGGCACTCCTCAGGGAGTGGTCTTGTCTCCGCTCCTCTTCAATCTGACTATGCGCGGGCTACCGGATACGCTAGATCGCAGCCAAGGCATTGAGCGCGCTATATACTTCGATGACATTACGATCTGGTGCTGCAGCAGAAATTACGGAGAAATTGAAGACCGCATTCAGGAAGCATCGAACGTAGTGTCGGAGCTTGCGATGAGGCATGGCTTAGCGTGCTCTTCCGAGAAATCAGTTACTCGTGATCTACGGTGGCAAGAAACCGAATCAGGCAGTTTTATCGTACACTCCCCCTGTATGAGTGGACGACAAAAGTGTATGAGCAGTCCGACCAAAATGAAACCGAGATCCAGGAAGCCATATCATACCTCGCTGCAGCGCTATCCCCAGAACCATCACACAGTTGGAAACCTATTCCGAGCTAGTCTCTAGAGTGCTACGCCGGGTAATCAAGAAAATAAATGGGCTAAAAGAGAAGGAGGCCCTAAGATTAGTTCAGGCTTTCATTCCCTCTAAGATAATGTGAGCCACCCCGTACGTGCGGTTTAGCAAAAGGTAGAAAGACCAACTGGATGTTATTATACGAAAGACAGATAAGACGGCGCAGGACTCCGTTAATGCACACGCACGGAGCGCCTACTAGAGATGGGGATCCACAACACCATCGAGTATCTAATAGAGGCCCACCATGTCAACCATATTAGCAGGCTCTCAACATCTAAGCTTGGCAGGAAAATATTGCAGAAGCTGAGAATCCGTCCAGCCCTTGATGTCGCCGACAAGATCGACATGCCCATGATGATGAGATCGCAAGTAACGACACAACCCGTAGCAAAGCGCGTGGATGAGGAACACTAGTGAGGACGCAAGCTAAGCAGAGTTAGAAATCTGTCTAAGCGTTGCAATGGAAGCAAAGACACAATCTACACCGACGTGGCTTGACCCCGTTAACTTGGTCGAGGCAGTTGTATGAGTTTCACTACGGGAGGATATAATCACAAGCAGTCTTATAGAAACGGTGAATACCTTATTGTCTAAAGAAGTAGCTGTCGTGCTAGTGATACCAAAAAATAGCGAGGCAACGGTTATGTCTCACTCACAAGCAGCGGTACGCAAATACCTGACGGGTCGCGTTGGCGCACTGTGTTAGAAACTTTTGGAAGCGTCTAATTCCTCGAACGTCCAGATGTTCTGGCACCTCTCAGGAAGGGGCAATGAGGTGGCCAGCGCAGCTGCTCGAGCTCTCTACCTTCGAGTAACTTGTACGCAGACTCTCTCTGGCACAACTAATAACCCCTCACCGTTACTAAGCCACGCATAAACTACGAAGTGCTATAAAACTATGAGAAGGAAATATCTTCTTGCTCACAAAAACCATGGCAATTTTGAAGAGCACATAATCAGGTGGCTACAAGCTAGTATTCTGCCCAGTCTCTACTTAATGAGTAAGTGGTATCCAGACACATACGATTTGTCTTGCCCCTTCTATGTAGCAGTCGGCACACTCTTTCACAGTCTGGGAATGTCAAGAAAACCCTGACGACCGTAATCCCTATCCGACATATGAGCGCTGGGTGGCCAGCCTTCATCGCCACATGCACTCCGCCAGAAATCTTTTGCTAAGAGGGGGCGGATTACGATGGCGACCAATGAGTTCTCCTATTGAAACCATCTGTATTTATGCTCTCAATAAATGTCTTTCCTCCTCCTTAGCGAGATCTTCGTATAATGGAAGGGGACAGGTATGAGATGTGTGGAACTACCGGGTGCGGAGAACTGCAAGGAGGTCCGCGTCTATAAAAAATCGTGAACGCCAGGATGTATAAAAAGGGCAGGCACTAAAGGCTCCAAAATAAGTACAAACAAAATTACGACGGCGCATGAGGCTCCATACGTGTTTTGAATTCTAAATCATTGTTTTTAGTCTTTTGTCCCGCTTATTTTTATTCATTTTCATATTTCTGTTTCTTTTTAATGGCACAGGTACGCATTTGCAGAGTCGTAGGCAACACATATACTAGGTTATCCTTAGTTCGCCAAGAGCAACCTAGTTTTTAGGACTATGGGTTTCACACTCGTCTCGAAATCTGAGTCCAAGCCGTGATCAATTCCACGCACCTGCGGAAGAGAGTTTATTTCTTCGCTAACACGGTGACGACACCAGAGTTTTTGCGACAATTGCTGCTGGTTGCTGATTTCGTTGCTGATTTGCCATATAATGCTTTCGTTTTAAAAGAGTTGAGAAGATACAGCTGTGCCACTTCGCGACTAATGGTGAATGGGTAGCTCTCCCGGCCGTCTGTAGCCAGAGTGCTGCTGATATTGTATGCCTTGCCGAAAAGCTGATTCAGTCCTGTCAGCAAGCCCCGCCGTGGTGGCTCAGTGGTTAGGGCGCTCGACTACTGATCCGTAGTTCCCGGGTTCGAACCCGACCGCGGCGGCTGCGTTTTTATGGAGGAAAAACGCTAAGGCGCCCGTGTGCTGTGCGATGTCAGTGCACGTTAAAGATCCCCAGGTGGTCGAAATTATTGCGGAGTCCTCCACTACGGCACCTATTCTTCCTTTCTTTCACTCCCTCCTTTATCCCTGCCCTTACGGCGTGGTTCAGGTGTCCAAAGATATATGAGAAAGATACTGCGCCATTTCCTTTCCCCAAAAACCAATTATTATTATTATTGTCAGCAACCCCAAGGCCTGAAGTGTGCTCAAGATGTAGCCACGTTCGAGGCAATCAAATGCTTTTTACGGGGAAAGCACTTCTAGCTACATTCTCGGCGAATGCGGAAGGATGAGTGAAGCCTCCTCGCGAATCACGTGACTCAATTTGCAGCGGCTGTAAAAACAGCTGTGAAGAAATTTGGGAATGAGGCCGAAATTTGGGGACATGATTATAGAATATTATACCCAAATATAGCTTGTACCATCCGAAGTTGGACCTTGAAGTGGCCTTTGTCAAAGGTGAAGAAAATTGATTGGTGCGCTTCTGAGAGGTACTATGGCACGTTCCCAATGTTGCGCATGCCCAAATATTGCAGTGACTATTTTAATATTCACATTAACGTTACCTCAGCTGAAATCACCGAAAAATAAATGGTAGATTTCTGAGAGGTAGTACGACACGCCTCCAAATTGGCCCACACCAAAGTATGGCAAGGACCACGCAAAATTTGCCCTTGAAATGACCATGATTGATTTTTATTGATGGAAAAACTGGGTGTTCTCGAGTAGAATACTTGCTCGACATAGTCACGAAATAGAATTGCCCGCCTCCATGAAGCTCTACCCGCCGTGGTGGCTCAGTGGTTAGAGAGCTAGGCTACTGATAAGGAGTACCCGGTCGAACCCGACCACGGCGGCCGCGTTTCGACGGAGGCGAAACGCAAAGGCGCCGGTGTGCTGTGCGATGTCAGTGCACGTTAAAGATCCCCAGGTGGGCGAAATTATTCCGGAGCCCTCAACTACGGCACTTGTTTCTTTCTTTCTTCTTTCACTCCCTTGTTTATAACTTCTCTTACGGCGCGGTTCAGGTGATATGTGAGATAGATACTGTGCCATTTACATTCCCGAAAAACCAATTTATTTTTTTCCAGCACATGGCAGCGATTGTGGCACAGCTTGTGCCAATGGTTAGGCGCGCGCACCTTCCTTTTCATTCTTCCTGACAATAACACCAGCAGCAACAGAGAAGCTGTAAAACGACGAACACCAATTAGGATGTCACTTGAAAATTCACACACATGGCTCTAAAAAGAGTGAAACCGCAGACAAGTGAAATGTACTTGAGCTGTGTGGTGTACGCCTGATTTTAAACGAGATATGCTTTTTGCATTCAAAACTTAGCGTGGGATTTATTGCTTACAACGACACGAAAGCGATACCATAATCTTTATCGGAACGACACGCGTGGAGAAGGAACGCGTTTCGCATTGTTTGTAGTTGCACTTATCTTAACATTATGTAATTTGCACTTCAGACGATGGGTTCGAATGACATCAGCCTCTCCCGAACCAGCTGCAAAACTAACGTTTACCGGAACGTGTTGTTGTAACTGTCGGCTTTACCCGCCGCGGTGGCTCAGTGGTTAGGGTGGTCGGAATTATTCCAGAGCCCTCCACTACAGAACCTCTTTCTTCCTTTCTTCTTTCACTCCCTCCCTTATCCTTTGCCTTACCGCGCGGTTCAGGTGTCCGCCGATATATGATACATATACTGTGCCATTTTCTTCCCCCCCCCAAAAAAATTGTATTACTATTATTTGTCGGCACCGCGCATCAGACGTGGTATCAGTGTCCACCGAGATATGGGACCCAGGCACCCTTTCCTTGAAATCAACTTTCATTTTCCTTGCCTTACGGCGCTGTTCGGGTGTGCACCAATATATGTCTCCTTTACTTAAATTGTCATGGCAAGGCATCGCGGCGAACGCACATTGCCGGTCTGTGGACTCAGGCAACGCTGCAACACGCTGTCGCATTCCGCTCTTAAAGACTAAGATTAGGCGTCCTCTAAATTTTAAAATATTTTTTCACTTTTTATTATTTTGTTGAGATTTACCGCCACTGTTATCACAGATTATGCGGTTTGCACTTCACACGAGGGGTTTTAATGCCGTCAACCCGTTTCGGGCCAGTTGCAAACTATTTTTTACTGGAACGTTTCGGAGAGTGTTCCCATTGTTCACACGCGCCTGATCTTCCATCATGTTGTTTTGTTGTTTGTTTTGTGGTTTTAACGCGGAAAAATTAGGGGCCCTGTGTCGCAAAAAAGCTGGTGTCGTCGGCGTTGGCGGCGTGGGCCGTGATCGGAAAATTCAAAAAGTAATATTAAATAAAGCCGATATAAGAAATTGGTCGAGTTGAGAATCACACCAGTGCCTGCAGACAAAATTAAACCTCTCCTACTTCTGAAAATGCATTTCATCATATAGCGAATATACAGCCAGTGCACACAACTATGCATACTGCTAGTACAGATGACATGACACAAGTTGAATGTATATATGAATTTTGATTAGTACAGCTTATGTATTTTTCTACATCTGGTGCTAAAAACTTTCTAGACAAACCTCGGGTCTTTGGGCTACAGGAGTACAAATACTAAAACTCTGAGCACTGATGGATGGAAAATACCGCAATTCAGACCAAACTGTAAACTAAAATCATTGGCTCATAATCTACTATATGTACTAAACAAATATAAGTGCACAGCTGCTTTTAGTCCTAAAAAGCTGAGGACTTATTTTGTGCATATGAAAGTGTAACCTGCTAATTTATATGAACTATTATAACTTAAACTTTTGTATTTTGCCTCATGTGTTGTTATATTTCGCGCTAATGAGTTGATTGACGTAATTTTGTATGTATTATAGTGTTATATTTATACTGTTCATCTTCTGTAAAAGTGTTTTTTCTTACTATTTTTTTTTGTTTACTGTAATGTGATTCTGATGTGTACATCTTAAGTTGCTTGGTGTAACTGTCATGTTGTGTTGAAGAAGCAAATTGTTTTTTCTTACGCTCACTACTGTCATGTAATGGTCCCCTGGGCCTTTATCAAGCTGCGTGCATAGCCTTTAGCCCAAGCTGCCCAGCCAGATTTTCTGGAAAATAAAACTGCATTGATTGATTGAGACGAGCACGCCAAGCACTCAGCCACGCCACTCGATGGTTTGGAATGAACAAAGGCGCGTCAAGTGAATACGATGTGGCCTTAGAAGGTGCTTTTCTTTACAGCGTGGTTTGGGTGTCCACCGAGATACGTGAAACAGGCATCATTTCCGTGCATTAAAACCAAATTTATTATCATTTTCCATGAATTACGGCGCGGTTTCGGCGTCCACCAAGATATGTTCCTTATCCTTAAATTGTCCGGGCAAGGCGGCGCACCTAACGAAGGATGGCTTTCCGTCCTCCAATTTTTCTTATTTCCAGCGTTTTTTGCCGACGACAACGAAAACACGAAAACTTCCTTGAACGCTCTTGGCAGCAGGCGCCGCCAGTGCCACATAGGCTTAGGGAACAGCGCCCCCCGATAGAGGCTTTGACGGTGCACGTGAACTTCGTTATCTATGACTGCCCGTTACCGCCAGTGGCAATGAAGACGAAGCCCCAAATTTAGATATATTTAGGGTTTTTTAGCATGCACACATGCTGGTGCGAAAGAGGGCCAGGCTCATCATCGCTACCAAATACACCGTACTGGACTGACTGATGTTACTGAGAGGAAGAAGGAAAAGGAAAGAGTACGTGCCTGCCTACTCGCTCAAGCCTAGCCACGCTCGCTGCCGCGCACTGCAAGTAGGAGGGGTAAAGGATAGGCGAGCAGAGCGAAAAAGACGCGCCGCGCTAATATGCCCCGGGCCGATCCCGGAGGCAATGCAATACCGTGCCGACCCATGCCAGAGTGCTTCAAGCCAAGCTCTCTGCCATATTTCAAAAATAAGTTTAATATCTTAGGTCCTAGGACCCGCTGCAGATATTAAATCAGGTATCAGGTATGAGCTATAGCATACGATGGCATAGCCATCTAGGTTTGAGCCATAGCATAGTATGGCATAGCCATAGTATGGTATGTCGAAGCCATAGTCGAAGCCATTCTACTGCTACTCATCTGTATGCGTTCCGTACGAGCCAGCACGCACATATGTTGCTTCGTTTTCTATTACGCGCCAAGCTGTTATCCTAACAGGATGAATGAATCAGAGAAAAAAAAAATTAGCTTCGGTTGAACTACTGCTCCAATAAGTTAGAGAGTGAAAATTGCTGTGTATCGGGTCAGTAGACGCGTCTTGGCCTCTACACTTGAGTGAGTTCCGAACTCTGGACAGGCAATGCGTTCGCCCTGCCAGGTGGCGGCTAAATCAAAAGCTGATCGCGAGAGGTTGCACACCAATGAACGGTGCGGCTTACTGCTGCAGTGACGCGTGTCTGCCACAATGCTGTCAGCGCTATTGCATGCAGACCACATCTCTCTCTCTCTCAAAAATCGCGGTTGAGATGTCCAAAGCTCCAGGAAGCCAGCAATGCGCCTTCCATTCCTCAAAATCAACGGAGTCTAGAGCGTTGTAGACGCTTACGCCAATGGAGAAAAAGAACGCCGGCGGTCAATAAAAGAATGAAATTTGGTTTTTGGTTAGGTGGTGGTGGTGAAAAACATTCATAAGCAATTAAATTTTTACAGAAAGGTGATTGGGGTAGGACCCTATTGGCCCTTTCCCCTCACAGTACTAGGTGGAGCCCCTATTCCGGGGCCCCATTGGCAAGCAACGCCGCCCGCGTCCGTTGAACCAAGGCCTTTTGGCTCTTCAGATCTTGACAGCCGAGCAGGGCCGCCTCCCAGTCCTCTCTGGTGGGGTTGGGGTTGGGGGGGATAGATGGGTTAGATTCACACGCCCAAACCATGTGGAAGGTGTCAGACACCTCCCCACAGAACTGGCACGTGCCATCAAAGGATGTATTGAAGTGTTTAAGCACCGCCGGGCACAGTACAGTGTTAGTGAGAATTTTGATGAGGAGGCGCTCGTCAGCGCGATCCAGACCCTTACAAGGGGCCGGGTAGCGCCGGTGCTCCTCCTTGTAGTAATCGGTGATTTGTTTGAATGTGATGGCCAGATTGTCTGATTGGGAGTACCCTTCCAAGGACAGGGAGATAGCCCGGGGAGAGAGTGCGCGGGTGGCCTGATCGGCCTGTTCGTTTCCCTGGAGGACCTGGTGACCGGGAGCCCAAATCAGGTTGCGTGGAGTTGGATCTTCAGATCGACAGCGATATTCCAGTATGCGCCAGGCAAGCGGGGGAGCCCAGCCCAACTCGTAGTTCCGACAGGCCCTCGCGAGTCGGTGATGATGTGTTTTGACTTGGGATTCGTGAGAGCCAGAGCAATGGCAATCTCCTCCACGTGTGTTGCGCTGTAGGCTTTGAAAGTGAGCCCGTTAACTGTGTTTGTGTTGTGTACGACTGCGGCCGTGTACCACCCCCCGTGGTGTGGGCCGGCAACGTCTACATAATACACATGTTCTTGGTTACCATAGTATCGCGCCAACGCTTCCGCGCGCGCCTGGCGACGACCGCTATGGTCTTCACTGGACATGTTGCGGGGAAGGGGTCGGACCCGGAGGGCGTGTCTCCAGGGTTCTGGCACTCTCTCTCTTTCCTCAATGTGGTAGTCGTGTTTGATGTGTAGCCGGTCCAAGAGGCGGCGACCGGACGTGGTCTGTGCAAGACGCGTGTATTGGTATCATAAGTGGGCCTCTCGAAGCTCCCGAAATGTGTTCACCACGCCCAAGGCCAGAACCCTCTGGTTGGACATGGTGATCGGAAGATCGAGAGCCCGCTTGATGACTTTCCGCAGGATGACCTCCAGTTGGTCATCATCATGTTTGCGCAGGTGCAAGTAGGGAGTTGAGTAGAGGATTCTACTCGTTACGAAAGCATGGGCAAGCCGCAGTGCATCCTTGCTTCGTAATCCGCCCCGCTTGTTTGAGACCCGGCGGACCATTCGGCCCACCTGGTCTCCCACCGTGCGAAGTTTGGCTATGGTGGTGTCGACGCTGCGTTGGTGATGTATGAAGAGGCCAAGGACGCGGATCTCCTTGGCCTCCCCGGATCGGTCCCGAGGGGAGACTGATGCGAAGCGGAGATGTGTCCCGGGGGGAGGGACGTAAGTGCACAAATTCTGATTTAGCTGGGGCACACTGGAGTCCGCAGTAGGCCGCGTAGTCGTCGACTAGGGTCGCTGCTGCTTGCAGGCAGGACTCCATGTGGCCCAGGTTGCCTTGCGTGGCCCAGATTGTAATGTCATCCGCATAAAGAGCGTGATGTATCCCGGGCAGAGAAGACAATTTCGAGGGAAGGCGAAGCATTGCCAAATTGAAGAGCAGGGGAGACAGGACCGCGCCTTGAGGTGTTCCCCTCGAGCTGATGGTGTATGGCCCGTGTTCGGCATCTTGTATGCGTATATAGGCTTGACGGTCTGTAAGAAATTGACTTATGTAATGGAATGTTTTGTGGCCACAGTTGGTGTTACTGAGGTGGTCCAGGATTACTGCATGTTTGACGTTGTCGAATGCGCCTTTAAGATCCAAGGCCAGGACTACCTTGTCGTTGTGGGGACATTCGACAGGATCTAAGATGTCGTGGTGGAGTTGCAGAAGTATATCCTGTGCTGACTTGTGAGGACGAAAACCGAACATGGTGTCCGCGAAAATGTGCTGTGTTTCGAGATAATCGGAGTCTGTCGCGCACCATCGTCTCCATCAGCTTGCCGACACAAGACATCAGAGAGATGGGGCGAAGGTTCTCCACATCGATAGGTTTGCCGGCCTTCGGAATGAAGGTCACGAGAGCCGATTTCCAATCGAGAGGGAGAGGAGTCTCTCCGTCCCAAATGCTATTGATGTATTTGAGGAGCGCGGCGTAGGCTGCGTCGGGAAGGTTGGCCAAAAGCTTGACCGTAACCTTGTCGCGCCCAGGTGCAGTGCCCCGCTTCATCTTGCTTAAGGCCGCCCGGAGGTCGTGGAGCTGGAACGGCTTGTCCAGCTCCCTGTTCTCTTCGCCTGCATACGAGTACGCCGCCTGCCGGGGGTCCTTAGTGGTACAAAGGTATCGATCCCTGAGCGTGTGCGCTAGCTGTGTTGTCGTTCCTGTAAAGTTGTGCAATGCCCTATGTA
This sequence comes from Amblyomma americanum, assembly GCF_052857255.1. NCBI lineage: Eukaryota > Metazoa > Arthropoda > Arachnida > Ixodida > Ixodidae > Amblyomma > Amblyomma americanum. Next base: position 74,856,761 of record NC_135506.1, read on the forward strand.
AGTGGCGTTGGGTTTCCGTGCGTGTTTGTATTGGATCGATGAGAGCGCGGAATAGGCGCCACGTGTTGCGGCCAGACATCTGGCGCGCAGCCGCGTTGCACCGATCCACCCAGTTAGTGTCGGCTAGCCGAGTAGCATATTCCGCTGCTTGTTGTGTGAGTTCGAGGATGCGTTTCTTTAGGCGTCTGTTATGTTTCTGTTTCTTCCATCGTTTGGTGAGGCTGCGGCGGGCCTCCCAAAGGTGGAGCAAGTGGTTGTCCACGTCCGTTTGTGTTTCTGTGAGCTGTATCTGCTTCTCGTGTTGCGTGAGTGTAGACGTGAGCGATTTGGACCATGCGTCGTATCCCGACTGGAGGGGATCTACGATAGGTAGAGATGTGCGGAAAGTCGTCCAGTCCGGTACACGAGCTTGTGTTAGTGGTCGTTTCAGGGGACGCATGTAAATGGTGGTGTTGATTATACAGTGATCACTACCAAGAGTGTCCTCTGTATTCAGCCAGTCGGCATGGCGTATGTTGCGTGTAAATGTGAGGTCCGGGCAAGTATCTCGTTGAATCGAATTTCCGACTCGTGTTGGGTTGGCGGGATCAGTGTGTAAAGTAAGTCCAAGTGTGGAAAGAAGTTCCGCAAGCTTCCGCCCACGTCTGTCCTCCCGGGGGTAACCCCATAGCCTGCTCGGGGCGTTGAAGTCGCCGACGATAAGAAGGGGATCCCTTCCCGCCACCTGCGTTGCTTGGGTGAAAATTTCATTGAACGTGACGTTCTTAAGTTTAGGTGTGCAGTAAATGTTTAGAATGTGTACAGGTGGGTCAGACCGCTTTAGGGGCAGCACGGACACCATCGTGTATGGGAAAGGCGGTGTTGTGGGGAGCGTGACTTCCTGCGCAGTATACTGCTTGTGAACAAGTATACATGTCTGCGGGTTGTGTTGAAATGTAGTGTAGTTTGTGAGTTTGGCACCGGCGCCGGGTTGCTGAAGGGCAACCACGGCGACGAGAAACTCAAAGGTCTCAAGATAGATGCGGAGATGAGTCCGCTTCGTGCGGTTCTTGAGACCTCGGCAGTTCCACTGCGTTATTGTAAGCGGCTGAGTTGCTCTTGCTCGCGACTTAGGGTTGGGGGCCATGGTCGGAGGCAGAGGGTGGGGTTACGTTGTTAAGACTCCCCAGTCCGCTAGTGCCCGGCGCAGACGTGGAGGAGTCTTCCGAGAAGTCAAATTCATCGGGAATAACTCTGTTGAATTTGGAGGGGCGGTTATCGTCCCTGATGGGCCCTACGCGTTTAAGGACGCGCGGATTGTCTTTTATCCATTTTTGGATAATTTGAGTTACGGCTTGGGTCACCTGTGCGATGACACTCTCCACCTGACGCGCAATGGTATCGTGGATAATTTGGGGGAGGTCAGCCAATTGTGTTTCAATTGCGGTCACCCGGCTCTCCAGGGCCGCGGCGCAACTCTCCACATTAGTAGGAATCTCCCTGTCTGTGATATTTTCTTCCTCTTCGCTCGACGCGGGCTGAGTAGGGAATTTGGCTTTGAGCGAGTTAAGCTCGCTGGCTAGTTTTTCGTTTTGAGCTCGCAAGAGGGCGAGCTCGCGCTTGAGTTCTTGCGTCTCGGCGGTGCTGGTGGGGGAGGAGGGAGGAGGGGAAGAAGAGGAGGCGACCCTCGCCCAGCTGCCTACCTTGGGTTGGTTGCAGGCGGCGCCGCCAGGTGAAGCGCTGAGAGCTGGGAACTCCGCTGCTCCGGGTGGTGGCGTTACCGTTGCTGTCCTGCGTGGGGGAGGCATCACGCCACGTCGTGGCGTCTTCTGGTTGTTTTGCTGCCGCCCTCCCCGTGTAGCGCCGAAATTGGCTCCCTTGGATGGCGTCCTGGGCCCTGGCTGCGGCAGCTTGATGAATTTGGCGGTGCATTCGCGGGAGCTGGTGAGGTGCGGGCCCCCGCAGATTAAGCACATAGGATTGCAGACGTGGGGGGTCATCCCCTCAGTACCAAGCCCCACGTTTTGACCACAAAGGCCGCATCTTTCCTTGACCGGGGTGGGACAGTTGTCCACCCGGTGCCCCAGTGTGCCACAACGGTAGCACGCTGGCACCGTTTTTTATACTCCTTGACGGGAGTCAGTTCTGCATTATAATGGACGTAACGCGGAACGCTGCGTCCCTCGAAAGTCAACACAGCTACATTCGATTTTCCTAGCTTGCGCACATGGACTAAATCACCACCGCGCCACTGCACACTATGTTTCAAGGATTCGCTGGTTTCAAGGTTATGCACAGAAATCACACCACGACACACATCACCGGTGAGCTTGAGGTGTCCGTGAAGCGGGAGCGATCCTTTGCTGGTTGTAATTTGGATGTCCGTCAGAAGCTTTTGAGCTACCACGGGGTTCTGCGTGCCGCAGACGATAATGTTTTGCTCCCAATTGGGAGAAATTGTAATCGCATTCATATGCTGCAGGAGTACCCGGGTTTGAACCCGACCACGGCGGCTGCGTTTTTATGGAGACAAAACGCTAAGGTGCCCGTGTGCTGTGCGATGTCAGTGGACATTAAAGATCCCCAGGTAGTCGAACTTATTCCGGAGCCCTCCACAACGGCACCTCTTTCTTCTTTTTTTCTTTCACTCCCTCTTCCTCCTTTGTCTCTTTCCTTACGGTGCGGTTCAGGTATCAACCGATATGCGAGACAGATACTGCGCCGTGTCCTTTCCCCAAAAACGAAATATTTGAGCAAAGGATATGGCGCATTATTTTCCTCACATATCGACAGACACCTGGACCGCGCAGTAAAAGAATGGATAAAGGAGGGAGTTAAAGAAGCAATAAACAGAGGTGCCGTAGCGGTGGGCTCCGAAATAATTTCGACCGCCTGGGAGTCTTTCATGTGCACTGAAATCGCACAGCACACAGGCGCCTTAGTGTTTCATCTCCATCGAAACGTGGCCGCCGCGGTCGGGTTCGAACCCGGGAACTCCGGATCAGTAGCCGTGCGCTGTAACCACGGATCCACCGCGGCGGGTAACGGTCTGTAGCTTCAGTGCCGCGTTTCTGCTAAAACATTGCCAATGCCAACGCACGCTGCGCACATAGATAGATAGTTGCCAGGAAGAAAGAAAAGGAAAATGCACAGGCCTGCTGACTGGCTCAAGACGAGCCACAATCGCTACCACGTGCAGATAGCAGGAGAGTTGAAAGATCGGATAGAAAGGCAGGATTGTAAAGACGCGCTAAAGACAAGACCGATCCCAGAGGTAGTGCAATACCGGGCCAACCGGTGGCAGGAGTGAAGCATCCTTCAAACTTTCCGCCACATTTTCAAAAATAAGTCCAATCGGACCATTACAGATACTCTACGAGGCCCGGACATCTGTCACTACGGCCATGTAGATTAAGCACGACTGAGGTGTCCACCGCCCCAGGGGGGCAGTTAAGCTCCTTTCCTTTGCTTTCGAAGAAAATAGAAAATTGATTTTTAAAACTGGTTTTTAAGAAAGGAAATGGCGCACTAAATAATATATATCGGAGGACTCCCGATCCGCTTGTGAGGGAATGAAACGGCGTAGCAACTGTCTCACATGTATATATTTCTCGACACCCGAACGGCGTCATATGAGGTTTGACCTCTTGCTCACTTTAAGGAAAAAACCGCAAGAACCTCTAAATCTTTACGACGTAGCGTACTGAAGCTTTTGCATAAAAAGAAACTGTAGAGATAGTTCTAGCACGAAAGCTACAGAACATAAAGCGCAGTAGGTAACCAGATGAGGGACATTGTGGGAAAAGGACGGGCGCTGTAAGTACGCCTCTCCTGCCTAGTCTGGGTGGACCTAGCACCATGGACATATGCCGTGAGAGAAGGGATGGAGGAGTGAATCAAATAGAGAGCCTACAAGAAAAAAAGTGCTGGTACAGTCTTAATCAAAGTTATTCAGACCACCTGTTTTCATTTAATCCCAATGCGTGAAGTCTTAATTCTGGGCCTCCACATTCAGAACAACGAGAAAAATACTCTCACCATCCAGAAACTCAAGCAGACAGCGGTGTCGATATCCCACTTAATCCGCCGAGTTTCTGGACACCACCGGGGCATGAAGGAGCATGACCTATGTCGTCCCTATGTCGTCTCATTCATGCCTTCGTCCTCAGCCGCTTTCTCTTCACGCTTCCCTACCTGAAACTCCCGGCCACAGAAATCTCCACCCTGGATGCCATGATCTGAACAGCATTTAAGACAGCACTACATATACCCTTAAATACCTCAATCGAAAAACTCCAGCTAGGCCTACACAACACGATAGGTGAGCTTATCGAGGCCCCACCGAAAGACACAATACATACGTCTCGCGAGAACCACCACCCGCAGACACATCCTACACACCCTCACCCTCGGCATGGAACCGGATGCCGTTTGGGTGGATGCCGCAGGCACAGGCGAGGACGCGGATGTAGCCATCACGAACACCTCCCTACAACCGATTGCTACCCTTCACGTATCCCCCACTGCCACTTCGGAGGAGGCTGAAGAGGCCGCTATTTCCCTAGCCATCACGCGCATGGAGGCCCGGTATATACTGTTGAACTCTAAAACTGCCACACTAAATTTCTCCCGCGGGAGAGTTCACGCCCCTGCATTTCGCATATTTAACTCCCTCGCTGCATACCCGCCCCGCCACATGGAGCTCATATGGGTGCCTGCCCACTCTGGGAATCCCGGAAACGAGGCTGCCAACGCTTTAGCCCGAGGTTCTCTCAACCGGGCACCGGCGGCCTCCGATCTGGGGTTCTCACGGGAGCGCATGCATTCCTTCAGTGAACTGACACAGGCCTGCAAAGCCGAGCGTCAGCTGTACCCCCCACCCCATCCATCCCTCGACAATTACCATCAAACACTTTGGAGGCGGCTCCAAACACGCACTTTACCTTCCCCTTATATACGCTCGCGCTATCACCAAGTCCACACAAACCCCTCCTGTACCCTCTGCCACCACCCCAAAGCCACACTCGATCATACCCTTTTCCTCTGCCCAGCGGATGCTCCCCCGCGGGGCCTGGAGCACCTTACCACTTGGGAGGCTTGGGAGACCCTACTGCGCTCCGAGGACCCGGTCAAGCAAGCCATCGCCACAGGCTGGGCTGCCGGCGTCATGAGCCTCCGGGACATGAACGTTTGAGTGCGGTGGGGCCGTGCGGGGGCCCAAGGACCTTTGCGTCCTAAACTCCCCTCTATGTAATAAAGTTTACACCACCACCACCACCATCCATAGAGCGCAGAGTTCTTAGGCGTATACGAAGGTGGCTTAATGATTACGTCTTTCGTGAGCTGCGACCCAGTACATAATAATAATAATTGGTTTTGGGGGGAAAGGAAATGGCGCAGTATCTGTCTCATATATCGTTGGACACCTGAACCGCGCCGTAAGGTAAGGGATAAAGGAGGGAGTGAAAGAAGAAAGAGGGAGGTGCCGTAGTGGAGGGCTCCCGAATAATTTCGACCACCTGGGGATCTTTAACATGCACTGATATCGCACAGCACACGGGCGCCTTAGCGTTTTTCCTCCATAAAAACGCAGCCGCCGCACCCAGTACATGGAATAAAAGTTTGTGTTCTAATTCATGCTACGCCAGGTTACGAGTACCCCACTCCCGCAGTGAGTGCGGTGCGTTCGAAGCTTCCATCTCATGCATCTGTCAACGATCAACTCAAGGAAGATAATTACCAAAGAAAGATTTATTCACTTTTTGGAGCCAAAGCCGAGACAGCGCTGCGAGTTCCCATGAAAACTTCACTGACAGGAGCCTTACATGCTTGATGTGAAACAAAACCTGACTGATTGATTGATTGAAAGAGAGATAAAACTATGGCTTCGGCCAGAGCGTGACGCGAGTTCCACTGCCCACTCTTTCTGCTACCGAACATGTAAACACCTACGTGCCAGCAGTGATTACGTAGCGTCTACGACATGCTTCGCGTACTCTCGGAGTCTTGGCGTAAGCATTTGCATATAATTTTATTTACTTTCAAATGGTGTCGTTCGTTTTAAATGAGTTCGGTCTGGCTGATGCAAGGTACGACTAGGGATGCCACTACCATTCTAACGCGATAGCAATAAGGCTTCCGTTGTGCAGAAAATCCGGCGTCGTGGTCGGCGTTGTGTGCGAAAAATCCCGGTAGAAGCAACCTTAGTGGACCACCAAGGCCACGTGACCTAGTGCGGTTTTCGCCACCTGCCCACTGCATTGTGAGCAAGCTAACTTCCGTGGTAAGTGGTAGTTAGAATAATCATCGGTCGCGAGAGGTTATTTGGGGGGGAGGGGGGCATTGTGGGACGCAAAAGCCCCACCGGTGACAGCACCTGCTATAGCAGCGAAGTGGCGCAACGCTTAACAGCCGCACCATTGCGCTAGGAGTGGTATGAGGACTCGCCGCGATCTACGTATAAAAAGTACAGAGAATGATCAATTCCGTTAGAATTGACAATTACACACTGACGCTATCGCGTGCTATCCTTAAGGAGCAGCGTAAGTGTCCCAGTCTAGTTATATTTATCAAAGTTTTATTCACGCGACAAGACAACCAGACACACTATAACTATCACTATCGAAGAAAGAAATGCGGGCACTGCATGCACACGCAACGGCATTGTGTATTCTTGGGTTTATAATTGTTTACATTGCTTTTCCACCTCTGTTTATCGCCCGGACACTAATCATCATTTGGGTGACTTCTATGTAATGAAATAAAAAACTAAAGGGCGCCCGCAGGGGGCCCTGCACCGAGGGGACGTTAGGGAAGATGGGAACTGCAATGAATCTTACTAACTCTCGAGGCACTGCGTACAGTAGAATGCACATATTTCGGTGCGAACCGTCCAAAGAAATGCACGGTGCGGGCTTTCCTCAGGTTTGAAGAAGCTTACCGCACGTTTGCGACAGAAAGGGGTATTTATAAATTCTCTTCGTCGTTTCGAATGAGTACGGAAGTGTTAAGCGCTGTTACAGGTCGATGGAGTCGACTCAAAATTGACAGTGGGGTTCGTTATAGCCTCTTGAAAAAATATTTTAGTCTGGATGAACGTTATATCTTATAGATTTTCTTTGAGGCGAGCTTCCTAGAGGAAAAGCCACCCCTTCGATATAAGTATTATTTTTTATGAAAAGTTTTGTTGTAGCGAGGTAAAATTAGCAGTTTGGGATGTGACTGGTGATGGTGTAAATGCTGATACGGCTTTTGGTAGAAGCATCGAATCTTGTCTGTAAGAATACTCTGTTGGAAGTTGACGGTGTATCTGGGTGCGTTGTTTCGCTCTTTTGCCCCCTATCGAACTTTATGTTTCACGTTTCAATCTCACTGCTGTTTCACAGAGATTAGGAAAGGGACCAGAACTTTCTCGCGCACATCGGGGGTTACTATGCAGCCACGATAATACGCCCAGTATTTAGCCAGCCGCCACTAATCCCAGCAGTGGTCTTGCTGTTAAGGTTGTGTTGTCCGAACGGGCGGTTGTGGTAATGATCGGAAGCAGCCAAGATCTTTACAAATTTGGCATAGCGAACAATCAAAATGACCCCGGAAAATGGGCTGTTTGTCAGCGTGAAGTGTTAATAAAGCCAGTGTTAAAACCACATCGATTAATTAGCGTTTATTAATACCGCTTCATGAGAGGCTGAGTGATACTTAGACCACTTAACCTCAAACTTAACGCAGTGCAGGAGAAATATAAAAGTGGTATCCTCTATTTTTGTTTTACTTATCTTGTGTTCCATGCGCCGTTAAAATGAGTCGTCTGTCGGAAATGAACCGTTTTCTTCATTGGTGTGTTATTACGCTTTTTCACGACAAGTGTGCTAAGCCGAATAACCAAGACTCGCACGCTTCTGTAACGTTCCAGTTCTTTTTAATTGTTTATCGTTTCAGTGAGTATTTGAGGGAACACGAGGTGTCTCTGGCAAAGCCAGTCGAAAATCGATGATGGACTTCCCGCCTAGGTATTCGCCCAGCAAAATGCGATCCCAGCGGCTATATAGCACGCACTACCAAATAAGAAAAAAGTAATAAAGACTAACAGGATGATAAACCATATACAAAAAAGAGTGAGAAGCGAGGCCAGCCTGCGTGGTCACGCAATGAATATAGGCCGGCCCAGTGTTGTCTTAGAAGTGTCAGTCTTCTTATGTTTGGGCGGAATAAGACGGGCAAGGACAAGATTACTCGGCAGCCACTTTAGTTGTTTTTTGGATCTATATATTTGGTATCAGTATTGCAGAAACGTGTCTACAACGATTGTTTATTTCATGCCTTTCTTAGAGCCGCTGTTGCGCTGAAATGCATTTTAGCAATGATGGGTTTGCTTGAGTGCCTACAGCCCTTCTTGACTGCTGTACACTCAAGTTTCCTTCATAAAGTTCACAACCTGGGAGCTTAGGCATCAAAATTTGGCTTCAGAGACATGTTTCTTTAGTCGTTCGTTTTCCGTAGCATTATACGTAGTGTTGCGTAAGAAATAAAGCACTATTTACCCCCTTAGAAACACTATTCTATTTTCGTAATCCAGGATGTTCGCCAGAAGAAAAAGAGAACCTACCGGAAGATAATAATTTTAATTTCCTCTGCGTCAATCTTTACCGCGCTTCCCTCAGATAGTGCGCCTTTCAACATGCCCTTCCATGTGGTCAGCTCAGATTATAGAAAACACCCACATTGGCCTAATTTTCATCATCTGGTTTGTTCAGCTAGTATAAAGGGCGTTTTCTTTTCAAGCTATGCTTATTGCCTCAGGGGATAAAGGTTTTGAAATGAGAGATGAGTAAGATGCTTAAATAAATGAGAAAAGGTTGGCTGATCCAGCGTGTTACACCTAATTAATAATAATAATTATTAATAATAATTGGTTTGCATAATTTTTGAAGGGCATTTTGAGTTAGAAGTGAATTGATTTGGCGGTTGGGGAAAGGAAATGGTGTAGTATCTGTCTCAGATATCGGAAGACACCTGAACCGCGCCGTGAGGAAAGGAATAAAGGAGGGCGTGAAAGAAAGAAAGAAGAATGGAAATGAAGAAAGCAAGAAGGGAGGAACGAAAGAAAGAGGGAAAAGAAAGAATGAATAAAAGAAAGTCAGAAAGAGAAGATTGAACAGTGCAATTTTTTAGAACAAAAAATGGTGCAGTATCTCTCTCAGATCCCGGTCGAAACCTGAACCGCGCCTTAATAATAAAAATTGTTTTTAGGGAAAGGAAATGGAGCAGTAACTTTCTCCTATATTGTTGGACACCTGAACGCGCCGTAAGGGAAGGGAGAAAGAAGGGAGTGAAAGAAGAAACGAAGAAATAGGTGCCGTAGTGGAGGGCTTTTGAATAAATTTGTTCACCTGGGGATCTTAAACGTGCATTGACATCGCACAGTACACGGGCGCCTTAGCGTTCTGCCTCCATGAAAACGCAGCCGCCGCGGTCGGGTTCAGTCCCGGGAACTCCAGACCAGTAGCCGAGCGCGCTAACCACTGAGCCACCGCGGCGGGCTGAACCGCGCCTTAAGGGAACGAATTAAGGAGAGAATGAGAGTAGCTATGTCACGTGGCTGCCACACAACTGCCACTATTCCACTCGAAGGTCGAATCGCGGCGCCGATAAACTTGCTTGGCTTGGCCAGTAAAGCTTTCGCTCTGGAGTTGAGTTCACCCACGTTCCGAGCCGAGTTGGGAATGATAATTGGTTTAATTGTTGTTTTTTGTGGGGAAAGGAAATGGCGCAGTACCTGTCTCATATATCGTTGGACACCTGAACCGCGCCGTAAGGGAAGGGATGGAGAGAGTGAGTGAATAAAGAGAGGAAATAGGTGCCGTAGTAGAGGGCTCCGGCATAATTTCGACCACCTGGGGATCTTTAACGTGCACTGACATCGCACAGCACACGGTCGCTTTAGCGTTTTGCCGTTATAAAAACGCAGCCGCCGCTGTCGGGTTCGAACCCAGGAACTCCGGATCAGCAGCCGAGCCCCGCCGCGGTGGCTCAGTGGTTAGAGCGCTCGACTACTGATCCGGAGTTCCCGGGTTCGAACCGGACCGCGGCGGCTGCGTTTTTATGGAGGAAAAACGCTAAGGCACCCGTGTGCTGTGCGATGTCAGTGCATGTTAAAGATCCCCAGGTGGTCGAAATTATTCCGGAGCCCTCCACTATGGCACATATTCTTCCTTTCTTCTTTCACTCCCTCCTTTATCCCTTCCCTTACGGCGCGGTTCAGGTGTCCAAAGATATATGAGACAGATACTGCGCCATTTCCTTTCCCCAAAAACCAATTATTATTATTATTATTAGTCGAGCGCCCTAACCACTGAGCCACCGCGGCGGGTAAAGTTTGGAACTGCAGAATTAGTTTTCTAAAAAAAATGCTGATGGCCTAGCTCTGTTAGGCCAGGATATATGAAGCGAAAGGGCGCAGACTTATACATCGGAAGAGTGCAGTCACTGGACGCGCCTTTATTCATGGCTAAAGCTTGAGACGTCGTCGCGGAGTGGTAGCCTCTCCGTCTCTAACGCCAAAGTCCCTAGTTCGATTCCCAGCCTCGACACAGGTCTTTTTTTAATATTGAGTGAGCGCGGGTGCTGCTCAATGGCTACCATGGATGCCACCACCGAATACGTTCGTTAGCGGTTATGCGAAGTTTATACTCCGGCGTAACGCGGGCGCGCGCACCGCACGGCGACATCACGTCGGTCAAAGCGAGACCCCCTATACACCAACTGCGCTTGACCGGCGACGCGTTCGGCGGTTTCGGCGCGCTCTGACCACACTGGCAGAGATTTGGAGCACGTTTCTATTTCGCGCCGAGTGCGCCAGCCGCCGCCGGCCCGGCCAGACCGGTTCGGCTCCGCGGCGAGGTGCGCGATGTGACTTCATGTGCCTGCTCGGAGCACCGCCATGGCGAAATCGCAAGTTTGCGGCCAGTAAAGCTTTCGCTCTAAACATAATGTGGATTAGCCCCACTAACCCAGGATATACACAGCGAAAGCGAGATTGAGGTCTCCACTGACCCACGGAGCCGGCTGTGCGCCTTTCCTTTCGTGAAAATGAACGGTCTTTGCAAAGTTGTCAACGCCAATGAACTCTACGAACGCCATCAGCTCACTTGTTTATTTGGTTTTTGAGTATAGGAAATGGCGCAGTAACCGTCTGACATATCTCCGTGAGCACCCGAACCACGCCGTAAGGGAATGAATAAAGGACGGAGGGAAAGAGGAAATAATAATAGTTGGTTTTTTGGGGAAAGGAAATGGTGCAGTATCTGTCTCATATATCGTTGGACACCTAAACCGCGCCGTTAGGGAAATGATAAGGGAGGGAGTGAAAGAAGAAAGGAAGAAGGAGGCGCCGTAGTGGAGGGCTCCGGATTAATTTCGACCACCTGGGGATCTTTAACGTGCACTGACATCGCACAGCACACGGATGCCTTAGCGTTTTTCCTCCATAAAAACGCAGCCGCCGCGGTCGGGTTCGAACCCGGGAATAATAATAATAGTAATAATTGGTTTTGGGCGAAAGGAATGGCGCAGTATCTGTCTCATATATCGTTGGACACCTGAACCGCGCCGTAAGGGAAGGGATAAAGGAGGGAGTGAAAGAAGAAAGGA